>NC_041223.1:52178374-52250845 GCF_002837175.3 Physeter macrocephalus | reverse complement strand
TATGTTTTCCTTTGCTGTGCAAAAGCTTTTAAGTTTCATTAGGTCCCATTTGTTTATTTTTGTTTTTATTTCCATTTCTCTAGGAGATGGGTCAAAAAGGATCTTGCTGTGATTTATGTCATAGAGTGTTCTGCCTATGTTTTCCTCTAAGAGTTTTATAGTGTCTGGCCTTACATTTAGGTCTTTAACCCATTTTGAGTTTATTTTTGTGTATGGTGTTAGGAAGTGTTCTAATTTCATACTTTTACATTTAGCTGTCCAGTTGTCCCAGCACCACTTATTGAAGAGGCTGTCTTTTCTCTACTGTATATTCTTGCCTCCTTTATCAAAGATAAGGTGACCATATGTGTGTGGGTTTATCTCTGGGCTTTCTATCATGTTCCATTGATGTATATTTCTGTTTTTGTGCCAGTACCATACTGTCTTGATTACTGTAGGTTTGTAGTATAGTCTGGCAGGCGGATTCTTAACTACTGCGCCACCAGGGAAGTCCCTAGGTCTTTGTTATAGATTTCTTGCATCTTCTAGAACTCTGCCTCCATTGTTTTTCTGAGGTCCTGGATCATCTTCACTATCATTTTTCTGAATTCTTTTTCTGGAAGGTTGCCTATCTCCACTAAATTTAGTTGTTTTTCTGGGGTTTTAGCTTGTTCCTTCACCTGGTGCATAGTCCTCTGCCTTTTCATTTTGTCTATCTTTCTGTGAATGTGGGTTTCGTTCCACAGGCTGCAGGATTGTAGTTCTTCTTTTTCTGCTGTCTGCCCTCTGGTGGATGAGGCTCTCTAAGAGGCTTGTGCAAGCTTCCGGATGGGAGGGACTGGTGGTGGGTAGAGCTGGGTGTTGCTCTGGTGGGCAGAGCTCAGTAAAACTTTAATGTTTGTCTGCTGATGGGTGGGGCTGAGTTCCCTCCAGTTGGTTGTTTGGCCTGAGGCAACCCAGCACTGGAGGCTACAGGGTCTTTGGTGGGGCTAATGGCAGACTCCAGGAGGACTCTCACCAAGGGGTACTTCCCAGAACTTCTGCTGCCAGTGTCGTTGTCCCCGCCGTGAGCCACAGCCACCACCCACCACTGCAGGAGACCCTCCAACACCAGCAGGTAGGCCTGCTTCAGTCTCCTACAGGGTCACTGCTCCTTCCTCCTGGGTCCTGATGAGCACACTACTTTGTGTGTGCCCTCCAAGAGTGGAGTCTCTTTTTCCCCCAGTCCTGTCAAAGTCCTGCAATCAAATCCCGCTAGCCTTCAAAGTCTGATTCTCTGGGAATTCCTCCTCCTGTTGCCAGACCCCCAGGTTGGGAAGCCTGACGTGGGGCTCAGAATCTTCACTCCAGTGGGTGGATTTCTGTGATGTAAGTGTTCTCCAGTTTGTGAGTCACCCACCCAGCAGTTATGGGATTTGATTTTATTGTGATTGTGCCCCTCCTACTGTCTCACTGCAGCTTCTCTTTTGTCTTTGGATGTTGGGTATGTTTTTTTGGTGAGTTCCAGTGTCTTCCTGTCAATGATTGTTCAGCATTTAGCTGTGATTCCAGTGCTCTAACATGGTACTGCTTCTGATCAAAGAAATAATTTCATGTTCCGAAGGCTGGGAAGTCCAAGATCAAGTTTCCAATAGGATTTGGTTTCTGGTGAGAGCTCTTTTCCTGGCTTGCAGATAGCCACCTTCTCACTGTGTCCTCACATAGTGGAGAGAGAGGTATCTAATGTCTCTTCCTGTTTTATAAGGATAACAGTTTTAGCAGATTACTTAGCTTATTCAGGTAAAATTTTTTAAAAAATGTTTTTTCCTCCAGTGATTGAATTTACAAAATGGAGTGGACAGTTACCACCTTAAATCATTGTAGAAATAAACACGGTATGATAAGTAGGGAAAATTTTGATAAAAAATTCTACTGCAAAGGTAATGCTGGCACTCTTTCCTAATCAACAACCATAACTTATTCAGCTTTCCTATACTAAACACTTGGGTGAAGAAATGAAGGACCAAGGAAACCTTCAAGAAGAAAGCAAAGGTCAAAGCAATTTCAGGCTAAAAGGGAACAATCACTCTGAGTTTTCAAAGGCTTGCCTATAGGGACACATTACAAGTGTTAATTCTTTGGGTAAGATTCACATTTACCAGACTGAATGTTTATAGTCACTGCCATTTGAAGTTTTGATCCTCAACTCATTAAAAATTACCCAACACTGTATGTATGACCTCTTGAATTTGTCTTGTACTGCTTTTAAGCTCTTGAAATACTGAACTTTTAAACGTTTCATCCCCCTAAGACTGTAAAGCTTTTTGAGGGAAAGAGCTTTATTATGTCCCTACCCCTGTTAATCACCAAGAGGGTCACAATGAGCTCAATTAATCTACTGAATCTTTTAACTCTTTCATTTTTTTTAGAATGCCCTTGGGATATGCATTTTGTAAATGGACACTCAACATGTTTATAGTGAAAATATAATGGCTGAGAGCCTGGCCAGTGTAAACACATTCTTTCTATGTCTTAATGACAAAGGATTGCTTAGATTTAGAGAAGAAAAAGGGTGATTTCTTTTACAGTGTGTTAAAGTATTAAAAAGAAGCAACTGAAAGTTCTTTGGATTTTATGTTCTACAACAGTGCAAAGCCCTGGGTAATGTGGCCTCCTGGTTCTTCGTGCAAAGCAGAAAATCAGACTCAGGGTAATAAATTCTACCCAGCCTTGGGCACTTGAAGCTGAAAGCTGTGATCGTACATCATCTTCCACACTGCCAGCTTATAAACGAAATGCAAACTCTGGGCTTCTCAGCGGGGCAGGCACACAATGAGAGGAGAGGGGCCGCACGCAGAGGGGTCAAGCCCAGGAAGCAGTCAGACCTCTACCCCAGACCTCCCCCTCCGCAGACAACCCGAAGGAGAAGCGCAGTTGTACGTGGGCAGAGATGTGTGCCCAAGAGACGGGCACAGGTGGATCGGGGACATTCGGAGCAAGGGAGCAAGGACACAAACCACGAAGGGTGATGGGAATCCACCTCGTGGACGGTATTTTGTGCCAGTGAGTGTGTGAACGTGTGAAATCTACTCCGGAACGGGTGGCCCGCGGAACCCGGCCTGGCGCGGCCTCCAGGGCGAAAAGAAAGAGGTGGCTTTGTTCCCGGGATGTGAATGAGGGAGCCGAGGCCGAGCTTACAAAAGGCAGCGTTCCGCGGCGAGAACACTTGTCTCGGTAGGGGCTTGGACAGCGCGCGAAACTCGCAATCAGGCTCCCAGCCGGAGCGGCCGGCTGCACAAGATGCCCGCAGTGGGGACAGCCTTGTTGGCCCCTGAGCTTCGCTCGTAGAGGCCGTGGCGCGTGCCCCGCCGCGTCCCCCAGCCGGCGCGGGCGGCCCCACGCGCCCGCCACTCGGCTGAGCTGCCAGCACAACATTCCGTTTAAAAATAACACCCACGTGCGCTGGTAAACAAGCGCGCGCTACTGCTCGTGCCGCGCGCCCAGGGCGAGCCTGTGAGGCGCGCCCGCGCGCGCGCCCGCCCTCCTCCCGCACGTGTCTGCCGGCTCCGCCCGAGCTGCGCTAGCGCGGCCCAGTCTCCGCCCCTTCGGCGGGCCGCGCACCGCCCAGGAGCCCCGAGACCGGCCGCTGCCGGGCCCTAGCGCCCCCCGTATTACCAGGCGTGCCCCGCAGAATGCTCTCCAACTTTCCTCCCCCTGATGCCACCTCATCGCGGCTGGACACATCGTCTGAGGTCTGCTCCTTCCCTCCCCTCCCCGGTCCTCTCACGTCCCTCTCCTTTTAACTCTCCCTCCCATCAGCGCGCGGAGGATTGGCTTCTGGTTCGCCCTCTCTCTATCCTCTCCTCCTTCCTTCCTTCGAATTTTACTCGATTGTTTATTATTTGTTGGGGGGCGGAGGCGGGGGGCGGAGAGGGGAGTCTGGAGCCTGGTGACGGGCGGCCGCGGCCAGTCAGCGCGCGGCGTGGCTTGACGAGTAAGCGGCGCGGCTTGACGAGTAAGCGGCGCAGCGAATGGCGACGCGGCGCAGAGATCCCGGGTCACGCGCTTGTGGATACAATGACATCATCTGTTTGTACGCGTCGAACTAGCTTGGTGCAGGGGCGGGGCCGCGCGTCACTTGAGTGACGGGTTCAGCGCAAAGCCCGGAGCCTGGAGTCCGCCGGGTGGGCGGATTCCTGGGTACGCTGGGTTGGACCTTTTTGTGTACAGGGTTGTTGCAGAGTCCGCTTTGGAGTCCAAGATATTTCTAGTGACTTGGAAGGATTTGGGGGGGTGGGGGCGGGGAAAGATATTTATAAACCAAAGCGGATAGAATTTTGGTGTGCGTGTCGCATGTATTGCATTCTTAGTGCACAAATGAACGACTTTGGGTACTGATCGTAGGATAAGGACTTGTGAAGATATTTTTCTAAACCTAAAGGAGTATCTTTCTTTTAAAAAGTAAAAAATGCACAATTAGGTGTTTTGCCGTCATTTAAAACTTAGACTCATTATTTCCCATTCACAGTTGTTCAAAATATGTTCTTGCATTAAGGAATGTGGAATAATCTGCTTTTCTCCCGAGTTACACTTCTCCCCTCGTTTGCCGTGAAATTCACGAAAAGTGAAACACGATTGCGGTCAAGCGTCCTAGGTTAGTGCAAACCTCTTGGTGCCTGATCAAATCTGAGGGCATCGGTTTATCGAAGTCCTGAGGGCACCAACGTCTTCGCTTGCCAGTATTTTCACGCTGAGGTAACCCTTGCCATCTGCGGTCAGCATCTTATCTCGGGTGTTACCTGGTGTCGGGTTCTAATGGGGAACCGGACACCAGGGCGGGCGCAGAGCCTAGCGGAGGGACGCGCTAGCTGGGGACCCCCCGGTGCCAGGCGCCCTGCTCCGAGTCAGGGAGGCCACGCGACTGCGCTGGTGGAGGGTTTGGGGCTCTGCGGGCCCCTCTCCCTCTTCTCCTGGGCCAGCGCCGCGCTTTGTTGTCGTTGAGGCTCGCGGGAGAGAGGAGGAGCCCGGCGGGGACCGCTGCTGGAGCCTGCGGAGTCCCGGCCCCCGACGCGCGGCCTCACACCCAAGCCCGCGACTCCGCGGGGCTGGGTCGCGCAGGCGCGCGCGCGCGCACACAGACACGCGCGCACACACACGCACACCAGCACACCCGGGCCCGCCGCCCAGCCCTCCCCCTGGGCGGGGACCCGCCCGCCCGCCGTCAGCTTAGGTTGAGGCACCCTGCGTGTGTCTATAACTTTGTGCTGCTGCCGCGGCCGCCCTGCTCGTGGAAGGGAGGAGGAGGAATGTGGAAGGCAGCAGCGCGCAGGCTGACAGGCGGTTCTTCAGGCGGGCTGCGGCGGCGGCCGGAGCGCCTCTTCTTGGCTGAGGTTGCGCGCCCACTCCTCGTCCTGCCCCGGCCCCGCGCGGGATTGTGAGTTTTCCCCCCTCGTCCCTGAAGGGAAGAAATCCAGGTAGGCGCCGGAGCTGTGCAGCGGGTCGGCCGCCTTCCCGGTGACTCCGGATCTGCTTCTGAGCTGGGCCAGGCGCTTCCCTTTTCCCTCCCCGTGACTCGGTGTGCGCGCCGCTCTTCTCTCCCGCTAGTGTTTTTAAAGGACATGAGTGAAGGGGGGAAACTGTCAAGATGGCAGCAGCGGGAGCAAGGAGGTGATGAACGTGCTGGTCCGCGTTTTCTGGCGGCCGGGGAGACTTGGTGCTTCCAGACCTGTTGGAAGATTGACGTTCCGACTTGCCCCCTCCTCTCGCTCTTTACAGGGAAGGGGGTGGAGTACACGACGCCCGCGGGAAAATAAACCACACAAACCCCCAAAGTGGCCGTTGCTGCTCGGCTCGACCCTTTGCGAATACCCGCCAAGCTGCTTGCCCCCCTTCTTCCCTCTTTCCTTTTTTTCTGTAAGTGACAAGGGCCCGTTTGCTCTCGGACCCACGTTCACTCTCTTAGCCCGCGGGCGAAGAGGGGAGAAGGGAGCTGCCCGCGCCTTCCCCGGGCTTGGGCCCTCCGCTAGGAGGGGGGGTGGCAGGGGGACGCGGAGGCGGCAGGGCCAGGGACTGGGAGAAGAGCCGGAGACGCCACAGACTTTGGCGGCGTCGCCGCGGGAAGCACTTGAGCGGGCCGGAGCGAAACATAAACAAACGCACGCCCGCCCAGATTCGGGCTCCGACCACGGCTGGGCTGCGCCAGCTCCGGCTGCTGCCCGCTTTAAAGGCGCGGCCCGCGCCCCTCCCCCTTCTTCCCCGCCCCTCCCCCTTCTTCCCCGCCCCGCCACCTAGCCCAGGAGAGACCTGCAGCTTCCGCGGTGGCGGCGGGGGGAGTGGGGAGTGCCCCGTGAGAGCCAGTCCATTCGCTCCAGTCTCCCCAGCGGCCTGGTAGGGGGGCCAAGTCTGCTGCGCCAGGTCCGCGGGACGCACGTCTCCAGGTCTGCCTGCTCCTGGAAGGCGGGCGCGGTGCGATTGGGAAGCGGTGGCCGCGGCCGCGGCCGCGGCGGCGGGCGAGGACTCGCCGAGGACTGGGCTCCAACCCGGGATAACCAACTCTCCTTCTCTCTTCTCTCGTGCTTCCCCAGGCGGCGGCAGTAGCGGCGACGGCGGCGCCCGGGATCCCGAGCCTTCGCGGCGCCCCCGTCCCTCCCCCGCCGCACCCCGCCCCGGCGCGAGAGGAGAGCGCGAGAGCCCGAGCCGCGGGCGGGCGGGCGGCGAAGATGGCAGAGGCGCCGGCCTCCCCGGCCCCGCTCTCTCCGCTCGAAGTGGAGCTGGACCCGGAGTTCGAGCCCCAAAGCCGGCCGCGCTCCTGTACGTGGCCCCTGCAGAGGCCGGAGCTCCAGGGGAGCCCGGCCAAGCCCTCGGGGGAGGCGGCCGCTGACTCCATGATCCCCGAGGAGGAGGACGATGAAGACGACGAGGACGGCGGCGGTAGGGCCGACTCGGCCATGGCGATCGGCGGCTGCGCGGGCGGCCCGCTGGGCTCTGGGCTGCTCCTGGAGGACTCGGCTCGGCTGCTAGCTCCGGGAGGGCAGGACCCCGGGTCCGGGCCAGCCCCCGCGGCGGGCGCGCTGAGCGGGGGGACGCAGACGCCGCTGCAGCCTCAGCAGACACTGCCACCGCCGCAGCCGGGGGCGGCTGGGGGCTCCGGGCAGCCGAGGAAATGCTCGTCGCGGCGGAACGCCTGGGGGAACCTGTCATACGCCGACCTGATCACTCGCGCCATCGAGAGCTCCCCGGACAAACGGCTCACTCTGTCCCAGATCTACGAGTGGATGGTGCGCTGCGTGCCCTACTTCAAGGATAAGGGCGACAGCAACAGTTCTGCGGGCTGGAAGGTGCGTACCCACCTGGGGCGGGCGGCCAGACCCGCCGGGCCTCCTGCGCATTGCGAGATGCGCCTTCGATTCGTCGGAGCGCGCCTGCGGGCGCCGGGGAGAGGGGTTGGCAGGGAGAGCCTCCGGTGTGAGGCTTTGGGGGTTCTGTGTGACCCCGGAGGAGGGGAGCCCGGGGATGGCCGCGCAGGCGGCGGGAGGGGGAGAGGAGGCTCCTGGGGAAGCCTCGGGCATGGCTAGGTGAGGAGAGGGTGCGAGGGACGCCGAAGAGGGAAGGACAGACGAACAGGAGTGCATTTGCCGGATTCCTGGGTCATCGCAGAGGAGGTAGGTCCTTGGCCAACTTTGGAGTCGATTTCCCGGTAGTGGGTGCACGCGAGGCCGCTGCGGGTGGAGTGAGGGGACGTGTTTGGGAGTCGATGCCCAGAGGTGAGGTTGGATGTGTGGTTTCCAGTAGGTCGCAGGAGCATGGTGTGTTGTGACTAGCTGTATGAGAACCCTTGTGTCCAAGTTTCGGGCTTGTGGGTGTTAATTCCCACAGGCACATCGATCCCATGACAAAAAGCAGTGGTTGTAAACCTTTTCCTGGCCGGTTCTCTTTCCTTGCCTGTGTTGACACCTTTATTCCTCAGAGATGTCTCAACAGCAAACCTGCCTCAGAGTAGCCTCTGAGATGATTTGGGACCTGGAACGGGCCAGCCCTGCCACCTCGACAGGGACTAGCCGCACCTGCTGCTTCCCGGCTGAGGCCTGGACTCTGGCCCTGTCTGAGGCAGGGGGTCCAGGTGTGGAGGACCGGAGCCTGGCGCTTCACCTAAGCCTTTGGGAGGGAGGTTTGCTGGCAGGGCTGGGCTGTAATGGCTTCTACCTATTATTATAAGTGAACCCGAAGAGAGCCTCTCTACTGCTCCTTTTCTGCCTCTTGGGGCACTGGACACGTGGTAGGGAGAGAGGTGTGGAAAGCCCTATGATGTAATGACTTCCTGCAGTTGGGCATCCAAAGAGATTAACTCCTGTGCCCCTGCTGGGCTGCTGATACCCAGCTGCTTTGCTCTTGCACCTCATCCTCCTGGTCCCATCTCCTAAGATATGAATGTGTACCAGGCAAAAGAGAGCCCTGTGCCTTGTGCAGTTGGAGATACATATCGTTTGTCAGTTGCTTCTATTAACAAGTTAGCCTTTTTTTTTTTTTTTTTTTTTTAAATTAAAGAGGTAGTTGCTTTCTCCTTCTGTTCTTTCCTTCGTTGTCTTTGGGGAACCCTGTACTTCCTGGATTCCAGTGGGTGTGTAAAATAAGAATAATTTGACCTTAGGCGGAGAACTGAAACACTGTAGAAGAGTCAGTGTATGAAAAAGCTAAAGAATTTAGTGTTACTGACTTTTAATTTGCTTTTAAAAAATCTTGCAAAGTGCCTTAAAAAATTTTTTTTATGGCTAGTATTGGGAAGGGCCTGTTTAGATACTTTAAAAGCAAAACGTGTGCTTTGATATTATTCCACAGATCTATCTCATCCTTGAACAAATGCTGATATTATGAATCTTGCATTTGATTTAATTTTATTGCTTTGCAAAGGAGTATGAGTTGTGTGATATGAGAGATATTTATGAAACAGATGAGAGTTCCGTTTTAAAACAGTGCTTATGTGATACCTTTAAAAATTGAGTTTCTAAGTGGATAGTAAGGGTTAATCTCAAGGTTCAGTGTTAGGAAGGGGTGAATTTATGGGATCTAAGAAGATGGGTTTTGGTGGGTGGTGGGATATTTTCCAAATTTCTCACACTTGAAATTTAGTCCTACATATTTTGAATTTGGCAGAAAATCTATTAGTTAAAAGTTAGCTTTAAGTTAGTTAAAAAGTTAACATAGGAAAGTTTTTTACCTTTTTTATTATTTTTAAGATTGTGAAAGTAATTTAAACTCCACAAGTAATGTTTCTTGCGTCGTGTTTATAGTTAAAGATAATACCAGTTTATAGTGTTTGAATTTTTTATAGTATCTGAATTTAAGATTTATGTGAGAAAGTGGTATTACCAAAAGTAGCCATGAGTTGAGACTGGATTAATTATGTTTTCATGTAGCTTGCAGGATTTGCAATAGAGATTTTGGACCTAGTCATAAACTTTGTGGTTTTATGTCCTAACTATTTTTGGTCTCATGGTTTCTTTTTTCCTTCTCTGTTATCTCATCTTTCTTTAACTAAAATCTTAAGAAATATTGTGAATTGAAACTGCCCAGCCCTAATATGTTTAATACAGGGCACATATTCTATGAGTATTTTTACTTGAAAATTTTACACCAATTCTGTTTCTAAGTATCACACGAAAACTAATCCTTGAAGACTATAGGGATATAATTTAGTTGAAGAATTTTTGTAAGATGACCTTTATCAAAAGATGCAGCCATGCAGGAACTTCCAAATCTTTGATGATGGAGAATGCCCTTTGAAACTGGGGCTGCTGGTTTCACATTCCGATTATGACTAATAGCCAAGCTTTTTTGTGCTTGTGGTTTAGTGGGGGGTGGAAGAAGAGGGACAAGGGAGAGGTCAGGGGCTAATTGTGACCCATTTCCATGCATCCGAGTTTCAGGAGTTGATTTCTATCATGATTAGTCATTTTGGAAGCATGCATGTGCATTTAAACCACACTACTTTCATTCTGAGTTAATGCATGCAGGTTTTTAACTTCTAAAAATGTCTAGAATTCAGGTTAACCTCTCCTAGACATGTGTGCACATAGGCATAATATGCAGGGTCTAGGCCTTACTTCTTTTGTAGCTTTTTGGGCTATTGTATTATGAGATCTTGTAACCAGAATTATCACTCTAACATCGTAGACTGAATTAGAAAAGAGGCCTTAGAGATCAGAATTGAGACCAGTGGCTCCAAATCCTTGTTGCACGTTAGAATTACCTGAGAGCTTTTAAAAAATACAAGTGCCCAGAGAACCTGATTTAACTGGGCTGATGTGTGGGCATTGGTTGGTGGGGTTGTTGTAGTTTTATTTTGAAGTTTCTCAGGTGATTTTAATGTACAGCCAGGATGAGGTTTGCAGATCTCCTTCAGCCCCCTTATTTTATAGGTGAAGAACCTGATTCTTCAAGTTAATGACTCTTCTAAGGTCACACAGCTAGTTAGTACAGAGGTAGTTAGTAGCCGTGGTTCTAGAGCTCTTTTTCACACTGTTTTTCTCTTTAAATTGATCTTTTTTAAAGGTTATTTATTAAATACTGAGTAGTCTTATGTAAGTAGGAGTTGTTTTCCTGAAAAGCATATTTGCTTCTCAATCTAAAAAATGTTGGTTATTGTTTGAGCATCGGAAGATGGATGATTATTGATGGAGGCTGAGTGAGTGCAGTGTTTTTAAAGCTGTCTGGTGCCTATCAGAATGGGTACTTAGGAACTGTGAAGTGACAAAGGAGGCAAAAAAGAGAGAGCATTTTAACAAAAGGAGGAAGCTCTTGATTAACTGAAGTTTGTCGGATGCAAACTGTGCCAGGGAGAAAGGTGATGGCTATCTTGCAGGTTCCCTTACCTCGGGCATGAAAGTAGAAATGAATAATCAGACGTGGTTAAGAGGGGAAAAGGTTACATTTCCTTTAATTCAGATTCAGCTTACTTGGATCGCACCTGTAATTGAGCTGGTGAGTTGTCCTGTTTCCTCCTGTCTCACGCAGACCTCTAGGTCTCCAGAGTTTACCTGGTAAGGCCCATTTATTACTGATTCTCCTACACACGTCCACACATCTGTGGTTCCCATGGGTCAGGGCACAGTCACGTTAGGTAGCCATGAGTTTCTGTGGTGGTTCCTACAATTTCATAAATGTAAGATACTGTGTGAGGACTTCTGCTGCTGCTGCAGAGGATGATTCTTCAAGAGACCGAGTCTTCCTTCATGTGAGAATGTGTCCTCTCACCAATTCTTCCCAAGGTTGAAAGATGAGGGCTGACCCGCCACATAAAGCTTGCTCATGTCCTCACTGTTCTAGCTTTTTAGATGAATGCACCCAGTTCCTTTTCAACATACTGTGTTTAAAATGTTATTTTAACTGCAACTTTGATGTTTAAAAATATTTTTAACAATTTCAAAATGACAAACTCATAATAATTCCATATTGGCCTCTAATTTTGACAGCAGTCACCTTTTGGAGTAAAGGGCCAGTTACGGTCATGCCATGTATGAGGGATCCGTCTTCAGCTTGGCCCCTGTTGCTAAAATGCTGTTTTGTAATTTCCTTTGGCAGTACTGTCTTCGTCAGTGATTCTCAACTAACATACTTCCTCTTTCTACAGCAGCAGTACACCAGGGGGACTGTTTTTTTTCTTTTTCAAAGCTGTGTCATCGACCTGTGAAGTGAAGAAATTGGCCCTTTTAGACTTTGATCGGTGAGCCCCGTGTAGCAGAGAGACTCTTTTAAAAAGAAGCTGTTTGTTTTGATATGTTTATCTCCTTCTTCGAAAATGAAATGAAACTATGCAGACTTATTTTTAGGAGTTTTTAGGAGGGTTCTATTTTAAGAGAATGACACCATAGAAGAACATCTTGTAGTTAAACTTTTTAATACTCGTGATGCTTACTTAAAACCTGCAAGGTATTTTTATTTGGAAAATTAATGAAGAAGCCTTGTCCCACTAAAAAATCATTTACTTGGTTTGCAAAAAGTTTAGCACCATTCATCCAAAGATCTTTATAAAAATGCAAAGATAAGACTTTCTAGGCCAGTGCCTTCTGGGGAGGTACCCAAATTACCCATAGCTGATCAGATTCCAGATTCCCTGGGCTGGAGAGAATATGGAATTTGTTTTGTTTTCATGCTCATTCATCTTGTCTGTGAGGAACAGACTTGCTCCTATTTTTGACTCCTCATTTTTCTCCTCACCGTTTCCTGTATCACAAATAGAGGAGCCCTGAAGACCACTTTGGCTTTTTGCTGCTATAGAAGGAGCTGGGGATGACACATATGTAGGTGGGTTAGTATCAGTGGATGATACAGCTGGCGTACAGTAAGTGAGTAAAAGATTGGAAAGAAAACCTTTTTACCCGTTTGCATTTCATGCCATTTGATTCATTCAGCAAGTATGTATCAACGGCATACAGTTTGCAGGGCGTTCAATGGCATACAGTTTGCAGGGCGTTCTGCCGGGCCCAGGGATGTAGTGGTAGCACAAGGCAGATAAGGTTCCAGTTCATAGGAGTTCGTGTTCTCCTGGGGGAAGACAGAAAATAAACATGCAAATCTGTGCTCTGTAAACTTGTCCCTTCTCTTTGCCTTTTTTCCCCTCTGTACTTCTACTTTCCTTAGTGCTTCAGCTCTCTGCAGAGAAGTTACCAGCAAACGGAAAAGTCGAAGTTGAGCTCTGGCTTGGAGCTGGCTTTTAGCTCTCTGCAGATCATCTTCAGCTTGCTTTGGAGATGCAAGGCTGCTGTCACATGGCTCCTGCAGTTTGGGTCTGTTTGGGAGAAGCTGGGGCCTTCCCAGGCCCACCCGGATTAGAGCATGCCTGTGGCCCTGGACTAATCTGGGGTCTCCAATTCTGTCTTGTGGGGCTGTAGGACCGTGGGCTATAGGACCGGCCTGTCGGAGTGGATGTGGAGCCTTGATGCAGTCGAATCATCTGTATTGCTTCTTGCCTCAAATTCAGAACTAAACGAAGTCTTAAAAATCATCTAACTACTTCATTTTGCAAGTGAGGAAACAGGCCAGGAGCATATGAGGGACTACCTCAGGGACCCACAGCTAGCAGGGGTGGAGTTAAGAGTGTCTGTGTGAACTGAACCCAGGGCACTAGTGTTCTGTAATATCTGTTACTAACCATTGTGGTTTCACAGCTGTTCGAGTCATCTCCATTTCTGCAAACTCTTACTTCATTTTCTGTCCTCTGCTTCCCCTCCCCCATCCTCTAGGCTGGCTGGCAGGACAGTAGCTGTGTTTCTCTCTTTGCATTCTGCATCAGCACTCTCCACTCACCTTGCTGGAAAAACCTACTCTCTCAACCCCACCCTACCCTGCCCACCCTCTGACTCCTGTCTGTTCCTTTTGCCATTTTTCTGTGACTCCTGTATATTCTCAACTGCAGTGTAAAAGCCTTGAAAGCAAGGAAGGTGTCTAACAGACAAAAGCATTTCTGATGCTGGGATCTACTCTTGGGATCATTACGTCCTCAGCCCATGAGCTTAGCCTTGTTCTGGGACAGTGACACTGAAAGGGAATGACGTGACTCAGGAGTGGGGTGACGTCACGTGTAGAATCTTTTGGATACTTGTAGCTATGAAGGTGGCCCAGACCTTGTAGCGTTGGTGTCGATATGATGTAGTGTAATTATGAAATGATGCTCTGCTATCTAAGGCATTTCTTGTAGTGTCTTATTTCTGCAGTTCTAGTGTAGAGGTCCTTGAAAACTTCATCAGTGCCAGTCACTACCCATCACAGAAACTGAGGGAAACCTGATCTTCGGATGGCTTTTCCTTAAGAGAAGGTTGAAATCAAGTCTTCCCTCTGTGTGTGGACCCCACTTTATGCAGCATCAATATGACTGTCTAGAAAGAGTCACCATGGCATTGTTCAGCCTAAAACGTACATACTTACCCACTACAGGATCAGAGCTGTGGTGTAAAAACTAAGTTGTCCATAATGTTCTGCATTTGGGGGTATAAATCCTAGATGTACTTGAGGTTTTTTATTTATGGATTGGAAAATAGAAGTCACATATGAAGGAAGAAGAGATAGCGAGCGGTCTGAGCTGGACCTTTCCAGGGCTAGTCTGCAGCTCTTCCGAAGTAGTTTTCTGAATAGGTGGTTCAGATAGTGATTATCATAGAAGATCCCAATTCTGATTGCATCACTGCCCAGACAGGCTCAGCATCTAACCATTTTATTCTTGACTGAACAACTTTCATTTCTCAGTATTGCAGTTTCCCCAGTTGGAAAAAGAAGTATAATAACAAGCATCTGTAGAATATTGTGATGTATCACTCCTTCCTGGTGAAACACAAATGTATAATTAGAGTATGTTTAAGCTGGGCTTTTTTTTTTCACCCAAGAGTGTGCATTTTCACTTGGACCTTTTTTTGTGGTTTTAATCTTGAGGGTTTTTCTCTGGAGTGTGTTAGTCCCTACTATGGGATAACATTACAAAGTGAAGTAGACTAAGTTCTCTGGTGGCCTGTGGTACCTGCACTAATTTGCTACTTCTAAAATTGTGTCTGTGGTGAAGAAGCCAGGTTATCTTCTGGGGGCTCACCATGCCTGGGTGTCCAGATGCACCCCTGGCCTGCAGTGGAGAGGTGAGCTTAGAGCAAGGAAAGCTGTGGCACGCTTGTGGGGCAAAGCCAAGGTCAGAAGTGGCCCCTGCCACATGCAGATAAGCGAATGCGTTAGCTTTCCTCTGGAGTGAACCCGTAATAAACCCAACAGATGCCTTTGGCAGTTTTCAGTATGTGTTTTGTAATTTCTTATTTATTTCTTCGAAGACTTTTGCGTGTGTATGTGTGGGAGAATCCACATCATATTTTTCCTTGTGTTTTGGATGTCTAGTGAAATTAATAACTTGGCTCTTGAAACCTTTGAGAATTTTCTTTAAATTTAGAGCCAGCAGAGGGAGTACCCAAGTCTTTAAACTGATCTCAAGTTTTCTTTTCCCCACATAGCTAAAATAATACCTTGGTTAAAAACAACAAAAAAGGGCTTCCCTGGTGGCGCAGTGGTTGAGAGTCCGCCTGCCGATGCAGGGGACACGGGTTCGTGCCCCGGTCCGGGAAGATCCCACATGCCGCAAAGCGGCTGGGCCCGTGAGCCATGGCCGCTGAGCCTGCGCGTCCGGAGCCTGCACTCCGCAACGGGAGAGGCCACAACAGTGAGAGGCCCGCGTACCGCAAAAAAACAAACAAAAAAAAGAACTCTAATGTGCTTTCGTGTAGGCTTATGTCATTGTTAGAAAAGGATAATTTGGAGGAGGGAGTGTTTAGAAACCCAAGGTAACTTTTTTAAGAGGAAACTTTGGTCTTCTAAGACCCATGGTCCAATTCGCATCCCCAAATAGTTAAATGAAAGTGTTTTTAACTGAAAAGTGTCTTCCCCTGGCTTACATCTTTTTGCTACTCCACTCTTGATAATATATGTGAATGTTCATCTATACCTGATACCAAACTTCACAGTATGTCAAGTGTCTGGGTCAGTGGATGGTTCTGTGTTTTAGTGCTCTTTTGATTGAGACTTCTGATATTTTCCAAGATTTCATTTTCCTGTGGGTGAGAGAAAGGCAAAAGCTACATTATTCCCAATTCAGATTTAGTAGTTATGGATCCACTGGAGATGATAACTTTGACATTTTTATCATCTCAAGTTCTGTAGTTCTGTGAAGCTGTAATTTGTCATCTCCCTCCACTTTGCCCCATATTTTGGTGGTGGTGGTTTATTTTCATTTGGCAGCTGTACTGGGTTGAATAGTATCTCCCCCAAATTCATGTCCATCTGGAACCTCAGAATGTAACCTTGTTTGGAAATAGGGTCTTTTCCGGGGGTAGTTAGTTAAATTAAGATGAGGTCATATTGGATTAGTGTGGGCCCTAAATCCAATGACTTGTATCCTTATGAGGAGAGGAGAGGAGAGGACATGGTAGATGCAGAGAAGGCTGCATGAAGGCTGAGGCAGAGGTTGGAGCAATGCAGTTACAAGCCAGGGAGCATCAGACCGCTGGGAGACACCAGAAGCTAGGCAGCGGCCAGGAAGGATCCTCCCCTGGAGCCTTCAGAGGGAGCATATGGTGCTGCCCGTGCCTTTATTTTGTACTTCTAACCTCCAGCACTGTGAGAGAATAAGTTTTTGTTGTTTGAAGCCCCTAAGTTTGTGGTAATTTGTTATGGTAGCTCTAGGAAACAAACACAGAAGCACAGGGGTGGAAGAGAGGGACAGGAAGGGTTGTAGATAGAAGAGAAGAATAAAAAGGTTTTATTTTATTTTTTTAAATTGAGATATAACTGACATACAATATTATTAGTGTCAGGTGTACAACATTATGATTTGGTATTTATATGTGTTGCAAAATGATCATCACTGTAAGTCTAGTGAACATTTTTTTTTCTTGTAATGAAAACTTTTAAGATTTACTATCTTAGCAACTTTCAGATATACAAATATTAACTACAGTCACCATGCTGTATATTACATCCCCAGGACTTACTTATTTTATAACTGGAAATTTGTATCTTTTGAGCCCCTTCACATATTTTGCCCCCCCCCCCCGGCAAAAAAAAGTTTCATTGAGATTAAAATGTTAATCATTGATAGGCTACTTTCTGGTAATTTAAATTTCTTCTTTCTTCATCCTGCTTTGAGGCACAGAAGGGAGGCATGAATTCCCCTGATTTCCCAGTGAGAACTGCTACAACTCGTCCTTCTCTATTCTGGGCTCCTTCCCTAACCCTCCCACTCTCCTTACTCAATTTCTACTTTTGGGCCTCTTTCGTGAAGCTGGTGGAATGGCTGTGCTTGTGGAGTGTGGACTTGAGGTTTACTCTAGGGCCATGAAGTTCTGGCTGAGCGATTTGGTCTAGGGCCGTCAGTCTTTAAGGGCAGGGAGCAGCCTGGGTCCTCAGCGAAAGGACAGTGAATTTTGAAGAATTCTCTCTTCCATGTCCCAGTCAGGCTTGAGAAGATGGAGCCCCATCGGTTTCACTGCCATCCATGGTGGCAGTAAGGCTAATCCAGAATCCCTCTGGAGTCCCCTCAGCTCCTCCTATGCTTGGTTCAAGGCCTTTCAGAGTCTCAACACACTTGAGCCTTCAGGCTCCCGTCCCCTCTGTATACATTTATGTCCACAAAACCCAACAATTCCAATGGAGCATAGAACATAGAGTGGTTGTCCTCATCCAAGTAGCAGCAGGTATTTTCTAGGTACCTCGTAGGTGTTTGGGATGAATTATTCAGAAGTATTTAAGAATCTGCATCTGTTTTTTCTCATATTTCAAAATGATATTTTTGGGAAAAGGAGCCAGGGTTATAAGTCAACTGGAAGCACAGTTTTGTTTTTACAATAAAAAGAGGAGTTGACGCAAGATATTCTGAAGCCTAGTTATAATAATAATAATAGTAGTAGTAACTGATTTATTGAACACTTACTATGTGCCAATTACTCAGCTAGGTTTTTTACATTTAATATTGATCCTACATGATAGGCATTTAAATATAAATCCCAATTTAAAGGCAAGAAAGTGGTTCAGAGAGGTTTAAGTAAATTGCTTGGGATTCAAACCCAGATTTCTTTGAACTTTTGCCTTTTCTAGTATGTTCTGCTGCCTCCTGAGTGCAGGTGGGTCTCTTGGTAGGGGTGAGACAGCAGTAAAATTAAATAGTTCCCATTTTGTAAGTTGCTACTGTGTGCCACATTCTTTATATATATTACCATCAATCCCATTATTAATCTTTCAGAATACTGTTTTGAATGTTTATCTTCTGAACTGTGGCTCACTCTGGGTAACTAACCCATCTCTGTGTTGTTGGGGGAGTGGACAGAGACCCATGATTTAGGCTCCTGCCTCTGATTTTGCATGAGCTACTAATTTTAAGAATCCAGACAGTGCCTGGGCTTTTAGTGGGAGAGTTTGATTTGGGGATTCTCATTTCTGTTTGGACACTGCCTTGTGTAACCATGGTTTACCGTGGGTCAGATACATAGTGTATTAGTATTGAGAACTAATAGAGTGATACATGGTGTGTGGAAATCCTTTGGGTTGGGCTTTTGTCTCTGAGAAATTTCTGCCTTGGTAGAACAGAATATCTCTGTTTCTGTAGGCTTTGGGTAGGTAGATGGACAGAGATAATACCACCAAGAAAAACAGATTTCAGGGGGAAAAAAAAACCAACATTTATAAGAAGTTTCTGGCGGAAGTGTGGTTGCTGAATCAGATCTCATAATTAAAGGTATTAAGCATATTTTGTGAGGTGGTCGACCCTTTGCAATGTAGTCACTAACAGGTTTAAAAGCAGGTACTAAGACAGAAACAGAAAATGTTGCATAATGCAAGTGGCTGGCCAGGTTAAAGTGTTTATCTTATTAAGGAGCTTACTGATTTTGTCTTCAAGGTAAAATATGTATGAGTAGGACCTAAAATGATGCTTTTAATTGGCCATAGGAATGTAGCACCCATGCCCCCTGAGAAAAAATATGGCTTGCAGAACACTAATCCCGTGTGTGTGTTGGAAAAAATTTTAGAACTCTCAGTTTCACAGTAAAGATAGGTGAGTAGTGTCTGGAGAGTGTCCAGAAGATAGACTGAAACCCCGTGATAAACGTGGAGCAGGCAGAATGGCTCTGCCTGATAGCTGAATACAGCCAGGGTGTGGGGGAGGGTGACGGGGCCAGAGGCAGCTGTGAAGAAGGCGGCCTTGGCCTCTGTGGACTTTTAAAGGCACAACTCTGGGTATAGGCCTGAAGTTGAAGCAGGGCATAAAATTATATCCAGTACAACTTGTTAGATGTCTCCTTGAAAATTGGTACTACATTAAAAAGATCAAGTGGAGAGTTAAGCCGTTGATTCGCATAATTCAAATCTCAAAACTGCCTTTTTCCCTAAAGTGTCCTAATAATTAATTTCAAAAATGATAGTTCTTTCATCATAAATTATCTAGATAATTGCCTCGGTTCCATATTTCACATTAAGCTTGTCTGAGTGATGTTTAAAGCCTCCTGCTCACCTTCCTGTCCTTTCTCTTTTTTATTTTCATTTTTAGTTTACTTAATATTAAAAAAAAAAAACTCAGTATAGTTTTTCTTCTAATGCTGTAAGGGTTTCATAAAGTAAAAACACTTTCTCTAGATCTCTCCATTAGAACTTCTTGTTGATAAATTCCTTAAAAAAATTCTACCTATGGGGATATATGTATATGTATAGCTGATTCGCTTTGTTATAAAGCAGAAACTAACATACCATTGTAAAGCAATTATACTCCAATAAAGATGTTAAAAAAACAAATTCTACCTAATTTAAAACTCTGTTTTGCTGTATATTTCTTCTAGAATTTTTACCTTATGTGATAGCTGTTCTGGGGCTTCATGGCAGCCTTCATTTCCAAATCAAGGACTTGTTTTTTTTTGTTTTGTTTTGTTTAACATCTTTATTGGAGTATAACTGCTTTACAATGGTGTGTTAGTTTCTGCTTTACAACAAAGTGAATCAATTATACGTATACATATGTTCCCATATCTCTTCCCTCTTGCATCTCCCTCCGGCGGACCCTCCCTATCCCACCCCTCTAGGTGGTCACAAAGCACCTAGCTGATCTCCCTGTGCCATGCGGCTGCTTCGCACCCTTCATACTTTTTGTTTTTCTTCTTCTTTCACCAGGCGGTAGGATGAGAAGGGATATACCATTATTCACTAGTTATTTGTCAGAATAGTCCCATTAACAGCATCAATTTGCCATATGTGAATATACCTATCATGTAAATAGTGGCCCATAGACTACATTTTAAGCAAGGTCATTTTTTTTAAAAAAGTAAAAAATTGAAACTCTGAGTCCAAGCATTCTCCTGAATTTCTTTAAAAGAACAATGATCAGATATATATACTACTATGTATAAAATAGCTAACTAATGAGAACCTGCTGTATAGCACAGGGAATTGTACTCAATGCTCTGTGGTGACCTAAATGGGAAGGAAATCCAAAAAAGAGGGGATATATGTATACATATAGCTGCTTCACTTTGCTGTATATCAGAAACTAACACAACACTGTAAAGCAGCTATACTCCAATAAAAATTAATTAATTAAAAAAAAAACAATGATCATTTATTTGGGGTGCATCATTTGTGTAACCCTGAGAAACCCAGAGTGTGCCTTGGAAATGTTGTGGGCTTGATTCTTTTAAAGTTGTCTTCCAGCTGACATGGGTGTGAGCATGCTTGCTTTAGCACGCTTGGGCTCTTAAGCTCCTGATAGATAGCTTCCTAGGTGAGCTAGTATACTGTTTCTTGAAATTAGTGACCTGGATCAGACCTTCTATCTACAACCCTGTCCAATACAGATAAGCTTACAGCCTTCTATTTGAATAGATGCATGTCCTCTGCTGAACTGAATTATCTAAATCAGTCCTGTTTAGTCCCCTTCCTTTCCAAGAAAGATCCTTTTTTTCAGGCTGAAAGTCTAGGTGATCTGGGCCATATGTTAGGCTTTACCACATTCAACCTTCATGTTAGTTGCCAAGGTGAAATTTATCATCCAGTATATTTTGGCCGCACTGCATGGCTTGCTGGATCTTAGTTCCCCAACCAGCGATTGAACCCAGGCCCTCGGCAGTGAAAGTGTGGAATCCTAACCATTGGACTGCCAGGGGAATTCCCTGGCATCCGATTGTAGGCATCTTTTAGTAGGTGTTCTTTGGGAGGAGGGAGCGGTTTATTCTGATCGTCTCATAAAATCAGGGAATGCTTCAAGTTAATTTGTGGGCAGTCAGTACTGAATTAAGTGGAGTACCATGTGTCAAATTAGGAAAGCTAACTTAAGGTGTTAGTGAAAGCTACCATCTTCCCAACTGATTTTAACATAATGACTTAACAAGTGAATGTTTTTATCAAAAATTACTATTCTCATTTTTAAGATGCAGATTTTCCCACATCTTGGTTTTCTAATCACATCAAAGGCTTTAAATTGATGGATAGTTTTAACTGTTAGCGCAGTGGGATAACATCTGGTTTTTCTCTCTGGGCTCTCCCAGTGTTTGTCCTGTTGTGAGCAAAGATAATTTTCACCTGACGTCTGTCTGCGTTACCTGCGCTGAGATTCCCTGCTCTGTCCACCGACCACCAACACTGCATTCTTCTAACTGGTCTGTTTTGTGTTCATCGTTCTGCCTTAAACAGAATCATAAAGCTTTCAGATATCTTTTCCGGCTTGTTACCTCATGCATCTGTGCTTAGTCAAGAAGGAAGAGAAGAAAATAACTCTATCTTCGTTTTATCATCTGCATCACACGATTTTACAACTTTGAAAACTCACTTGTCAGTGTGGTTACTGGGGAGATAAGTTCAATTACCAAGGGCTCTGAGAGTTACTGCTGCAGTCTCTTCCCTCTTGCCTCCCTTTTGGAAAAGAAAAACATTTAACTTTGCTCAGTGATACATTTTATTGTTTTTCCGGTGCATGATTTCCAAGTTGAACGTTTAGAGGATTTGTTTGTGAGACATTTAAAGCTCTTTGCCTCAAGTTCCTAGTTATTAACTCTTCTGAAAAGAAATAGTACCATTTTAAAAAAGGTTTCCTGATATGTCCTTTGGACTGTTGCCATGTCTTTGGCAGTTGAGGGTACTTCCTTGATTATCTAGCTGTTTCTGATTTTTGAACCTAAGACTGCCAGTGTTGTGTTGATCCTTAGGTAGTCTCAGAATCTAAGAGCCTCAGTTTTACTTTTCCTAGTCATTCCCAGCTGCTTTCCCATTCTTTCTTGTTTTGTGTCATTAGACATTATCTAAAGAGGTCTTACTGCCCTTCTTCTCTCTTTCCCGTCACCCATTATTTCTCTGTGACCTTCCTCCTGCATCAGTGGCTTTCAGTCTTGGCCGTATTTGAGAATCATGGGCAAGGTTTGGAAAACATCAGTGTCGAGGTCCCATCCGAAACCAATTAGGTCAGAACCTCTAGGTGTGGAGCCCGGGCATCTATATTTTTTAAAGCTGCCACGTAGTTACAATGTACAGTTAGGGTTGAGAACACTGTCTTAGAAA
Organism: Physeter macrocephalus; assembly: GCF_002837175.3. Taxonomy (NCBI): domain Eukaryota; kingdom Metazoa; phylum Chordata; class Mammalia; order Artiodactyla; family Physeteridae; genus Physeter; species Physeter macrocephalus. The sequence continues at coordinate 52,228,834 of NC_041223.1, read as the reverse complement.
AATGAGAGATTTTGGCTGTGGAAGTTATCAACCAATTTAGTAATGACTTTTAGGCCTATTTCCACCCTATTCTCCATGGGGAGATTACAAGGTAGAGTTTGCTCCCTGGAAGCTCCATATAAAAAGGAAGGAACGCTATCAAATTGGGATCTAAGAGAACAGTTGGCTTCTAAGACAAGGGCATCGTTGTTTAATAAACTGTGTTTAGGATTTCCTCTCTACTTTCTTTTGTGTAAATGAATGTGGTGTCTTTAAAATTTTCCAACCCCCACTCATTTTTCTAGTCTCCACTGGACCTTAGTTAACTAATTTTGAAGTTTTCAGGCATTCCTAAGAAGAGATGGTGCTATTTTGAGTCATTGTATGTTTCTTGAAATCTGAGACACAGAAACTCACTCTTTGTGCAACCTAATCTGATATACTAGAGGGTTCTACCATGTTCTGATTCATTAAGCTAGTGCTTCTCAAAGCATCGTCTTCACACCAGCATCATCACCTAGGAACCTGTTGGAAATTCAGATTCTTGGGCTCACCCCAAACATATTGAATCAGAAAGTCTGGACTCAGCAATCTGTGCTGTCACAAGGTGTTCAGGTAATTCTGCTGCAAGCTGAAGTTTGAGAATCTCTGCTTTTAGTCATTTGCGGAGTCCAGAATTCTTCTGGGTACAGATTAGGAGTCAAAAATCAAATTTTTCGTGCCATCTTAACTTCAGAGGCCTGATAAGAGTAGGAAAAGATGAACAGAGAGCTTGCAGTGGTATCTGTGGAGATGTAACAGAGTTCTTAGCCCTAGAATAGACTTTGCACAGATCCTTATTGCTGTGTAGCTTTCTGTGCAGTCAAGGGCACCAACCTCCCCCCTCCCCAAGACAACAATAATAGACGATGCACTCAGGTGCACAGAGGAAGTTACGTGTTCATCCTAGTGTGTATACTGTGTTCAGAGGACTCACGTTTAGGTTGGATTCTTATAGTTTTGTGATCTTTTCCCCGTGCTTGTTTGTTTTGGTCTTTGGGGAATGTTCCTAGTTTAAGACCAGCGTTGGACAGGGGGAGTAGTCAGTCGCCTGACTCATCCACAGACAGACGTGGGACATGTGGGAGAGAGATAAGATTAAAATGTGCTGGGTGTAATCAGTGTGAGAGGGTGAGTGAAGTGAAGGGGAAGGTGATGCTGCTTTCGTGCTGAGGTCGAGGCGAGGCATTGGCAAGGAGGCGGCACGTGCATCTTGGCCCAGAGTCCTGCAGGACACATGGCCTCTCCCACCACAGGTGAAGCCAGGTAAAACAAGTGTTGGTTTTTTTTTTTTTTTTTTTTTTTTTTTGTGGTACGCGGGCCTTTCACTGTTGTGGCCTCTCCCGTTGCGGAGCACAGGCTCCGGACACGCAGGCTCAGCGGCCATGGCTCACGGGCCTAGCCATTCCACGGCATGTGGGATCTTCCCGGACCGGGGCACGAACCCGTGTCCCCTGCATCGGCAGGCAGACTCTCAACCACTGTGCCACCAGGGAAGCCCTAAAAAACAAGTTATTGTTGCTTGTCAGTATCCCTGGATTCTGGAGTCCATTAAACAGGGCCTCATGATCAGCCATATCAAACACAGCTGATGGCTTTAGGAATATAAATAGTGCAAAGAACAGTCAGTTGGCCAGGTCTTGGAAGTTCATTTCAGGACCTCCTAGCAGCTGCTTCAGAATGTTGCCTGAGATTCATAAATACTCTTATATCTGACACTTAAAAAAAACAACAAACCAGGATTAGTTTGGATTACAAATTCTTCTGCTGTTAGTAGCATACCTTTTCCTCCACGAAGCTCTATCCGAGATGACGTGGCTTGGGTGCTGAACTTCAGAGGGACAGTAGTCTGGGTTTTCTTCTCAGGAATGGGGAGGGCAGGCAAGTTAGTCTCCTCAGATTCACCAAGAGTCTTGGGAAGGAGCAAGAAGGCAGGTCCAGGTGCTGGAACATCAGAAGGTTCGCGCAGTGGTGGGGAAAGCTGCATTGGGAGACTTAACGTCTGGAGCCAGAATTTGGAGGAGAGTCCGAAATATGGTGACCTTAACACCGTGAGCAGAATTCAAAACTGGGCTCCAGGAGCGCGCAGGCCTTTCAAAGAAGTCAGAGGTCAGTCAGCTGGTGGGAATCTCAGCGCTTGCGGCGGTGGGATGCTTCCCAAAGCGGCCACTGCTCACAGAGGAAATGAACATGTTAGTTCACTTCCATTTTGGTTTTCCTAAAAGATGGGCTGCTGCTTGCATGTTTGGGGGATGGGGTGGTGGTGGTGTATGTTGGAAGAAATTCTGACATTAAGGACGCATTTACAGAGGAGTAAAGTGCCTTAAGGAACAATCTGGCTCATAAGAAAAAGCTTGCCTGGCAGCCGTGTAGAAGGCTTGGCTCCCAGCCCAAGGATCAGAGGGATCTGAGTCCTCAGCTCCTATGGCCCAGAACTGAAGATGGAAATCAGGGACATCAATCTGCTCGACCTCTCTTCAGAAATCCCTTCTGGGAGGCTGTAGAGGAGGCCTTTGGTTTTGAGGATAAGGTCCCTGAGCCCTGACTTCTACGGGGAAGGTTGTAGTTGAAGTTAGAAAGCTTTTATCCCCTCCCCACAAAAAGGGCAAAAACAGTTTAAAGCTGCATTGGTGCGAATGGGTGTGATGTGTGCAGACACAACCTTAGGCTGACCTATCATTTTCATGGCTGCAACTAAAAGCTACTGTTAATTGAACAGTTATTATGGGCCAGGCACTGCTGTGGGCTTTATGCTTATCAGCTCTTCTTTACAGATGGGGAGACTGAGGTACGGGGTGGCTTTGTAACTTAGCCAAGGCCATACACTTGGTAAGTGATAGAGGTGGGATACCTCTATCAGCATGCCTCTACTTTGACTAAATAAAGTCCAAAATCAATAACTAATCCCAGCTTTAGGGATTTTGATTTCATAAAACTGCCTGAGACCTCACTGGGCTCTTCTTTCCTACCATATCTCTTGTTTAGGTTTAAGAGAGGAAGGAGAGGAGTTTGCATGATCTCTTTTAAAGATGAGGCAGTTGTGTTATACCTGGCTGGTTGCTCTTTCAGAACCCAGGAAGAACAGACTTGAGTGTGTGCTTGTAGACAAGCACCCACAGTGAATGCAGAGCCTTTTAAGACTTGCACTCCTGTGAAGTGTAACTATTCTTCGGGATGGGACTCTCCGAACTGCCTGTTCTCTCCAGGCTGCAAAGCAGATGTAAGCGATATTCCTTGCACTCTTCACCCCCAGAGGAAAAAGGAGATACCACCTTTCTTTCTTTCTTTGTTGGTTTGGCATAGGCCATTTATTCACTAACCACGGAAGCAAAAGTGCCTACCAGCTTCATTTAGATTAAATATAGGGCTCATCCTAAACACCTTGTTTTCCATATGTGAGGGGCAGGCCCAGCAGGCTGTGACGTGTCCTGGTGAGTGGAAGTGATGGGGAAGCATGTGCTAAGAAGGCCACAGCGCCCAGCCCCGTGTGCTGGTGGGAGATACTTTTTCATCCCAGAAGTCATGTGGAAGTCTTTGTATCTAGTTGGAAGAACTCAGAAACATCTCTTTTCTTAGTCGTCTGACTAGTAATATTTTTGAAAGAGGTTGGAATTTTTAAAAATGAAAATTTTGCATTCTGCCTGTAAACAGAGATGTCCTAAGAGACCTAAAAGAAAATACATGAGGTGTTCGTAAGATAATGCATTTATCCTATTTAACTTCATACCTTCCAGTTAGGTTTTTGTGCAGATGATGAGTGACTCCTTCAGAAGATGTTAAGGAGTGGGGTTATTCCCTTTCTGAAGAGACAGTTTTCAGGGCATACTTTTGATATTCTGTTTTTCCCTACTTCCTGGATATTAAGATAGGAAAGCCACGTCTGACGCCCAAAAAGCAGTGCAGATCAGACCACCCCTCGATCTGTTATTCACCACCTGTGTGAGGTGTATCTGCCAGCCCAGTACTCCTGACTCTTAGTAGCTAGCCCACCCTTCTCGGCAGCCCCACTGTATGTACCTAACATTCCCCCGTTCATCTCACCCGGGCCCTGTTTCCTTAGGGATTTTCTAGGGGAGGACTAATCTGAGAAGCAAATTAATGCTGAATTCATAACGGAACCTCTGAGTTCTGGAACTGAATGCCTTGGATGTCGTCTGACTTATCCCTTTATTTTCTGGGTGAGGAAATTGAAGATGAGAGATGTAAAGCACACAGGGAGGCCACTCTTAGTTATGCGCTGCCTCAGTAGTCACCACAGTCACTTTTCCAGAGGACAGCCCTCTGCACCATCTCACGAGGGTCTGTGCACCTGCCAGTACCTGCCTGGACAGGTTCCTCAGTTCAGACAGCCCTGCATTATTCTCTAGGGAGGAACAGGGTGTTTCATTTCACTGTGGTCAGTGTGGAGGCATTCTGTGGAAATGCACCTGTGGGAGACCCGCAGGCAGCCAAAATGCTGCCTTATAAACCTCCAGACCTTGAAGAATGACTGTCTGGTGGCAGCCCTATAATCAGGAGTTATGGGGGCCTGAGTTTTCTGAAGCGGTTGTAACTTGGAGGCCTGTGACTTTGGGAGAGAGTTACACTGCATGCAATGTTTCCAAGAATTAGTTACTTTGTGCCAGAGGAGTGGGCACAGTTAGCTGGATCAGTGGCTTTAACTGGCAGCGGTTTGCTGCAAGGGAAGCTCACGGTTCCATCAGTCTTAATGCTGAGCGGCCCATACGTCGCATACTATTGAGTAGACTTGGATATATTTTATTGAGAATTAAGTCCCCAAAGCAGCTTTCTGTAACTATTAAAGTCTGATGGATAATGCTAAGCTCTATTGTAGGCACTGGAAAGTTTCGGTAGTCTTTGGAACAAGCAGTTTCTTTGGCTTTGGCCTTGAGAGCAGAAGTGCCACTTCTGGTCACTTTTAATGTTACCAGGAACTTTCAGACTCAGTACTGATTATTGACAGGTTTGTAGCAAATGAGATTTCTAATGTGGTGGTGAATTAATCTATATGTGCCTTAAAGGTGAACTAAAAATACAGCAAATTATCTGAATAAAACTTACGTGAACATAATTTTTTTTAGTCACACAAATTGTTGGAAGCTCTGGTCCCTCCCCAGCAGGTTGCTGGCAGTGGTGCTATAGCTTCTATAGCTTGGGCCAGGGTCTGGGTCTTACCCCAGGGCTCACGTGACATGGTCATTTAGGGACAGGACAATGGGAATGTGCTGCCTGGGTCACAGCCACAATTATTCATTCATCTGCTTTCACTCAGCCAACGTGGTGATGCGTGGAAGACCAAGAAGTGGGCGTTGCCTTTATGAGTATACAGTGTACTGAATGGTAGGGATGTGCACAGAACGTTGCCCCTTTTCTTCGGAGGCTGCACTGAGGAAGCCCACTGTGGGCCCAGCGTCTGTCTTGCCTGGAAAGAAGGGAAGTCTTGCTGAGCTGTGCATCCTGGCTTGTATTTCTGCCCATCCTTCATTATTTTCACCTCTGATAATGACACTTCTGACAGTACAGTGTGTTGCTGGAGTTCACTTTCCTTTGTTGATGAAAGTATTACAGTAATCAAAGAATTCCTTGCAGAACTTTTGCAACCCTCAAGGAAAAGTGATAAAACACAGACCCCGCTTGATAGATTGCAGGGTATGGGGAGGAGGGAGTTGTCCTTCCTTTCATTTTGGCTTGGCTATTTGTTTGTGTAGCTGTGAAAAAACACTGAGTCTGCTTTTTGTAAAGGAGATAGCTTGGCTCATCCCTAACATGCAGAGTGTTGGGTGAATTAATGAGTGGAAGGCACATAATAATATGTGGCACTTATGTAGTCTTTTGATGATTTCACCTAGAATCTTGCCATCTGGAAACTTGCATTTACTAGGACGCAGAGCCAATTTTGGCTGATACTGAGTCCAATGTGTACTTAAAAGTGGTTTAGATTTTCATTTGGCTAAAACCTAGGAGGTTGTAGACTAATAGAATAATAATAATGATAGCTTTTCCTAAGAAGCCCTGAATAGCCTCAGAAGCACTCTAATGGGAGGTAAAAGGCAGGAATCTTATTCTGTTTCATAGCAATGAAATAGAAACTTGGTAGCCTGCACAGGGTCATAGAGCTGTCCCTTTTGAAATGAGAAGTTGAATTCACGATCCCTATGGCTTTGACTCTTGGCTTTGCCCCCAGGCACTGCTGTCTCCAGAGTTTCCAGACCATGAAGAATCTTTGCCATCTTATTTTCCCAGTCCTCTGGAGTGAAGGTTTCCCACCTGGAGTTTGAATTCTGCTGAAGGTGCCTACATCCAAGCCTGATAGATCTCAAAGTGGGTCGGGGTTCGCGGGTCACTTGGCCTGGGGACCAGCTGCTGACTTTAGTTTGGAGCCCAGCTGGCAGTGCATCCGTGACTCCCTCACTCTCTGGGAGGGCCCTCTGCACTTCTCAGCACTTCAGCAGGGTGTGGCTGCGCTCTTTTTCCCAAGACAGCTGAGAGCCTCTGCAAGGTGTGCCACCTGTTCTCCCCCGATTTAGAGATGCCTTTCACCTCCCATTAGAGTGCTGCTAAGGGCGACTTAGGAAAAGCTATCGTTATTATTTATTATTCTGTTAGTCTACAGTCTCCTCGGTTTTAGCCAAATGAAAATCTAAACTGCTTTAAATACGCGTTGGATTTGGTATCATCCCGAGTAGGCTTGCACAGAGTGATGGAGTGTGCTGCCCCAGGCATCCATGTCCCATATTCTGGCTGCTGCCCTCATGCATCCTTTAGGGGTACATGGGAGAGAAGTGAGGGGCACAGGCCTAAGTTTGCTTCCACCTCATTCCCGTCCCACATGAGAATGTGGGCTGCTTGCTGCTGCTCCTGCTCCAAAGCAGGCTCCTTGCCTTATTATTGTTGGTCTGGAAACCATCATAGCTCTGCCATTTCCCGGGTGGACTCAAGCCTACGGAAAAGCAAAACCACATTTCCCTAAAAGGGGTTAATTTCAAATTTAAGTTTGTTTATGCTCCTTTTATACCACAGTGGCAACTTAGAAAGACATATGCAGTGTGAAAGGATGAAACCTGAGGGCAAAGGACGATATAGTAGTTGACAGGTGCCAAAGTTAGGCCACACATTTGGCTCTTGAGTTTCACAGCAGCTGAAAAGAAAAGGGACTTAAGATCAGCTTCCAAATTTGTAATTGCCTTTAAATAAAAACAGATCCGTTTCACAGAAGAAGCATGGCTTCTTCTGTTACTGAGGAACTTTTTCCCTAAGGACGTCCTAAAGAGAACACTGATCTAATAGGTGACATTCTCCTATTTGAAACTTAGTTCTCAAAGGTAATGAGCCATTCCGTTTGTTGGAGTGTTCTCTCCTCACTGGTGTATTTGTGTGTCTGTCTGTCTAGTCTGGTAAATCCATTGCTGACATACCAGGAGTTTGGTTGGGTGTGTGTGGCTCCAGACTTCGGGAGTGACTAGGACTTACAGACGAAGCCGTATGGATCAGGTTCTTTGAGAAAGTCCTTGGAGTAGCCCAGGACAGGAAACTGAGGCTGGTGGGAAGACTGAGGAATGAGAAGAGGCGGGCTGAAGGCAGATGTCTCAGTATAGGGAATTGCATCGACGGAGAAGAAGTCCAGGGACTTAGCAGAAGGGGAACGCCAGGGAGCAGTTGGTGTTCACCTCAGCGCGTTGGTGGAGTCTAGCCTCTGGCAGGACCTGGGCTGTGAGACCAGACTGGTTGTCCAGACGCAGGCCTCAGGGAAGGGACCAGGGAGTCAGCAAGGAAAGCGTGTTCAAGTTTATTGAGGACTGTCCTCATGATGAACCTGAAGAGAAGATGATTCCTTTTTTAGTTGCTGAAGAAACTGAAGCTCAGAGCTGGGTCTGGCCCCAGATTTGTTCAGTGGGCGTTTGGTGCACCCAGTCTGGCTCCTGAGTGGCAGTGAGTGCAGGCCCAGTCTGCCCGCTCCACCTCCTGGCTCCCCCTTCTCTATCAGAGGTCCCTGTTATTTAGAACAGTTGCTCAGGGCTGGAATAAGCCTCCGGGTGACAGATGAAGGGATCCTGAGACTGCTTCTCTCTGGGCAAAGTTGGTCCCAGAACTGCTCAAGGGAGTGAGGTAGTTCCATGGAAAGGCGGCAGATACAGGGGTTGAGGGGGGTGGGGCGCCAGGCGGCACCCGGGGCTTTGTGCGCCCACTGGTGGTGCACATATCATGCTGATTCTTACAAAAATATATACATGTGTACACACACACACATGCACACACACACACACACACACACACACACACACACACACACACAAGTTCTGCAGCTTGCCTTTGAAGTGAAAGCTGGGGCTCAGTGCTGTCCTTGTTTTTTCTCCCCTCCATTTTAGGCCAATCCATGTTCCTGCGAACAGACAAGGCATTGTTTAAAGTACAGTGTGCTGTCCTGCTTTTGCGTTGTCACCAGAAACCCTTGACGAAACGTTTAATTTCTCTCTGAGGTTATCTAAACTTAGTCAACTTGCCTGATGGTACATTGGGTTCTGGAACCTGGAACTTTCTTTTTGCCCACCCCTGTTGCGTTAAGTCAGTCATAGAACACAGAGATATTTTTCTAGAAAACTTAAGGATTCCTGCACTTGGAGATGACTCAGACCAGTGTTTCCAAACTAGTTATATTAACTGGAATACATGCTGGAGAAGGGCTTCGCCTTCTCTTCCCTGCTCTAGCTTTTCACTGGTCTAGCTGTCTGTCCTGTTACCCTGTTTGCAGTAAGGCCAAAGGGACCTGTCTCCTAAGTGTAAGGTTCCGTTTAAAAGTGAAGATACTTTTTAAGGCTACTTTAACAGAGTTAAAAGCTTTTAAGTTCTTGTGACAATCTGCTAACCAGCTGCATTGCCTGTGACCTCATTTAAGAACGTTTTGTGTCATCATCTTTTGATAAATTCAACAAAGGTAGAGATGATAGGTGTGAGTTAAGTAGTTAAATTGCTTTTGAACTGTACATTAAAAAAAAATTCCATTCACTTTTTCCCCTCATTTGGGCTTACTCTTTTTGCAAGTGTGCTGATTCATCGGCATGGACCATGGACTGGATATCATAGTATTTTTTAAGCTGGACTGTATGAAAACCTAAGATTTACAAAAAAAAAACCCCATAAAAACCCCACATAGGGCTTCCCTGGTGGCGCAGTGGTTGAGAGTCCGCCTGCCGATGCAGGGGATACGGGTTCGTGCCCTGGTCCGGGAGGATCCCACATGCCGCGGAGCGGCTGGGCCCGTGAGCCATGGCCGCTGAGCCTGCGCGTCCGGAGCCTGTGCTCCGCAACGGGAGAGGCCGCGGCAGTGAGAGGCCCGCGTACCACAAAAAAAAAAAAACAAAAAAACCCACATAACTGAGGTTGTTGTACCATTGCATTTATTTAATCAGCTGTTACATTAAAAAAAAATCAGATTTCCGAAATGCAGTTAGAGTCAACTTTACAAGAATGCATTTGTTATACAAAATGAGATGTGCATGCACAGACCCAGACCCAGTTTTCCCTTCTTCCCTGTGGTCAGCACTGCTGCTGCTTTATAACCCCCAGCCTCCCTCTTTCCCCCGCCCTAAGAGGCAGAGGCGAAGAAGAGACTAGAACGTCAGGGCACATGGAGACTGTCCTTGTGGTGGGTGGAGATGAAGCGTCCTGCTGGCGGGGAGGCAGCGGTCTGGGCTGGGGAAACAAGCCAGCTCCATGGCGCCTTGTGCTTGTGCTGGAAGCCTCCGCGGGGTGCTTTCTGCCCGGCTGGGGTGATTTTCTGCACCTAGGTGGAAGAAAGAAAGGGAGTTTGCTCTGGTGTGACTGGAAAATGGAAAAGCTTGAAGGGATGCTGCCAGTTTTTGATGGAAAGTCATGACAATATCTTAGTTCCTTAACATTTTTTAGGTAAACATAGTGTTGTAGGTTCCACAGTAGAATAGTTAAACCTTGAAATCCCTGAGGATCATTCCTAAGACAAAACAGCCGACGCTGTTTTTGGTCCCGTGGGGTGGGGTGGTTTGATCGGGGCGCGTTTTGAGGAGCAGAGGGGTGGCACCGTGCACAGTGCCTGGCACCATTCCTGTGGGCCACTCCACATGTAGCCACTTGCCATGTTCCCGCTTTGCTGAACTTCTTCAGAAAATTACTGTTTTTGAAGAAAGAAAATCTGAGTGGTGGAGAGAAATATAGGCTGTATTTAAGCTGGCCTTTGTAATTTTTCCTGGGCACACACAGCCCATACTTTGGAGCTCCGTGACGTCAACGCCCCTGCCTGGGGGTCGGGAGTCTTGACCAGTCAGGCCTTGGCTGCCCTGGGCCACACAGACGCATGCCTGAGCCGGGTCCTTGTTTACTTCCTCCTGGTGCTGGGACATCGAGTACTAAGAAGGACCGCACGCCTGCACAAAAGCTCCTGCCAGCACGCTCAGCCCTGCCATTCCTGACTGTCTTGGAAAGCGCTCCATCCTCGAGGCAGGCTTTTGTTCTTCGAGTGCAGGCTTTTTTCCCCAGCTACATACCCTTTTCCAGATTCCAAAGCAGACCCCACGCCCACTCCCCTGCAATCTAGCCCCGAGCAGGGTCCTCAGCTTCAGCGGCTGTGAACTTTCAGAGCAGGAGGACAGGGTAATAACTTTCTCAGTGCTCTGTGGTGACCTAAATGGGAAGGAAATCCAAAAAAGAGGGGATACATGTATACGTATAGCTGAGTCACTTTGCTGTACGGTAGAAACTAACACAACATTGTAAAGCAGCTATACTCCAATGAAAATTTTAAAAAAATACTTTAATTAGAGGAAAGGAAAGAGGTAATGGATAGACAAAATAAAAGTACTTATTTACAGACTATATTGGCCAAGGATTATGGATAGAGAATTGAGGCTGATGTTTCTGTCAAAATTTTGGATGCCATGTTCACAGATTCTATCATGGTTCACAAAATGTGCAGCCTTTCTCATTTTACTCTTGGCATTATTTTGGCTCTTTTATGAGACTCATATTACTGCTTTCAGACTGGAGAGAGTAATAGCGCTTATTCTAGGCTGGCCTCCTCATTCGATAGACTAAACTGAGGCCTACGACTTGAGGTGGGCTCAGAGCACCCAGCTAGTGGGTTAGGCAGAGCCAGCAGGAAACTGAATTCTCACTCCAGCCTTTTCCTTTAGAATAAGTTGCTGCTTGCCTTTGTGACTGTTATATAAAGACCTGCCTGGGGCATGGGTAGGGACTGGGGCCTGGGGGCATGGAGAGTTCCTTTTACCTCTGGAGCATTTAGAGTTTCTCATTCACAGCCCAGGTGTAGCTGGGACTCACTGGGAGCTCTTTCAGAACCTCTATTTTTCTATTTAACTTTGCACCCATTAGTGGGGGGCGAAGGGTGGTCCATTTACATTCAGGATAACCATACCCATTACAGCTGGGCAGCCCTCCTGAATCTAAGTACCACATGAGGGATGTTCTTTATATCTGTTAGAACAGTGTTTCCCAAACTGTATTCCCCTGAAAATAGTAGTAGGCTTCATGATTTGGGCAGTTAGGTTGAACAAAATTTAAGTGATATATTTTATTTTATTTTCCTCATAGGACTTCTTGAGGCAGTCTCATCACACCCTTTTGGTGGTAAAGTCACTCAGGAGTCAGCTTGAAACCCCAAATTCTGAGTAATCAGAAGGATGAGAACCAAATTTAACGTAGCCCTGAAGTTCACTTTGGGGTCAGGCATTCAGGAAGCAGCACATAAAAATTTGCTTGGATACAGTTTCCTCATAGTTCTTTCCTCATAGTTCTTCAGCAGCTTGAAATAACATCTTGAGCTGGCAGTAAACAGAAATCTCAGGTTATCATTTTTCTTTCCATCTGATTGAACAAGTTATTGTTGTAGGGAGGTGAAACAAAACAAAACTTTGTGTTCATGAAGCCGAGATCTGCATTTCAGTTACTTATACGTTCCAGTTACTTTGAGAGAAAGAAATAGTGGTATTCTTAAAAAGTTTTATGTACATGTTTTAAAGTTCACCATTGCTGCCTTTTTATTTAGAAAAAAGTTTGGAAAATTGTGGTGTCTTGATTCAAAGGAAATACTGCTCAGCAATAAAAAGGAACAGCCACTGATACAAAACATGGATGACCCTCAAACATGCAGAAGGACATGCTGTTTGATTTCATTTATATGAAGTTCTAGAAAAGGCAAAACTAGCCCATGGTGACAGAAAGCAGATCAGTGATTACCAGGGGCCATGGGGGTAGAGGACTGACTGCAAAAAGGGCATAAGGGAACTTTCTAGGGACATGAAAACGTTCTGCATAGTTATGGTGGTGGTCACATTGGTGTATACATTTGCCACAGTTCATCTAGCTGTGTGCTGAAAATGAGTGCATTTTTTGTTGTGTAAATTATGTGTCAGTAAAGTTGATTTAAGAAGAAGAGAAAGTTTAGAAAGACTATGATTGGAATTTGTGTAGCTCGAAGAACAAATCGTGCATTTTGGCCAGTTTTTCAGCACTGTAATGTAAGCCTGGCCCTTTGCTTTCACATGTCGTCAGTTATTCCTGTGTTCATGAGGCTGCCCATCTCTTCTGCTTTCCCACTCTTTTTGTGATTTGAGCTTTAGAAATTCTTTCCTTTCAGGAACTTACAGTCCTTGTTAGTAGTCAGCAAAAATGCGTTTTAAATTCACCTGAAATTATTTTTCATCTAGGAGGTTGTGTAAGCATTAGTGGTTTTCTGGAATGGAGGTGTGGTAGAAGCATGAGTGTGTGTGTGTGGGAAGAGGGTGTGTGTCCTTAGATAATTGTGCCATGGTTCCTCACACCTGTCTAAGCTTCTGTGTGAATAGTAAAAGAAAGTGTCATGAATTTTGCTTCTGGCATTTGTCTGCCACAGCTGGGGCCTAGGGTTGCACGTTTGTTGTGGTTTCCGAGTCTCTGAGAAGCCATTTGTTGAGAATGGTCGTGCGGCTGGTAATTCAGCGGGTAAGGGGCGGAGGATGGTTCTCAGCGCTTTCATTATTCTCCAGTCTTTAATCTGAATCCCATTAGAAATTAGGGCATTTTTCTAGTGTGTTCACAGAGAAGTGGATGCATGCTTAGGAGTGTATGATTTAGTGGGTAATTTGAACATCTAGGTATCAGGAATACTGTTGAGTGTTTTTAAAGTTCAGGTCCTCCATGTATAATCAAAGCGGGCTCTAAGAAAGAATGAACTTGTTCTTAATGGATCATGTTAGCTGGATTTGGTTCAAGTGTTTTTTCTTAGAAGGGAGGATTACACGTTATAGTAACAAGATGTTCTTTTATTTCCTAGTTTATCAAAAGGTGTTGATTGTGAAATAGGGTGTGCAGATACTTTCGATCTTACTGTTTTTAAATAGATGAGTTCAAAAGAGTGAGAAAAGGTTGTGTCAGAAGGTGAACTGCGCCAGAGGAGAACTAAATAATTGGGGTTGGGGGAGGGAAAAGTAAATATTCTTTTCCCTTGTTGTGTATTTCTCTTGGACATCTTTTGGTTGTGTGCTTGTGTTGTGTTTTTGTTAACTGGCTTTCTTAAGACTGCGAGGGCAGAGTGGAGAGGTGGTGCAGAGCTGTATGCAGATGTTCTTCCCTCTTTCTGGTTCTTCCCTCCCCAAAAAGTTGTTGGCAAATTAATTTCAAGGGAGCGGGGAGGGAAATGGGCCACTTGAGCTTTTTAGATTGGTTTGAGCTGTATATTTGTTTACAAAATGAAAGCAGGTGAAGTTTGTGCAACTTTAGAGAAGAAAGGAGGAGAGTCCCCTTTCTCCTCCTTCCCCCTCTCAGGAGAGATGTTAGAAAATCAAAAGCTTATTTTACACCCCTGTGGTTTAGAAGCCAAATAAAGAAAACTGCTGGCGAATGAGTGGAGTTTTGGCTTCTTATTAATAGAATCAAGATGTGAACTGGCCTCCTGACCCCCGGCAGCGCCGTGCAGGTTCCTGGGGTTCCTGTAAGGTGAGCGGCCTCAGCCCCATTTCCCTCCATGGGTTCGCCTCCCTCTCAAGGCCTTTCTTCCCTGGGCTTGGCCCTGCTGATTTTGTACTCCTTCTTCAGACTCTAAGAATGTGTATGGCAGACCGGGGCTCTGCTTCCCTGGTGGTGGCCCCGGGAGCCTCAGGGCCTGGCTGTCCTGTCGCAGTGACCGGGTGGGGGTAGTTCAGCACAGCCAGGCCTCGTCCCGAATCTGGCTTTGTTGGCACTGGCAGAGACCCAGCTCTTTCCCAACTGCCTCCTGCCTCCCTTGTGCTGCGGGATAAGAACTAAGAACGGGCTTCACCTGAGCGGTTTTGTGCTTGTAGAAACCATTTCAGAACGTGGGTTAGTGGTCTGCAGTGTCAGGGAAACTGTGTGATTTTGGTGGAGACATTTGTGATCCAGAGTATTTTCATGGTGGTTTCCCAAACAACACTAGCAAGAACTAAGAGTTCAGTTTATCCTCTTGGTATTTTAATGTTGTTCTCAAGGAGAGTTGTTTTTTTTTTTTTTTTTTTTTTTTTGAGGCGTGACTTCCATCCTTCCCGCTCCCCTCTGCCCCAAGCAGCTGGGTTTTGCAAACCTTTGTCAAGCCACATGTTGTTGAGGTCAAAAGCCTGCTGCTTATTTTTGCTGAGTTTATGAGAGGTGTGAGCATGTAGTGTTTTTAGGTAGTGCTGTGGAATGCAAATTGAGTTGTCAAGAATACTGGAAGTATTTCTGAAGAAGGAGATAGGGTGAAAATACTTTTCATTATAACTGTCACCTCTCTAACTCTTCAACTTGAGCTGAATTTAACAATATAGAAAAACTTTGGTGCTTATTATATTGAATTCATTTCCTAAGCATTGTCATTGTTTTATATGAAATACAGCATAAGTTTCGTTATTAAAAAACTCAACAAATGCTATTGGGTACAGGGGACGCTTTTGCCCTTTCATTATTTGATGTTTTCTCTGTCTCAGAAACATGTCTTTCTAGAGGGGAGGGCAAGTTTGTTAATGCAATTCCCAAAGATTGGCTATTTACTCTAGGACAGAAAGGCATAGTGAGAGCAGAAACGTCATAGAATCTGCCTTCTTATGTTCCCCATTCCTAGGACTTTAGGATAAAACCTGCTTTTATGTTTACAGTAATTGCTGTCTAAGGGAGTTTTTGTACACATGTGAAATCATAATGACCTCTGTAAGACCACGTGTTATGAGTGCCTTGCTGGTGTTATCATGCCAAGCTGCCATTTTATCTTGTTAGTGATAAGCTTCATAGTTCTGCTGGAAATTGATTTTGTGTTAAGGCAAAATACAGGGTCAAGTATAGAATATTTCAAGATTCCAGTAAAATAAATATTTTATTTTACTTTTTAAATTTTTATTTATTTTTTGCCTGTGCTGCGTGGCTTGCAGGATCTTCATTCCCCGACCAGGGCTTGAACCCGGGCCACGGCAGTGAAAGCGCCAAGTCCTAACCACTGGACCACCAGGGAACTCCCTAAAATAAGTATTTTAATGGTGGCAGCCTGGTTCTCTGTCATTCTGTCAGACTCTGCCTAGACCCTGGTTCCTTTCTCCTGTCCTTTTTGTTTAAGCTTACCTTTTTGTTTTTTTCCCCCTACAATGTTCTCTTTTTTTAGAATGCTCCCCAAACTTATAATCTGTCAGTATGTATTATTTTACCGTAAAGGTCAAATGCTTTATTTTCTACATGTCTCCTCTCCATTCCATTATCCCATAGCATTGAAAACATTTTTATAATACCATTTTTGCTATTATTTATGTATTATTAACAGACCCCTTTGAGAAAGTTGTACTGCCTACTCCAGAAAAATGTGGTTACATAAGACATTTTGCATGCAATTTGCATATAATTTCAGGGGTTTATGAATGCTCTAAGTCCCATCCGTGGACTTCTGGTTAATACCCTAATTTAAAAAAATATATTGCTCAAAGTAAAAGTAGGAATGTGGACTTGGAGATATAGGGGAAAAAAACCATGTCCAGATTACTTGAAGAGTTATGGGTTGATGAACGATGAACCTCTCAAGTATGTTTTGTAAGCAGGGAAGCAAAATGTTTGTTTGTGAAGGGGTGGGAAAATTTAAGCAGGAAATGGAAATCTCAGATAGGAGCACTGAGCAGGGCCATTCAGGGGAAAGAGGAGGTCACTGTGCACCTATCCAGAGGCAACATTATAGGGTGTTTGGGAGAATCTAGAACCCTAGCCTAAACACACATTTTATTTTTTAAAAGATTTGTGGTTAGATGAGTTTGGAAAATAATACACTATCACCCTTCAGGGTCCTCAAGATGCATATCAGCAGGTTGAAGTCCCGGAGGACTCCTGCAGTAAAGAACCCTGTTTTACATGGTTTAATCCACCATCTCCCAGACAGTTTTGGGTCCAGGGGATGCTTTCTGCAGAAAACAGTTATCAGCAGAACACACGTTGGGAAGTGAAATACCGGACTAGATAAACTTGTCCTTTCTAAGTTTTAGAGTCTGAGGTGTGGACAGTATCCTGAACCGCAATAAGCAGAGAAAATCCCCAAAAAATGTCACTGTGGAGGTGGCAGCAGCTAAGTGAGAACATAACTAAGCCATGCAGTTGTGTCTTCACATTGGTCCAAAGGGGACGTGCTAGAATGTGGGTGATGCCGTCGGACTGTGTTGAGAGGCACACAGCCCAGAGGTTGTGCGAGTTCCCACCATGGCTCCATGAGAAAGAGAGAGCAGACCTGAGAGTGTCCAGTTCCTTTAGAAACGATGTCACCCATTAAATCCAGAGTCTACCAGGCTGAGACTAGTAGAAGAAAATTGCTTGTGACTCTGAGTGAAAAAGGCATTTTTCTTTTCAGCTGTGTGGATGCTCACGTAAGAGAAATTGCTTTCTTATTAAACAAAATGATTGTGCTGTGTTTAATGGGATCAGGACATCTCCATGCTGCCTTGTGGTATTCATACTATTCTGGATAATGATTATGTGATATTATGGATTCCGTGGGCTAAATTTAAGCCAGCACTACAGGACAAAGGGGTGCTTTGATTCTACTATGCATTGTTATCAGTCTCCTGGTTAGGTAACCCACGTTTTAATATGTTTCAAGGATTTTTTTTTTAATATTATAATATTCTGCAGTATTAATAGGCTTTGGTGGCTTATACTACACCTGTATGTAGCTGAGTTCAGCCATACCATGTGTGGTAGCTGGAGAGCTATTTTGGGAACAAACCTCATGTTTCCTCTAATTTTTTTTTTTTTTTTTTTTTTGTGGTATGCCGGCCTCCCTTTTTTAATATTATAATATTCTGCAGTATTAATAGGCTTTGGTGGCTTATACTACACCTGTATGTAGCTGAGTTCAGCCATACCATGTGTGGTAGCTGGAGAGCTATTTTGGGAACAAACCTCATGTTTCCTCTAATTTTTTTTTTTTTTTTTTTTTGTGGTATGCGGGCCTCCCTCTGTTGTGACCTCTCCTGTTGCGGAGCACAGGCTCTGGACGCGCAGGCTCAGCGGCCATGGCTCACGGGCCCAGCCGCTCCGCGGCAGGTGGGATCCTCCCAGACCAGGGCGCGAACCCGGTTCCCCTGCATCGGCAGGCGGACGCGCAACCACTGCGCCACCAGGGAAGCCCTCCTCTAATTTTTAATAAGCACATAGGTCTGCCTGGCTCTTGAGATGTGTCACAGAGTCCATCACATGCCACCTACTACAGTTCTAAAGAGGTACTAAAATTAGAATTCATGCTTTTTTTTTTCAAGTTAGTGATTCTTCTTCCTTTGCTGAAACTACGTCTAGTCAGCAATATTTGTTAAATAACCTCTTCTAAACCCATAAATTCCGAGCTAGAGTTTGTGAACCTTCAAACTAAAGCAAGAAAGAAAAAACTTAATACAAAAAATAGAAACGTAATTCCTCTCATAGAGTTTTGAGGTTCCCAATTATTTGGTGAGGCTTGTGTTTTCCTTTAAGGATCTGGTTCCCAAGCAGTTCATAATAATTCAGTATTGTGGGTTCTCTCTGCTTTAATTCTTGCCTTCCTCTGGATCCTCCTTTCTTCTATCTCCCCCAATTTAGTGAGGGACCCCTCTCACCTTGCTTCTCTCAGTTTGAAGCAGTCTTTTTGCCCCAGACTTGTGTTCTTCACTGGATTCTTCATCTTCACTTGATGTGACTCTAATCTTAGTCCAGAGAGGAAGGGATTGGCTGAATTCTGCTGACTCTTTACTCCCCAGCTCTGTTGATACGGACACTCGTAGGGTGGGGATGACAGGGAATTACCAAGCAGTTGCTGAGTGATAAACTGAAACTGAGGCAACCACAAGCAGGATGTGCAAAAAAGAGCCCCTGAGACACACTGACCCATTGCTCTGAACCAGCTGTTTGCACTGGACCTGCTGAGAAACAGGAGGAAAAATCTAGAGCTTTCTCTTGAGCAAAGTTGTTAAGTACTACATGAGTCAGACGCGTAATTCCAAAAGATTTGGGGCCATCCAGATTTGGGGGTGGGGTGGGGGAGGAGTGTTACACATTTTCTGGCGATTGACTTACTGGAAATTCACCATCATGGAAACAGAAATTTAGGGAAGGAATTCTGAATATGTTCTGGGAAGGCTCCCATTCATGGAATTGGTTTGGCAGGCAAATGGCTTCCAGGAATGCCAACCAGATTTATATAGCAAGATGAAGATGGTTGATAGTATCTTTTCCTTTTATTGCAACCTGGTGGTGGCTGGAAACCTCCAACCTAGGACAAGGGCCCTCTCTCTCCACACATGAACCTCCACTTCTTTTATTCTTGGCTTTTCACTATGGCCAGGGAGAGATTTCTCAGAGTCTCATCTGTGCACTCTTTTTCTCTCTCTTTTCTTTTTAGATGCAATTAATAGAAAGATTACTAACATGTATTATATAAGAAACTTGAGATGTAAACTTGAGATGTAATAACTCTAATAAATTTGAGTTTTTTAGAAAAATTGAATGAGACCTGTTTGCATATTCCTAGATCAGAATAACTTTGCAAGAGTAGGTTGTTTTTTATTTCCTGTCCACCATCTTCCTTTTACCTTGCTATTATTCCAGTTAATAAGTAAATGACCCTTCTGAATTGCAGCAGGTTTGGGAATGTTCTTTAAAAGCATAACCTTTTTAAATGGGATTTTCTTTTAAACAGGGCAGTTTTATATAAAAAGTATAATCCTGCTAGGTATTAACTTTATTGCTTATTTTAGGACCCCCAGATATTTAATTTGTATATATCTGTATGCTCTCAGCTATGTCTAGAATTGTGTGTGTGTGTGTGTGTGTGTGTGTGTGTATGTGTACATATCACAACTAGAGTTTGTGGATTTAAATTTTGAATTCAATTATTTTTCCTTTTTTGAATGGTGTTTACTATTTTGTTTAGGAAGTAGCATAAATATTTTAAGATTATAGGCTTTTCATAAGGCTTCTCATAATGATCTTTTACGCAGTATATGCCTTTACCTGGAACTCGATGGGAATTTTGTGTTTCTACAAAGATGCTTCTGGTCTTTTCTCTTGGTGATCTGGAACAGAAGGCTTTCCCAAGTTTAATGCATTTTTGACTGTATTTCAGTGGGTTTAGTTTTGTAAAACCCTTCTCCCACCCTACAAAAAAAAAAAAACCCCAACAAAGTTTAGTCCATTAAAATCTGATTTACAAACTTAGAAATGTTTTAGAATAAGTATCTGGGAAGCAAGCTCTCTCCACATCCGCCATATGAATTGTTTCTGTTAAGGGCTATCCCATTTCTTCAGACAGATTCCATCCTCTTCTTTCATCCCATTTATTCTTGGCTGTGGTTGTGGATTGTCCCATTTCAAGTTTCCTTTCAGAGTGTAGCCACATTCCCGCAAGAAGATGTTTGGTAGCTGGTTCTTTCCTAAAAGACCCACCTGGCTATACCAGCCCTCTGTCTGGGCAAAACATTGAGTTGCAGCCCAGCACCACTTGCCCGTAGATATAGCTGTCTTTCCAGGCTTCTGAGGGGTAAGCCATTTACTTACTTAATTTCCTTTCTTTCTTTCTTTCTTTCTTTCTTTCTTTCTTTCTTCCTTCCTTCCTTTCTTTCTTTCTTTCTTTCTTTCTTTCTTTCTTTCTTTCTTTCTTTCTTTCTTTCTTTCTTTCTTTCTTTCTTTCTTTCTTTCTTTCTTTCTTTCTTTCTTTCTTTCTTTCTTTCTTTCTTTCTTTCTTTCTTTCTTTCTTTCTTTCTTTCTTTCTTTCTTTCTTTCTTTCTTTCTTTCTTTCTTTCTTTCTTTCTTTCTTTCTTTCTTTCTTTCTTTCTTTCTTTCTTTCTTTCTTTCTTTCTTTCTTTCTTTCTTTCTTTCTTTCTTTCTTTCTTTCTTTCTTTCTTTCTTTCTTTCTTTCTTTTTCCTTTCTTCCTTCCTTTCTTCCTTTCTTTCTTTCTTTCTTTTTCTTTCTTTCTTTCTTTTCTTATTGAGATATAATGGACATATAACATTGCATTAGTTTTAGGTGTACAACATAATGATCTGATATATGTATATCATTTTGAAGTACTACCACAATAAGTTTAGTTAACTTCCATCACCATACATAGTTGCACTTTTTTTTAAAGTCATTCACTTATTTAAGAGACTACTGACAAAACCTTATGTGTTACCTGGGAGGATTAGCTTAACACAAATTGGTACTGCAAAGATGTAAGCCTTTTAAAAGTTTATTCTCTTTCATTATTAAAATATATGTGTTCATTGAAGAAAATGTGAAAGCTATAGATTGCAAAAATGAAGAAAATAAAAATCACCTGTAATACTGCAGTTTATTGTTAACATTTTATTGTACTTATTTTCTGGTTGTTTGGTTGGCTAGTATTACGTATTATACCTATGGCCTTGAAACCTGGTTTTTCCTGCAAGCCTCAGGAACTTTGTGGTTTGATGTCTTTGTTAATTTTTATAAAAGGGGTGGGATTATTGATACTTTTCCATGTCATTAACAATCGTTAATGACTTCATTTAAAAAATTAAACATCTTATTTTGAGATAATTGTAGACTCACATGCAGTTGTAAGAAATAATACAGAGAGATCCCATGTGCCGTTCCTCGATTCCCCAGTGGCAATGTCTTGCAAAACTGTAGTGCACACAGCCAAGTTAGTGACAGTTATAAGTCAAGCTATAGAACATTTCTATCACAAGGATTCCTCCTGTTACTCTTGTATAGCCATACCCACCTACTTTTATTGTCTCCACCCTGACCCCTGGCAACCACTCATCTGTTCTCCCTTTTTATAATTTAGTCATTTCAAGAATGTTATAGTAGTGTATATAAGAACATATGTGTGAACATAAATTTTCATTTTTCTGGGCTAACTGTCCAATGACTTCATTTTAATGATGGCATAATATTTCATTATCTCACATTGTTTTTCATTGTATGCTTTCACTTAGCATAATGCCCTCCAAATCTATCCATGTTGCTGCAAATGGCAAAATTTCATTCTTTTTTTATGGCTGAGTAGTATTCCATTGTGTATATATACCACATCTTCTTTATCCACTCATCTGTTGATGGACACTTAGGTTATTTCCATATCTTGGAAATTGTAAATACTGCGGCTGTTAACATTGGGGTGCAGGTGTCTTTTAGAGTTATAGTTAAGTCTTTATGCACATCTCCTTTTATTTCTAAAAGTGGGATTGATGCATCAGACTATGCATAATTTTAAAGCTTTGCTTTTTTCCCTAGTATCTCTCTTTTTTTCTTTCATAAAAACCTGCTAGACTGTTACCAGCAATGCCCATTTCTCATGCCCTTGCCAACATGGAGCATTATTACTTTAAAAAAATTTTTGTAAATTTCTACCTTACCCCGATAGCAGCATAAACACAGCTTGACTGTTGGTTTTCCAGCCCCACTTGCCTAAGAAAATCTTTTAGAATAACCAAGTTGCCACCAAGACCTTGTTTTGTATGAGGTTTGGGAATCGGCTAAAGTGGTTTTGGAAAGCCTCAGAAGACTTGGTCTAAGATAGGTACAAAGAATTACAAGAGAGCACTCTGAGTCCACCTGTTTCTATATGTTGTCTTCTGTTGTACCTTATATTCACCCAGAAGAGCTAGACAGGACCTTAAGAAAAGAAAAACCTTTGAGATGTGAAGCACTGTTTATAAAAGCTGATAAACAATATAGGAGTATGTGTGTATGTCTATGTGTGTTATGCCCATTTGAAGCTCTTAGAGATGAGATGAGATTTAAGTATAGACTTTTAATGGAGCTGTTAAGTATATAGAGAGGTGAGATGCTTTTCTTTCTCCTTCTTACACTAAAGTATTTTCATGTTTCTCTCATTGTGACTAGGCAGTGATTTTTAGGGAATAAGATAAGGTTAAGAATATATATCTACTAAAACCCAGGAAATGTAGTTGTGTCTTACTGAGATAAATGACATCTTTGGTTTGAAGATTACTTTCTGGTTGGAATGTGGCAAACTGACGCTCCTTCCAGTGCAAGACTTTGTTCCTTTTTGTGTTTCAAGCTCTATAGTTATTTGTTTTCTTCTTTACCAGTGGTATCATATTTAAGATGAATCAGACTGATTTCAGTAAAAATTGTTTTACTCTTAGAATGGCAGATCACTCTTACAGAAGGTTGGATGATTTCAGAAGAGATTGTGCCCGCTAACTCATTTGGTGCTAAATTAATGTGACAAAGACAGACCCCATTCTTACAAATAAATGAATAAAGGAGGCCGGCAGAATCTGCCGTTTCTCTTTTTAAAGTTATAAGAAGTTCTTATTCATTTTGCCACTTAAATACCTTATACAGATTCATAGCTGAAGACTAGTAACGAGTGTAACAAAATGAGTAGATCAAGTAAAGTGACATCCATGAAAACTATTCACTTTTTCAGGGATGATAAAGAAAACTTTCTCTTTTCTTGTCATATTTTTCCAATTTATCATGATTCTTACAGCATTGGTGATCTTAAAATTAAGTATCTAGAACATTCACATGCATTTTGGCCTAGGAAAGAAAATATAGTATTGAACATCACGTGGTTTATTCTTATCTCTAGGTATATATAACCTGAGAATGCAGGAAGGGGGCTCTGCTTAATGGGGGAGAGAGGGGTGATTCCCTTGGGGAGTTTTGGGTAAAGTACAGCCTTTCCCAAATTGAGTGTGTATCATCATTTTCCTTCACGGCACTAGGAGGGATCTGGAATCTGTCAACTTAATTGAAGCTCAGAGCTTAGTTCTATTTTTGAAATTAGAATTTTTTTCTACATGGTACATTATAGGCAATTTTAAAATTTTAACAGAAGTATTTTTGTAATGATCATGAAAATATCTACAGGTCTGAGAACTCCTAGAAGAATCTTTGACTATGAAATTAACTAGGAATGGTGACTTAAGCTACCCTGAAAGAGTATGATTTGCTTTTGATCAAATGCAAACAGCGGTATCAGACTCTCAGACCATTTTGACTAAAATGATGATGTTTGATTCTAATCTGAGTGGTTATTAGGAGATGATTCAGCATCATGCAGAATTAGTTTATTGAGGAGGTCAGAAGGTGCTAGAGGAGCTGTATTATATAGATATTTCAGGAAAGTTTTGCTTATGAAAATCTAGAATTATGGTGGATGTAATAAGTAATAAAGAGGAATGGAAAGACAGCAGTACATATCTTGGTGACTAAATGAGGTGAAAATTTTTGGTTTCCTTTGACCTCTTCAGTGACAGGTTAAATTTTTGTGGATTTTTGTACCTTTGGATGACTATGTGGAAGACTTCCTGACATATTTTTTTGTTCTTGAATTTAGATAACATTTAACAGCATCGTGCCTTTGCCTGAACTGAGTGAATGAATAGTCCTGTTTTAAAACTGTATTGGAGTGTGGAAGTTTCACATGATTTATTAGTACATCATGTTTGACATTGACCTATTTGTGAACAAGGAATATTCAGTTCACATTCATTGTTCATTATTGTGTTCGAACAACAAATAAATGTTACAGTTTTAGGGTCTGTGCTTGAACTGAAGTTGAACAACAGCCTGCGACTTCAGCCAGAGAAAATAGTATGTAGTATGAGGTTGAGGTAGGACAGAAAATTATGTTCAAAGGAGAAGTCACAAGATGCAATTATTTTGTAAAATGTGGTACTTTCATATCACTCAAAAGCCCAGAGGACTTCCGTGGTGGCGCAGTGGCTAAGAATCCGCCTGCCAATGCAGGGGACACGGGTTCGAGCCCTGGTCCGGGAAGATCCCACATGCCGCGGAGCAACTAAGCCCGTGCACCACAACTACTGAGCCTGCGCTCTAGAGCCCGCGAGCCACAACTACAGAGCCCACGTGCCACAGCTACTGAAGCCTGCGCGCCTAGAGCCCGTGCTCTGCAACAAGAGAAGCCACCACAATGAGAAGCCCACGCACCGCAACAGAGTAGCCCCCGTTCTCCGCAGCTAGAGATGAGTCCGTGCGCAGCAACAAAGATCCAATGCAGCCAAAAAAAAGACCAGAAAAAAAGTTTTTTTAATCTTATAATGTGAACATGTGATGCTTGATAATTAATTTGCTTTGCAGATTGTCTTTGGTAAAATGTTTTGGATTTTTTAAATATAAGAATTACAAGTTAATTAAGACAGTTTGTGTCTTAACAAACTTTGGTCCAAGCAATTTTGGTCTGAAACAGAACAATATAAATTTAAGAGAGGTGGGGCAGGATGGGAACACAGCTAATTTGGTATTAAGGGTTTTGAGGACCAGAGTTCTGTGTAGTTTGATAGGACCAGAATTCTGTGTAGTTTGATGGGTGCAGGATGGGAACACAGCTAATTTGGTATTAAGGGTTTGAGGACCAGAATTCTGTGATCAGAGCCTCTTTCTTGGTTGTCACTGGTGTTCTTCTCAGTTAATGACTAATTGCTGCTCTTGCCTAGAAATCCAGAAACTCTGGAAATGAGGAATTCTTTCTGAAACTAATTCCACAGTACATCACCCCTTTTGTTCACTGCCACGAACTGTACCCTGGCTTCTCTTCACAAGGGCAGTTTGTTGTTGGCACGTCTGTCTGGGAGGGTGATGTTTTCTGCACAGGAATCAGGCTTCTGCAATTGTGACCTTCCTCCCCCTCACCTTAAACTCTTTGGGTTCTTGACACACACCTTAAACTCTTCTGTTCTTGCCACTGGTAGAACAAAAATCAAAAGGAGCACAGGAGAAAAACAGTTTTCTCAAATTTGATGTTTCTGCATAGTTCTGCCATGCTGTGATTAAGGAAACCCCATTAAAAACTTTCTTCTCCTTCTTCCCAGGAAGCAGCCTTGTGAACAGGCAGGTTCAGAAAGCCAGGGAGCCAAAACTTTTTCCAGTGCTTTTACCAGCCAGTCCTACTTTTACCAAGGGTTTAGTGATCAGTCTGCATGTTTTAAGTAGTTAAAATGTGTATTTTGATCACCGTTAGCACCTGCTGATTTGCACAGCTGGCTATTTGGCCACTGTTGTGTGTGATTTTCATTTTTGTTACCCTCTGTGACACCAGGGGGTCAGGATGAGGGTCCCATAAAGATAGCTCAACAGGAGTATATTGAAGAGGCAATGGTAATTCAACCAGCAAGTGTTCATGTTGGGCTTTGTTTTTTGTTTTGTTATGTTTAAAAAACAAATGAACCCCCCAAGATACTAGAATATTGAGGGGCAAGGTATTGTCATCGGTTTTCAGACTCATGGAATTTAGAACTGGACTTTTTAACTTATTGTATGTTTTGTCTTTCATACCCCAAAGGACATACTTAGGAGATGAAAGGTTTGTTGTTGTTTTTATTTTATTTTATTTATTTATTTATTTATTTATTTTTGCGGTACGCGGGCCTCTCACTGTTGTGGCCTCTCCCGTTGCAGAGCACAGGCACCGGACGCGCAGGCTCAGCGGCCATGGCTCACGGGCCCAGCCGCTCCGTGGCATGTGGGATCTTCCCGGACCGGGGCACGAACCCGTGTCCCCTGCATCGGCAGGCGGACGCTCAACCACTGTGCCACCAGGGAAGCCCTGTTTTTGTTTTTAAATCACCAGTTGAAATACTGTAGAAGAATAATACTTCCTACATTCCTTTATCAGAAACTTGTTTCACTAATACCGTGTTTTCTGATCCTGGTAAGGTTTTATGTCTTGAAGATTGGATTGTAAGATGCTTTTATTTCAAACCCTGTTTGTCTTGCTCTATTCAGATGCCCAGGTGACTGTGGATGAATTCTGCTCAGTCTCCAAAGCCTAAGGGAGGCTCCATATTCTTGTTTGTCTGCCATCCTGACATGTACTAATATATAATCATTCTTTAACGGCTCACAGATTAAATTCTCTGGATGCTTTACTTCACATGTTAAGGGAGAAATTTATTCATTCACTCAGTAAATGTTTATTGATACCTACTATGTGGTGGGCACTGCAATGTGTATTCTTTAACAGTGGGTTATCCTGGAAGAACTAATCTTGATCATTACCAGTGTCTTGGTTCATCACAACAGCAGTTTGAGAGTTGATGGCAGGTCTGGCCTTCAGTACTGTTTATCCTATTTGCTGCCATTTTCCAAGGACCTTGGTATCATAGAATGTCAGAGTTGAAAGATATGTAGAAATTCTAATCTAGTTCCCTCATTTTATTCATCAGGGGTAATGTAGAATTTCATATGCATAGTCCCAGTTGGCCTCAAGATCACCTCAAGTTTCTCTGTTTTAAGCATGTCTCCTTTATACTCAGAATCATCCATAAAATGCTTCAGCTGAGTGAAATCTCTAGTTCAGCCTCTTGGAAAACTTGGATGTGTGGATAAATGGGCACTCCTACTTAAACGTGATTGAGAATTGGCTATCACAGACCTATTTTCTGGTATTACAAGTAGTTCTACCAAAGAGGCTTATTCTAACTGGGAATTATCTTTTTTCCTCCAGAGGGAAATGGAACATGGACTGGATTAGGAACACAGTCTGAACAAAGTAGGAGGCTACTCAAAGAACTTTTCAGAACTTGGGTACAGAAAAGAAAAGCCAGCCATTTTCTGATGCTTCTGCAGTTCTCCATCAAAAACACAATCCAGAAACAAAAATACCCTGACAGAAATCAGGAAACCAAATATCCTACCTGCTAGCCAACTCTAGAGGTTCTGAACAGAGTGTACCATTGAGGATCCCTTTTAGCTGTCTTTGGGTTTATTTGAAAACCAGTCCAGTGTGTGTTTATATGAGGAAAACAATTTAAAAGCTCTTCTTTTGGCCTTGATACTTTTATAGGGTTTAGCGTTGCTAATCGTCAGTTCTTCAACGTTTGAAGAGAAGCATGCTATTCTCAGAGCAAAAAAAATAAAATAAGAAGCTTAACTTTTTCTTTACTTCTATCCTCCCAGGGTCAGAAAACTGGCCCTGAATTCCCTGGACAGATTTGTTTCAACCTCAGGATAGTAGCTTCGGCAGTTAATGCTCAGCAGTATAGTGTGTTTCCTTTTGTTAACACTGAAGTAGCCAGAGTGCTTCCTCCAGATGTGTCTGTTCGCTGGACCTCAAGATTTTGCCTTAATCCAAATGGACGGTTACCAGAGGACATGATGCAGAAGAGGTTGTTGGAGGTTTGTTCTTAAATGTCTTTAAGATCGGCCTACCGTAATTCATATTCAGTAAAGCGGTGGTTTATAACTGGTAAGCTGAGTAAATGGATTATCTCTGATCCTTATTATTTTTAGCTTTTCCCCCCAAATGAATTGTGAATCATCATGTCACTTCCAAAAGGTTTTGTTTCAGTGAGGGCTGAGAGACAAGACAGGTCCCTGGAGTTGTTCTGGAAGAAGGCGATGGGTAGGATTGGTTGTGCTGACTGGAGGTAGTGTCCACCATTCATGGAGAGTACCCCGGTGTCCACGGGGCTGGGTTCTAGGCCAGGCACAGCTGCTTGGTAGCTGAATGATCTCGGGCAGAGTTGTAAAGCACTGGGTCTTGATCTCTTTAGTTTTTTTTTTGGTAATTTTATTTATTTATTTATTGGTTGCATTGGGTCTTTGTTGCTGCACGCGGCTTTCTCTGTAGTTGCAGCGAGCAGGGGCTGCTCTTGGTTGCAGTGCATGGGCTTCTCGTTGTGGAGCATGGGCTCTAGGCAAACGGGCTTCAGTAGCTGCAGCACGCAGGCTCAGTAGTTGTGGCTCACAGGCTCTAGAGCACAGGCTCCGTAGTTGTGGCACACAGGGTTAGTTGCTTCACGGCATGTGGGATCTTCCTGGACCAGGGATCAAACCCACGTCCCCTGCACTGGCAGGCGGATTCTTAACCACTGTGCCACCAGGGAAGTCCCTCTTTAGTTTTAACATTAACCCAAACACTGTCTGTCCTGTCTGCTTCTTTCAAGGTGGTGATGAGCATAGAGTATTGAGATTGAAGGTGGTTTTGTTAAGAAGGGAAGCAGAGGTACCAGATAGGCAAGTGAATTTGTTCTCACTGTATCTCTCTCTAAATAACTTTATGGATCACCTTTAGGGTGGAGGTACTTGTGTTTCTGGGTCAGCCACATGGACCAACAAAGTGATCTCTTAATTTGGAAGCAGTGTTGTTCTCACCTGTTTCTTCATGTCACACCCCTTTAGCAGTACACATCATCGCAGGTCCTTCAGTTGTAACTTAGGGCTGACAACATATGTACATGCCGGTAACATGCCTAGAGGACTTGACTGTTGACCACAGGGATGCTTGTTGCCTAGGCTAGAGTCCTTTCGTTAAGCTCAGGAAACGTGCACCTTGGATTTAAAAAATATATGCACAGTCAGACAGAGAAAGACAAATACTGTATGATATAATATATGGAATCCCAAAAATAAAACAAAGTAGTGAATATAACAGAAAGGACACAGATTCACAGATATAGAGGACAAACTAGTGGTTACCAGTGGAGAGAGGGATGGGGACCTGATGGGGGGAGGGGATTAAGAGGTACAAACTACTATGTATAAAAAAGAAAAATAAAAAATATATACACACGTACTGTACACTTTTGAGAAGAAAAATGTTGGGGTGGGGAACCTTTTATAACCCTCTTATTTTATGTGAGTTCCTTGCAGATTTGATCATATGCATATTAAATATTTACTTAGCTACATTCAGAGAGTTTGTTCTTTGTTTTATGTGTTTTGTTTTTATCCGTACGTGGGCATCATAATGACTATTTTAAATTATTACTTTAAGAGGACAAGGATTGGATGGATTTATAATTTTTTTTAACTATTTCCCTGTTGGAGAGCCCTTGTTTTTTTCCCCTTTATTTTAGTATTCGTTAATATTATAGTTATTGTTTTTTGTAATTTTAAAATAAAAGGATTGCATCTAAGAGTCTTGTAAATTGCTAAGTTTCTAACTGGGGACTCCTGATCAGGAACTCACAGCAAATTAGCTGCAGGGCAGTTTGCCCCACAAGAAACGCAGTAGAATTAAGAGAGGAGGATTCAGTGTTAAGTCTGTACAGATGAGAGTCATGAGACTGGACCTCTCAGCCTAACAGACTGAGCCTCTTCACCTTCGTGCTCTGAGTCAAAGAGGAAAAGAGGATAGATAAAGGACTGGTGGGTGGGGGGCAGGGGGAGGGGGTTGGATTTTGATAGAGAGAAATACCTTACCGTTCTGTGTCCTTTACAAGTAGATATAAGAGATGGGGGTTCGGGGTGGGCATATAAGAGCAATTCAAACAATTCAGAGAACAAGCCCCACATTTTTCTCGCATTCATGTTTTTTGTTCCTGTTCCCTAATGCCACTCCCCACCCGCACCTACACCAATTTGTGACCCAAGGAGGATAAAGATTTTTTTCCCTACCATCCTGCTGTTTGAAGTATTTGGATAATTTTACACTGAAATAAAATTCTCTCTTAAAAAAAACCAAACAAACCTATGGTGATTTATTTTGAAATTCACCCATGGAAAAAATTAATCAAATGTATTGAGTTGTATAATTTGAATACATTAAAACTTTAACAATTTAAGTGTAAAATTTGAATTTTAATAAATGTGTACAGTTGTGTAACTAACATCACAATCGTGATGTAAAACATTTCAAACATTTTTATCAACCCCCAAAAGTCCCCTCATGCTCCTCCTTTTCCTTGAGTCTCCTGCCCCTACTCCTGGCCCCTAGCAACATCTGAGCCTGCTTTTTGCCTTTTCTAGAATTTTATATAAACAGTCATACTGTATATAGTCTTTTGTGTTAGCTCCTTTCACTTAGCATAGTGCATTTGAGATTCATTCCTGTCTTTCTTTTATCAGTGGTTCATTCCTTTTAATTGCTAAGAAGTATTCCATTGTGTGAATATTCCATTATATAAATATAGCATAATATTTTATCCATTTACCAGTAGATGGACACTGGACATTTGAGTTGTTTCCAGTGTTTTGTTTTGTTTTTTTTTTACTATTATGAATAAAGCTGCTAGGAATATTCATGTTCAAGTCTTTTTTGAGGTACATGTTTTCATTTATTTGGGGTAAATAGCTAGGGAACAGGATTATGTATAGTGTATGCACCTTTATGAGAAACTGCCAAACTGCCAGACCACCAAACCAGCAAAGTTTGAGAGTTCTAGTTATTCCCCATCCTTTCCATCATTTGTAATTGTCAATTATTTTACTTTTATCCACTGTAGAATGTACTAAGTGTGTAATGGTAGATACCCCATAGTTTTAATTTGCATTTGCTTTATTGATAATGTTAAGCATCTTTTCATGTGTTTATTTGTAATTTGTATTTCTTCTTTGCTCAAGTGTCTGTTGAGATCTTTGGCCTTTTTTAGAACTAGGAATATTTGTGTTCATACTATTCAGTTATGAGAGTTCCTTATACTTTTTAATACAATTTTTTTTTTCAGAAATATAATTTGCAGTTTTTTTCCTGTCTCTGATTGCTTGCTCATTTTCCTAACAGTGTCTTTTGAAGAACAAGTTTTTAATTTTGGTCAAGTCCAGTTTGTGCATTTTCTGTCGTAAGAAATTTTTGTCTAATCATGATGGTTTTTCTGTTTTTTTCAACAAGCTACATAGTTTTAGCTGTTAATTTTAAGTCTGATCCATTTGGAGTTAGTTTTAATGTATTGTTAATTTATCCATTGAGCTACCTTGTCACCTTAGTGTATTTCTGGACTCTTTTTTTGTTTTATTGATGTACATACCTTATACCAATACCATACTGTCTTTATTACCGTGGCTTTATAATAAGTCTTGAAATCAGACAGTATAAGCCTTCCAACTTAGTTCTTTTTCAAAATTGTTTGGCTTTATTACTAGTTTTTTGAGTACTTTTTTTTTTCCTTTTTAAAAATCATGATTGGATATTGAATTTTATCTGATGCTTTTCCCACATTTATTGAGGTGATTTTATGGTTCTTCTTTTTTAGTCTTTTAATATGATGTAATACATTGATTTTCAATGTTAAACCAACCTTGCATTCCTGGGGTAAATCCTACTTGGTGATGATACGTTATCTTTTGTGTTTCTAGAGTATCTAGCAACATAAATTGCTAAAATTTTGTTAAGAATTTTTGTCTCTGTTATGATGAGAGATATTCATCTGTAAGTTTCTTATACTATCTTTGTCTGATTTTGGTATCAGGGTAATGGTAATCTCGTAAAATGAGTTGGAAATTGTTCCCTCTTCTGCTTTCTGGTAGAATTTGTATTATCTTTTCCTAAAATGTTTGGTGGAATTCACCAGTGAATCCTTCAGAGCCTGGAGTTTTCTTTGTGAGGTTTTAAACTACTAATTTA
This sequence comes from Physeter macrocephalus, assembly GCF_002837175.3. Lineage (NCBI taxonomy): Eukaryota > Metazoa > Chordata > Mammalia > Artiodactyla > Physeteridae > Physeter > Physeter macrocephalus. The sequence goes on along the minus strand of NC_041223.1, from coordinate 52,197,056 downwards.
ATTTATCTAATAGACAGAGTTGCTATTATTGGCTTTTCTCTTTTTTCTTGAGTGAGTTTTGATAGTTTGTGTCTTTTCATAAATTTGTCCATTTCATCTAAGTTGTCAAGTTTTTGAGCATAAAGGTGTTTATATTATTCCCTTATTATCCTTTTAAGACATGTATGATCTGTAGTGTTTTTGTTTTCATTCCTGGTGTTTATAATTTGTCTCATCTTTCTCTTTTTATTAGTCTGGGCAGAGTCATATATTATTGGTCTCAAAGAATCAACATTTGGTATCACTGATTTTTCTCTCTTGCTTTTATGTTTTTAGTTCCATACTTTCTGCTCTTTATTATTTGTTTCCTTTTGCTTGTAGGTTTAATTTGCTCTTTTTCTGATAACTTAAGATGGAAGCTTAGATCATTTATTTGAGACTTTTCTTCTTTCCTAATATAAACATTAAAAGATAATAAATTTCCTGCAAACACCTGCTTTAGCTGTATCCAACAATGTCTGTTTGTTTTTACACTCAGTTCAAACTATATTCTAATTTATCTTGTGATTTCTTCTTTGACCTATATAGTTTATTTAGAAGTGAATTTTTAAATTTCCAAGTGTTTGGAGGATTTTCCAGATATCATTCTATTATTGTTTTCTTACTTAATCCTTTTGTGGTCAGAGAAACTACTTGGTATGATTTCAGTCCTTTTAAAATTTATTGAGAGTTGTTTTATGGCCTAGAATACGATCTCTCTTGGTGAATGTTTAATGTGTGCTTGAAAAGAATGTTATATGCTATTTTGGCTGGTGTGTTCTATAATTGCCAATTAGATCAAGATGGTCAGCTTCATTTTGGACCTCTTGTTCTGTCAATTACTGTGAAAAAAATTTTGAAATATCCAACTGTAGTTGTGGGCTTGTCTCCTCTTTTCAGGTCTATCTGTTTTTGCTTCATGTATTTTGAAATTCTATTACTGGCAAATAAACATTTAAGGTTATTATATCCTCTTGATATGTTGACTCCTTTGTTATTATGGAATGTCCCTCTTCATCCTCACAATATATATATTTAAAAAAATTTTTATTGGAGTATAGTTGCTTTACAATGTTGTGTTAGTTTCTACTGTACAGCAAAGTGAATCGGCTATACGTATACATATATCCCGTTTGTTGGATTTCCTTCCCATTTAGGTCACCACAGAGAATTGATTAGAGTTCCCTATGCTATATACAGTAGGTTCTCATTAGTTATCTTTTTTTTTTTTTTTTTTTTTTTTTTTTGCGGTACACGGACCTCTCACTGTTGTGGCCTCTCCTGTTCTCCCGTTGCGGAGCACAGCCTCCGGACACGCAGGCTCAGCGGCCATGGCTCACGGGCCCAGCCGCTCCACGGCATGTGGGATCTTCCCGGACCGGGGCACAAACCCGTGTCCTCTGCATCGGCAGGTGGACTCTCAACCACTGCGCCACCAGGGAAGCCCTAGTTATCTATTTTATACATAGTATCAAGAGTATATATATGTCAATCCCAATCTCCCAATTCATCCCACCCCAATATTTTTTGAGCTGGTATTAATACAGTTACTTCAGCTTTCTTTTGATTAGTGTTTGTGTGATATATCTTTTTTCACTCCTTATACTTTTAGCCTATCTGTGTCTTTGTATTTAATCTTTCTATATGTATGTAGATAGCATGTAGTTGGGTCTTGTTTTTGTTGTTGCTGTTGTTTGATCCAATCTGACAATCTTTGCCTTTTATTTGGAGATTTTTTTTAAAAGACCGTTTCATATAAAGTAATTATGACTTGTCTTGGTTTAAAGCTACCATGTTGTAATTAGTTTTCTATTTTCCTATATGTTCTTTGTGTCCTTTCCCCTCTTGCCTGCCTTCTTTGGAGTTAAGTTGTTGTTGTTGTTTAAATGAATCCCTATTATCTCTACTCTTGGCTTTTTAGCTGTACCTCATTGTTATTTTATAACGGTTGCTGTAGGGTTTGTACATCTTTAACTGATTACAGTCAGTCTTCAAATATACCACTTTACGTAGAGTGTAAGATCCTTGAAACAATAAAGTGCCTTTCTCCCTTCCTGTTTAGTCCTACTTTACTTCTACGTATGTTGTAAACCCCATAATATATTATTGTTATTTTGCTTTAAATAGTCATTACCTTTTAAAAAGATTGAAAATGAGAAAAAAAATTCTTTATATTTATCAAGTATTGATAATTTTTGCCTCTTCATTCCTTTGTTTAAATTCAAATGTCCCTCTATATGGTGTCATTTTCTTTTTGCTTGATGAACTTTCTTTTAGCATTTCTTACAGTGCAGTTCTGCTGGCAGTGAACTCTCCCAGCTTCTGTTTGTCTGAATAAGTCTTATATTATCTTCATTTTTACTAGGTATAGAATTCTAGGATGATAGCTTTTCTTCCTCCTTTGTTAAGGATGTTCATTCATTGTCTCCTATCTTAACATAGTTTCTGAAAAGCAGTTTGCTCTTCTTCTTTCTTTATTCTTTTTAATGTGTCTTTTTCTCTGACTGTTTTAAATTTTTTTCTTTATTGCTAGTTCTGATATGGTATACTTTTGTGTGGTTTTCCTTATATTTATTCTATTTAGGGTTTGTTAAATTTTCTTGGATCTGTGGGATTATGGTTTTTAATCAAAATTTTTAAAAATTTAGCCATTATTTTAAAATTATTTTTCCTGTCCGTTCCCTCTCTCCTCTTTTTGACCCCGATTTCATGTATCGACAGCTTAATATTGTCCCACAGGTCACTGATACTCTGTTAATTTGTTTTTCAGTCTTTTTCTCTCTCTCCGCTTCATTTTGGATAGTTTCTATTGTTGTGTCTTAAAGTTTACTGATCTTCTGCAATGTCTAATCTGCTATTAATCCCAACCAGTATATTTTTTATTTTAGATCTTATTTTTTTCTTCACTGGAAGTGCCACTGGATATGTTTGCTTTGTATCTATCATTTCTCCACTTCCTTTTGCTCTACCTTCCTACTACATGGAGTATATTTTTAGTAACTTTTTAACAGCTTTGTTGAGGCATAATGCACACTGGTATATAATTTATCCACTTAAAGTATAGAAATCAATGGATTTTAGTATATTAACAGAGTTGTGCAACCATTGCCACAATCTAGTTTTAGAAAATTTTCATCACCCCGCAAAGAAATTCCATACCCATTAGCAGTCCCTCCCCATGTTGTCCTACTCCTCTCCGGTCAACCACTAATCTACATTCTGCCTCTTTACATTTGATTATTCAGGACACTTCATATAAATGGAGTCATATAATACATGGTCTTTTATGACTATTTTCTTTCACTTAGCATAATGGTTTCAAGGTTCATCCATGTGGTAGCATGTATCAGTACTTCATTCTTTTTATTGCTGAATAATATTCCATTGTATTGATAATTCCACATTTTATTTCTCTTGAGTATATGCCTAGGAGTGGAATTGCTGGGTCATATTATAACTATGTTTAACCTTTTAAGAAACTGCCAAACTATTTTCTAAAGAAGCTATGCCAGCATAATAACTTGTTTAATGCTCTTATCTGCTAATTCCATCATCTCCTGTCATTTCTGGGTCTGTTTCTATTGATTGATTTTTGTGCTGGTTATGGGTCATAATTTCTTCTTCCTTTGCCTGCCTGATGGTTTTTGCTTGGATATCAGACATATATTGTTTGGGTGATAGATTTTGTTGTACTTCTTTAAGTAGCGCTGGACTTTGTTCTGGCATGCAGTTAAGTTACTGGGACTTAGTTGTATCATTTTGAAGCCATCTTTCAGGTTTAGTTAGGGTGGGTCCAGAGCAGTTGTTAGATTAGGGATGATTTAGCTCCAGTACTAAGGTGATAGTCTAATGAGGATTTTTTTCTGATGCCATGTGTATTATTAATGAATTACTGCCATTTTTGTTGGTGGAAACATGAACTATCCCTAGCCCTGTAGAGCTCTGGGACTTCTTAGACCAACTGCTTTCTGGTGCTTCTCTTCCCAACTTTAGGTAGTCTGCTGTCACACAGATCAGAACTCAACCTGACTCTAGGGGACCTCTCTGCTGCCCCTTTCTTCCAGATGTGCTGCCCCCTCCTCCCAGGTGTGCTGCCCCTTTCTTCCAGATGTGCTGCCCCCTCCTCCCAGGTGTGCTGCCCACTCCTCCCAGGTGTGCTGCCCCACCACATCTAGCCATCTTGGCCTCCCTGCATACTGATCTCTACCCTTTGACTCAATGTGACTACCATCTTCTGAGTTCCCCCTTCTCTGTGCTGTGGCTTGGAAACTGCCTCCTAGCAATAAGTTCAGGCAATCATAGGGCTTGCCTCACTTGTTTCAGTCTTCTCAGGAATTAAGTTCTGTGCTCCCTGTTGTCCAGTGTCTGAAAACAGTTGTTTCATATATTCTGTCTGGTTTTCTAGGTTACTCCCTCATGGCTGGAATCCATGATAAATGCGATGTCTGTGCCAAATCTTTTACTACATTAACTGTTCAGAGCAGAGCCTGTTATAGGGAATAAAAAAGGAGTCAGTATCAGTGTGGGCCCAAGGCAGAAAGCATTCCACCTATATACAGAAGTGGTACCTTCACTTTCCAACTTAGGGCATTTGTGATTTAAAGAAGAGATACCTGGATCTTCAGTGTGCTAGTCATTGTTTGAGTAATTGCCCCTTTTAATCATCCAAGTAATATTTATTAAATACCCACTGAGTACTTGGTTCTCTGCTAGGCATTACTTCTCATTATTCCTACTTCTTAACAGTTAGAGTATAGCAAACAAATGAAATAAAAATAATTTTCCTATTCTGGTTACCAGTTGTATTCTTGGATTTATCTCTCAAGCTTTGACATTCAGAAACTGGAAGTGGAATATAGTATATTCTCAGCTGTAAAACTGATCTTATTTCTTCACTGGCCATCTGTTTATTTGTGTTCAAGAATAACAAAAATTTCATAGCCACATCTGTACTATTTAATTACTTAAAACAATGAGTGGGCTGGACCATGCTTGCCCTACTTTTGAAACAATTCCTCCTATAGGCTGTTGAAGTAGGATGCTAATACCTCTGATGAAGAATAAAGGCCAGACCTACATAAGCATATGTTGTATGGCTGTATCTGAAGTCATGAGGGTGTGATTAATGGTCCTTAAGAGGTTTTTTTTCTCTCTCTCTTCAGTTCCTTTTTTTTAATTTTTAAATTTTCTTTTAACATCTTTATTGGAGTATAATTCCTTTACAATGGTGTGTTAGTTTCTGCTTTATAACAAAGTGACTTAAGAGTTTTACTTTGACATGTCTTACTCTTAAATCTCACTTAGGCTTGGTTGCAAAGCCTGACAAATGAGTCTTCCATACATGCCAAGCTAAGACATGTCACTGCCTTCTTGGGATCCCATTTCCTAAACCCGCCTGGGATTCTCACAGGTTAAATTTTAGAACCAAACTTGCACGGAGTCATAGGGAATCTCCACAGATCATTCTTAGAGCAGAATAGTTAAATAACGTTCTTTGCACGAGAGCACGGTTTATTTCCCAAACCAATTCTAACAGTGTCCTCTGTTAGACCTTTAGGTTAATTAAATCCTTTCATTATATTTTTGAGTTAGAAAACAGACCATGCTTGTATTCAGGAGCCCGGAGATACACAGCATCATTGACTGATTCCTGTCTTAGAAGTCTTGCCATGGTTTCGTGTTGCCTTTTTTATTTGTTTTTGTGTGTGAAACATTTTCCTTAACACATTTAACAGTACTTTTTTTTTTGCCTGTCCTTTTCCTTAAGTAGGAGGAAAATATTTGATGGTAAGTAGCCTCAGTTTATTCCATCTGGAATCTAGATGTTTCCCGTAGAAATTAAGTTACCTGCTTTTTGCAGACAGGGCCCCTGTGTTTCTTTACAGATGCAAGTACTTTATAGTGTTTTATAGGCGGAAGGGGCTGTATGTGTTTGAAGGCATGACGCTTTTCTGGTGGAGCTGGAATCATTTGTATTATGAAGCTATGTTTCTGAGTCTGAGGATGAGAACACCAAGTTATTTATCCTGGACAGAACTAATAATTTGTTTATAGTAAGAGTCTTTTATTTTTCAATAGCAGCTGTTGTTGGCAGCTTATTACTAAAGATTTCAAGTTGTAGTCTTTAATTTGGGGTTGGAGTAGGAGAGAACAAAATTAAAATTATTAATGTTTTTACTTGATAAAAGTTGTTTTATTTGATACAGGGCCTAGCTGGTGTCTTTGTCACAGAGTGTTTTATTACTGACACTCAGCAAATGATTCTATCTGTGCCTGTGACCTGCCCCAGTATCCCAGATATAGGCACTTCTTAAACGTTTGAATGAATGATACAACCAAAACTATTAAAATGCTTATTAAAGTCATGTCTTATTTATATCTCCACTTCCAAAGAAAATTTTGGGGATAACTAGTATTTCAGTTGTTCACTTAGCATAATTTTGTTTGGATGGAGAATCTATGTTCTTACGAAATCGGAGTTTATGAAATAAGATTGGGAAGAAATAGAGTGTATAACTGGGCACATCCTGTACTGCTTAGTGAATCACCAGACTGGTGTAATCGCCATTAAGCATTTTGGAAGCCAAGCTTGTATGTCCTTGCTCTGCTGAATAGCTAGGAAGTTACCCATTAGGAGCAGCAATTCATCCAGGATGTAGTTATCAGGGTGACGGAGTAGAGCTTCTGTTCATGTAAGCAAGCCGGCTGCCTTACTCACTAACTGCTTCTGTGAGTCCCAAAGACATCAGATGCCATCAAAAGCAAATCGGGGCCCTTCCTTGGTCATTTTTAAGGCCATGTCAGGAGTCACATTCAGAATACAATTTGCAAGGCAACACCCAGAATAAAGAATTATGTATATGTGTCGTGCATGATATACCTCAGCTACTACAGGGAAAAAATCACTGGAATGAATCTCTCACCACATTGGCCAAATTTAGTCCAGTACAGACCCGCTTTGGAAGGAATAGATGGATCATTAGGAAGAAAATGCCTGAAAAAAGTGAAATCCAAACCTAGGGCCAAATTAAGTATTCATATCCTCCTGCCCTTGTAGAGTATAAAGCCTTTTAAGGTTCTTAAATGGTATGCAGAAGACTGTGTCTATGGACATTTTTCTGGGAAGTGGCGGTGTAGCATTCACCAGACTCTCAGAAGAGTCCATAACTCCACAGGATGAAGATCCACTGACCTAGAGCAATGGTGTGGTCGTGAGAAGAAAGTTGAAGCTTTGAGCCCATCAGAAAGGGCGATATTTATCCCTGGAAGAAAAACCAGCATTTACTGGCCTTCAGCTGTGCCTGCCTGCAGAAACTCCTCATTCCAGCCTCTAAATCCTTTGAAGGAAAGACTTTGATTTCCCTTGTGGGCAGTAACGTTTCCAATAGCTGATCAGGCTGCTGTGAGACAGGGAGCTAATTTTTAAAGAACTTTTTGCTTTGGAAGCACTTTTTCTTCTCCTTTGCCAACCCCAATTCTTGGCTTTCCTTGAGAATCCTGGCAGTCTGCCAGTCCTCAGCACTCTGGCCCTTTTGCACTCCTGCTGTGTTGTGGCCTTTATTTAGCACAGCATTCGTTGTTCATTGGTTACATATGTGTCTGGAATTAAAGGGATCCATATTCAAAACTCAGCTCCATCACTTATCAGCTCTGTGACTTTGGGCAGGTAGTCACTTTGAACCTCAAGTTTTCAGCTATAGAATGGAGATAGTAATACTCCCTATATTATAGGGGTGTTGTAAGGATTGAAAGAGATAATGGACATAAGGTGACTTGCATAGAGCTTGGGATTATAAGCTTCCAATAAACTTTAGCTGTTGCTGTTAGATGGTGATGATGATGAATGTGTAATTACCCTTTTCTTTTCTCAACTTGATTGTCAGCAACTTGAGGGCAGGAACCATGTTTTATCCTTTTGGATATCATGTAGAACTCCTAGAATAAGTTGCTTGTTGCTTATTCAGTGTGATTTTGCATCCCTGTGAGTCCACCATCAGAGTCATTCCACACTGTAGGCTTGTGTCTCACCTGTTCCAGTTTTCTATGTGGGCACCAGGACGCCTGTCCAGGGCTCCTAGAGACAGTCCTCAGGCAGAATGTTGGAATTGTTGGCTTCGTTTCAGTGGCCAGGTCCAGTTTCACCCTTTGGTCATGGATGTTTGGTGAGGTTCAGACTTTCTGCAGTTCTGGAGCTTCTTACAGTGCCAAGCCTGTATTCCTTGGGTAAGACAGAGAGGTGGATTCCGTTCTGTTCCCTTATAAATAGGGGGATAGGGAGAGTGGGAGGGAGGGAGACATGAGAGGGAAGAGATATGGAGATATATGTATATGTATAACTGATTCACTTTGTTATAAAGCAGAAACTAACACACCATTGTAAAGCAATTATACTCCAATGAAGATGTTAAAAAAAATTTTTTTTTAAAAATAAAAAATATCAGAAAGCCCAATTAAAAGTTGATAAACTCACATAACAAAAAGCTGAGAAAGGCAACCTGGGATTACTTACAATGAATGAATGAATGAATGGAAAGCAGCTTCAAGTCCCTGCTACAAATGGGGAGTCAGCTGTTTCTTTTTGTACCGTGTTTCCTACTGGTGGCATCTCCATTCCCACCTCCCCCCACAGCCCTGCCACAAAGGCCGAGCCCTCAGTGTAATCATGTCTTTGTCAGGCTGTACTCCTCTCAACAAAGATTAATTCACACTGAAGTCTTAGTCACTTGTAGCAGTTCATGTCTTACTTCTCCCCCTAAGAAAACAGGAATTTACAAAGAGGATACGCAGAAGTGATATCTTAAGCCGGTAGTTCTCAGCATGAGCAGGGGACCTTTGTGTGTTTGTCAGGGGAAGAGGTTTACCCCCAGGGGACATTTAGACACCTTTGATTGTCACAGCTGAGGGACTGCTCCTGGAGTCTGTGGGTAGAGGCCAGGGGGGCCGCTAAACATACTCCAGTGCACAGGACCGCACCCTCACAACAGAGAATCCTCCAGCTCAAAATGTCAGTAGTGCCAAGGCTGAGAAACCTTGCCTTACACCTGACGGGTCCAGGCTGTTTCACAATTTGTGGGGGAGAAAATTGGAGGCGAGAGGGCTTCAGCTCCCCACAGCCAGGCCACTCAGTGCTTGCCAGCCAGGCGATGCCTAATGGCAGGGCCTGCGAGGAGGACTTCTGAATTTGGCTTCAGGCTCGTGCAGTCAGGTTTATACGACATTAGGGATGGTCGTGGGCCTGATGAGTAAATCGCAAGGAGTAATCGCAAGTCCTGTCTGGAGAGTTGGGAAGAAGGAAGCAGAGGCATCTGAAGCTTTGAGGAGTGGTCGGGGCAGCTCTCCTTAATTTCCTCTTGGGGGGCAGGAGAGCTGGGGAGAGTGGGAACTTTCTGTCTTGAGGTTTGCTCTGTTCCTGAGAGTCCACTTGAATCAGCCAGGAGAAGGCAGAGGAAAGAAGGAAGATGGATCTTGTCCAGTGTAATTTCTGTTTGGGATCAAATCAGAGGAAAGAGTCCCTGCCCCTTGGAGAGTTATGAGAATATAGTTGAGTTGAGATTATTTTCCCCACTAATATTTTTTTTTCTTGTTGTTTTTTTGTTTTTCAATATCTCTCTCTCCTTCCCTTTCCTGGTATTTCCCCTGTTCCCCCTTCTCCCCACACCTACACAGACCTTGAGGGGAGCCTTTCTGCCCCTCTGGGGAAGGAACCAGCATGTGTGGAAGCAGCAGCAGGCGTTCTCCCTGGACCACTCCTTCCCCGTTGCTGTGGTGATCACACATCCAGTTTGCGCGGATGCTGTGTGGGTCCATTTGCCTTACTCGTTTACTCGGAGCAGGGGTGTCAGCAGCAGACGTAGGTGAAGTGACTCACTTTGCAGATGTCTGTGGGAGAGCCGGGGCCTCCCGCGTGCTGTGTCTCCCATTCAGGCATTCTTTCAGAATCGTGCTTCTCTGGAGCCCTAGAATCACGCGGGCCTTAAACTGGAGGTGTTTCCCCTTCCGGGGCGGCAGGGGAGGCAGCAGGAGCATCGGCCGCTTCCCAGGTCGGGGAGGCCACAGAAGGAGTCTGAGACGGGCAGGTGCCACGTGCCCATCTCTGCTCTGTGGCATGGTTCCCTTTCTCATTGTGGGCCCATCATAGGAGCGAAGCATGCCTCAGAAGCCTGCCAGAATCTGCGGATGCTTTCCACTGTCCAGTCTGGGGAGGATCCTGTGTGCTTCTGGGCTAGCCCTCAGGAGGGGTCAGGGCAGACACCCTGAGCCCTAGGTGTCTCTGGAGTCTTCCTGACGAGCTTATAAGCTGTTTCTTGTCATGGCTTCTGGGTCGTTGGTGAGTGTGGATAGGAGTTGTAGGACGTTCTGTGGGTGAGTAGAAGATACTTGTGGTAAGGAGGTTTCCGTGAACCCACCTGCACATGCAAAGCTTTCCTTAATGTCTCTCCTCCTCACTTTGGGCGGAGACACTTGCTACCTCCAGGTTCCTCCCTAAGGACAACTCAGCCCCGTCTCAGGCTCTGAACTGACAGACACTGGCTCAGCCCCATTGTGGTCGCCGGGCCTGGCCCTTCAGTTGTGGAAGGGCCTGATTTTACCCTAGGTAGGCCTTGTCAGACTTCCCGCTCCTGGGTATTTGCTTTTTTGATGTCATTAACAATAAGAAATCACAAAGCCTTTTTCCAGGAAGGCAAAGGAATATACCCCTGTCAATCTTCTGACCTTTGTAGAAAACACAGTTGTAACAAATCAGGTATTTATACGAGGTTGTGCTGATTCATTAAGGAGTAAAGAATATTGGCTAATAAAATTCAGATCTTAGGCTGTGGGTTCATATGCTGATCTTTAACAAGAAAAGTCTTCCTCCTTTCATGATATTGACTATTCTTAATGTTTCCTCTTTGGGGATCAGTTGATACAAGAGTTTCCCCCTTGCACCCAAAAAAAAAAAAAAAAAAAAAAAAAGAGAACGACCTGCAAGTTGCGTTGGTTTGTTTGTGAAATGAATTTTGAAGTAATGGAGAAATCTGTATTCCTCAGTGAAGATAGGTACCAAGTTAATGGGTAGGTAGGAGCCATCATGCCACCAAGGTTTTGACATCCGGATTGCATACAAATGACAAAGACATCAGAGGCTAGTTAGTGTTGGAGCAGGGAAATTTCCTTCTTCCAGTGAGAACCTGTTTGGTATTTGGGGAATGTTCTCGGGAAAAGTTCTCTCACTTGCTTGGAGAGCAAGGTCCAGATCAGATTGTACCCGTGCTTCCCAGGGACTTGTGTCTGAGCTTGGAAGCCCATGGATGATGGAATTTAGGGTGTGTACCTCCTTTCCTTGTTTTGAAGAGACATTTTTTTTAGGGTGGACTAATGGTAAAAAAAATCTCTTGGTTTACTCTAGAAAGATTTACAGCCCTTTGGGCACAAATCCAAGGAAGTTCAAGTAAAAGGGTTAGGTTTTATAATCATATTTCAAGATGTGAAGGGGGAAATTATTAAGTTTATCAGACCAGTAGGTTGCTTGCTTAATAAATAGTGGCAAGAATGAAGCTATGGGTCTAGGATGAGTGCACTTTTTAGGAAAGATTTGTAGTTGCAGGGTAGATACTGTATGTGGACTTGGAAAGAAGAATTTACATTGCTACTTTATTTTGGCAGGAAATAATCAAAATGTAAAAAGTTAAAGTTGGTATTGCATTTTGGTAAAGCTTTAGATGTGTTTTGATTTCTTAAAAACCTTTTTTTCTTTGTGTAAAAGTGAGGATCAAAGAAATCACAAGTGCATCCTCAACTGAGTGAAAGTGGGTGCTGGTGTTTCTCATGTTTATCATATTTTTTGCAGTTACTTAACATTTTTATAAGACCCCGACTAAAGAGTATTAACTGAACACATGCCGTGTGTAGAGGATTAAATATTTTATCTGGTATTTGTTACAATTTAAGCAAGAGTATTGATAAAACTATCTATAATGAACTGGCATGTCTGTGCAGTTATGCTTTTCTTAATTCTTATTTAGTTTCCTGTGAAAAATTTAATTTCTAAATATTTTCATGCTTCTTGGTGAGTTTGCTCAATCTTAAAATAATGATTAAAGTAATAATTTTGTTAGGTTGTTAGGTGAGTGGTCTCCCTTTTTGTAGAGTCATAACAATTAGTTTCTTCCTTTAGGTTTATTGATGAAAACTATAGTGAAGATCCTAGGTTGCTCACAGCACCCCAGTTAAAGGTGCATTCTTGTGTCTGGTCTGAGATACTTGTCTTCACTGTATTAATCATTGGTACTAGCCAATAAATTTTAACTTCTAAAAGATACAACGATAAAAGGAATTCTTTCTCTAAAACTAAAGAAATCCTTACTCTGGGAGGTTGTGGTGAGAAGACTTCGAAGCTCTACAGCCTTTGTCAGGATCTTCCGGTGAGATCATCGCTCCCCCGTGACTCACCTTTGGTGTACTAGAGGGGTGATGTGACTTGGAGTCAGAGCTGGGACCCAGCCCCACCCTGCCACCTACCAGCTGTGACAGCTGGGGTGAGCTACCCACTTTGCCAGGACTCATTCATCTTCTCTCTAAAGTAGAATAGTATTGCTATGTGCTGGGTTGTTTAAATGGGGTTATGGAACGCTGAGATGGTGCCTCCCCTGCACGGGCGCTTCGTACGTGATGGCTTCTTTCCCTGCCTCTTGCCTCCTTGTAAGGGAGATCAGAGCAGGTTGACTTAGAATTGTGTCCAGATTCAGCCGGTGTGTTGCATAAGCTTAGTCTGCTTTTCCTTTCAGTTCTTCCTAGGTAGACAGCTGGTGCGGGGGAGGTTGGCGGTGGGGGGAGGAAGCCGCTTGAAGCAGGCTCTGAGGAGGGGATGTAGTCTGAGGCTGTTTAGTGTAGGTGCACACTTCAGTATGACCCTAGACATCCAGAAAGTGTTAATTTATGTCCAGTACACTCTTTTTTTTTTTTGCGGTACGCGGGCCTCTCAACTGCTGTGGCCTCTCCCGTTGCGGAGCACAGTCTCCGGACGCGCAGGCTCAGCTGCCATGGCTCACGGGCCCAGCGGCTCCGCGGCATGTGGGATCCTCCTGGACCGGGGCACGAACCCGTGTCCCCTGCATCGGCAGGCGGACTCTCAACCACTGCGCCACCAGGGAAGCCCCGGTACACTCTCTTAAATTGGCTAACATTTTAATGTTTTGGCATTGAGAAGTAAACGTTAGTTTATGAAAATTTCACTTATGTGTAATCCCTGTATTTTTCTGTGGTATGAGATAGGTAAGGTGTATCAGTTGGCCTGGGCAGAGTTTAAATCACTGTTAACTCCGAGGAGGTGATCTCCGAGGATGCTAGCTTTCTTTCCTGGGGTGTCAGAACTCATTGGTCGCGTTGCCAGCTCAGATATCTGTGGCACCTTGTCCTCCTAGCAAGTGGTCACTGTTTTCTGGAATATCTGTCACTACCTTAAGGCACAAGCCCCATTATTTTAATCCATGTTCCCAGGTTACTTAATGACCTGAGCACATATATCAGAGATGCACAGGCAGGCCGCTGATTTTTTTTTTAAATTATTTATTTATTTATTTTTGGCTGTGTTGGGTCTAAGTTTCTGCGCGAGGGCTTTCTCCAGTTGCGGCAAGCGGGGGCCGCTCTTCATCGCGGTGCGCGGACCTCTCACTGTCGCGGCCTCTCCCGTTGCAGAGCACAGGCTCCAGACGCACAGGCTCAGTAGTTGTGGCACTCGGGCTTAGTTGCTCCGCGGCACGTGGGATCATCCCAGACCAGGCCTCGAACCCGTGTCCCCTGCACTGGCAGGCAGATTCTCAACCACTGCGCCACCAGGGAAGTCCCAAGCCTTGAGTTTCTTTAGGTGAAGAGGATGGATAAGCTCCGTGAGGGCAAAGACTTTGTGTCTCTAGTTCACCCTGTATTTCCAGCCCTTTACAGACAGTCTAGTGTATGGTGGGTGCTCCAGAAACAGTTGTCAAGGAGTAACAACCACAGACAGTGGGAAGAAAGGGAACAGGTCCGCCCAAAGGTCAGGACAAAGGGTGTGTTCTGTATGCTGTAGGGCAGGAATGGTCAGTAGATGCCCTCTTGCATGCTGACCTGCTGATTAATGGTGGCTTCTGAGGTCACTCCTGGACCTGGCGGGAGGGAGGGCTTCGAGCTCTTGTGGACCTTGAGTGGGGGATGGAGCAGATGTCCAGTTGCTGTGCACTGCTCCCCAGTGGATTAGAAATGGGGAGTAAAGGAATCTGACCTTTATGTTAGGCTGTTTTCAGTCTGTACCAGTCATCCTTCGCCTATCCCCAGAATGGGCCCAGGCAGGTCAGGAGGCTTTGGGGACTGTGAGGTGGGAGGAGCTAGGCACTGGAGCTGAGTGAGGCACTCTTAGCAGTCAGATCCATCCCTCTATTGCCCCAGAGTCGATTACAGTTGACCCTTGAACAAGGCGGGCTTGCACTGCATGGGTCCACTTATATGCAGATATTTTTCGACAGTAAATATTGCAGTACTGTGTGGTCTGTGGTTGGTTGAATCCGAGAATTTGGAGGAACCATGGATTCAGAGAGCCAACTGTAAATTATACATGGATTAAATCACCCACCCCGCACACGCTGTTCAAGGGTCAACTGTATTTACTGATGACTCTGCCTTAACCGGTTCATAATACTGATTGCTGAGTAGGATATGAAGAGTGGTCCCTGTTCTCCAAGAGTTTGCAGTCTCATTGGAGAAATAACAGCAAAAAAAGAAAAAAGAAAGGTAAAACAAAAACCCAGGTAGTATGTTTTGCAGTATAGTTCAGCAACGAGAGCACAGATGGTAGAGCCGTGAGTGCCTAGGTTTAAATCCTTTTATTTATCAGCTGTATAACCTTGGTCAAGTGACTCCCTCAGTAAGTTTGCTCATCTCTTAATAGTAACACCTACTCCTTTAATCCTTACAGCAGGATTAAAGGAGTCAGTATATGCATATTTAAAGTGCCTGGCACACAGTAAGTGCTGTATAATTATGTTGGCGGTAGAGTCCGTAAGCCTCAGTTTCCTTTTTATAATAAGAACTTCACAGGGTTATGAAGGTTGAGTGAAAAATTGTCTATAAAGCATCTAGCACAGAGCTTGGAAGAGACCGAGTGCTCAGTCACCGGTAACCATTATCAGTCTTTGATAATTGCCCCTTGGTCCAAGTTTGTTTGGTTCTTCCTCCACAGAGATGTGGGAAGATGCCATGTATTTTAGTTCTCTGTTTTTGCTTTCGGTTTCAGAATCTACTTTTCAGTACAAAATATGTGGCTTCGTGCTAAGAAAAACGACAATATTACCTCTGTGTACTCTTCTCCCCTCCTCCAAAAGCCCTGTATGAACTTGAAGTCTCTGACTTGCATATTTAAGCATTAACTAAGATAAAGCATGAGCTCAGCAGGAGCTTTCTAATGGCTAATCCACAGTAACTCATTTCCTCAATCTTTTTCTCCTATACAAGAGAAGCGCTAGCGGGGGAGAGGACATTTGTGTGGTCCTTTGAAAGGAATGTCACTCAAAGGGCTTGGGTGGGAGCAAGCGTGGCGTTTCACCATGGAGTTTTGTCACTTGGTACGTGACTCTTCTCTGGTCCATTTGCTTCATCCAGGACATGAGGTGGGGCAGGGAGGAGGAAGGAGGCTCCATCAAAGTTCTAAGGTGCCATGGCGTTGAAAGCATTTAAACCCACACTCTCCGCCAGCTGTAATTAGGAAGAGATGGGACAGTCCTCTATCCTGGGATGGGGTGGGGAAGACGCCTCCTTCCTCCCACACTGGGCGTGGCAGGCAGAGGCAGAAGGTGGGAGGACCCTTGGGTGGGTGAAAAAGTTTTCACACAATGAGTCTTCTGATCTTTAGGGGGCTTTGAACTTCTGCAGTTGGGATGGGGTCTTGGAGGATCCTTTTTGCCTAAGGTTGTGTCATGGTTTAGATTTTGGGCTTTAGGATATACCTGGGTTCCAGTCTGAACTCCTTGACTTGCTGGTAAGACCTTGAGCAAGTTCTATAACCTCTCTGTGCCCCCATTTCTCATAGCTAAAATCCCAATTGAGGATTACATTCAGGCTATGCATATTAAGTGCTTAGCACAGTTCCTAGCAAAAAGTAATTCTTTACTATTGGTGAATAATAGTAATCACCAACAGCAGTCAGAGGTGCCAAGGAGGGCAGATAGATCAGAATAATCAAGCAGCATTTTCAAGGATGAGGGATCAGAGTTACCTTCTATCTAGATTGTGAAGGGCCCCTCTAAGACCTTCTCTCAGCTCAGTTCTGTAGGAAAGGCCAAGTAAGGTTGAGGATGAGGGTTGTGTAATTTTCTGGCGCCATCTTACTGTGGTGTCTTAAGATCCGAGACACAGTGGAGTCATGTGGTAAAGTGGTGACGGGGTGGGGGTCTTGCAGGGGAGGACTGCCCATAGGTAGAGGTTTGCGGTATCAGTTTACAGGGAGGTTTTTTGTTTATTTCTCTCCTTTTACCGCCTTACCAGCGTATTGTACTTTGATGGTATCGCGAAGTCAAAGGATGATAATGTTATAAGCAAATATTCTATCTTTTCAGAAGGGATTAGGAGGAGGTAGAATATTTACTTCATAGTAAAACCTCTCTTGTAGCAGTATTATTCTATGATCTTAAAAAACACCTATTTTTTTTTCTAGTAGGAGACGTTAAGTAAGTGAGGTAACTGCTCTTTTTGTGCTTTTCTCAGGCTTCCTTATGAATAAAGTAGCACCTGTCTTTAAGCACCTTTGAACGGAATTTATCAATAGACAATAAACCAGTGAAGAGAGATCTTTTCATCTATAAATCCCTGTGGCCTTGATGGTGAACCCGTGATAAATGGGTTAGAAATGCAGACCAGGAGATTAATTTGGATACATTTGCCTGGTTATATAAATTCTGCACTTCGGGCCCTAAAATTGGAAAAGCCCACCTGAAGCCTTGGGGGCTTTCTTACTACATCCAGGTCATCCTTGAAGATGTTTAAAACAATCTTTAACGTGACCAATTTTTAAATATTATATTGGTTTAAACCTCATGTTGGCCCTTTCTAGGAGAAGATTGTTTCCTCTGGTTTAGTCAGATGACAAGTGGCTTCAGAACTGGCTTCTAGGTATAGAATGGAGAAGAGGAGGAAGTGGTAGGGACAGAAAGTTCAAGTGGGAAACGGGAGTGGGAACCGTTGTAACACAAAGCATGAGAAAGGTATGAAGAGGAGGAGACAGAGAAGAGGGGAGGAGAGGAGAGCAGGTTGGAAGGGAAAGGGAGAAAGAGGGCAAAATGGTGAAAATAGGGAATACTGAACAACCCCTAGAGGATGGCCAGAGATGAGGTTGAGACGAAAGGGGTAGAAGTAGATAAATGCGGGGTTGCGGGGGGCGGGGGGGGGCGGAGGAGGAGAATGCGTAAGATTTGAGGGAGATGGAGCCTGAGGGATGCCTTTGTGGCTGTGAGAGTTTCAAGAGAATTTGAACATTTTGGTGGGGGGCAGGGTGACATTCAGAACCTGGTTGAACTAGGAAGTGGTGGGGCCTTTGTAGTCTGATGGTATCACCTGCACTGTGCTTTGGAGTGGGGAGGAAACAGTAGAAGGCAGCTCTGCCTATCCTTTTCTGTTAATTTTCTTGTGATCTTGTGACTCAGGCCTATCTTGTTGGGTCAGCGAGCTCTACGTTTCCACCTCCTAAGTTAGATCAGTTTGTGCATAGGTCTTGCCACTTTTCTAACTCTTGCTGACTTGTTTCACTTTAAAAAGAAGAAAAAGCTTCATTAGACTTTCTCAAGCTCTGCTAGTCTTCCTTCTTTCCCTCCTGTTACTATCAAGGAACTATTCCTCATTTTCCTTCTCAGGGAGGCATTACAAAAAGACTGCATTTGTCAATTAATTGATTAGAATGCATAAAATAATCATGAGCTTTAGGATCTTTTATTGCTTTTCATTGGATAGAGGTTTTTGTATGTGTGAATGTGTTTTAAAAGTATGTATAAGTGCCTAAGCCCATTTATTTTATACATTTTCATAGTCTTTCTAAAATATATTAAATTGTACCGCTTTCTTAAACTAAATCTGTGGAACTTAGTTTATCATCATGGACATCAACATTTTCTAAGTCTTCTGCTTTTGAGAGGACAGAAGACTGAGGTAGTTCGGGCTGTAGCTATATTTACTCACATTCCTTTGAGTGTGTTATCTGCTGAGCACCTGGGGATATGTTGGTGAGTCTGTAAATTCTGAATGATGACGCAGACCAGTAAGGATGGAAACTACCGGTTTTACTTGTTAGGCTGTCTCCAGATAAATGGGGTATTTCTCTTTTTAGGGACCTGACGTCACATGTGGTCATTTCCACCTCTCCTCTGCAAACATCTAGCCTAGCTGACTTTCACATACCTGTACTCCCACTTTCTCCTTCCCTGAAGTCTTAGGGGTGAGGATCTATGAACACTATGCCAGTTTAAGCTACTTCACTGATAGGCATGAAAATGCGGTCAGAGAGGTTTGGAAATATTTGCTTCATTTAGGCATAAAATTTTAATTTACTGCTTTTGAGCCTCCTTAATTTAAAAAATCATGAAAAAGTTCAAACATGTTAAAAAATATGGAATAGGGCTTCCCTGGTGGCGCAGTGGTTGAGAGTCCGCCTGCCGATGCAGGGGAC
>NC_041223.1:52145020-52178359 GCF_002837175.3 Physeter macrocephalus | reverse complement strand
GGTTGAGAGCCGGCCTGCCGATGCAGGGGACACGGGTTCGTGCCCCGGTCCGGGAAGATCCCACATGCCGCGGAGCGACTGGGCGCGTGAGCCATGGCCGCTGAGCCTGCGCGTCCGGAGCCTGTGCTCCGCAACGGGAGAGGCCACAACAGTGAGAGGCCCGCGTAGCGCAAAAAAAAAAAAAAATAGGAATATATATTCAGCAGTTATCAAGATTTTGCCTCATTTGCTTAATCTACCCTTTTTCTTTTTTCCTTTCTTGAGAATTTTAAAGCAGCTCCTAGGCCAGTTATTTCACGTCTGCATACTTCAGGGTGCCTCTTGGAAAGACACAGACATTCTTACATAGCCACAGTGCCATTATCACAGTTATATTTATTGTATTCTTTGGTATCATCTAATGCCCAGTTTATAAAAAAAAATTTTGTGTGTGTTAAAAAAATGTGTTTTTGGTGTTTTTCCTTTCTTTTTTTTTTTTCCGTTATTTTGTTAGACTCAGAATTCAAACAAGGTCCGCACATGGCATTTGGATGTTATGTCTCATAATCAAGACAGCCTCCACCTCCCCACCCCCTTTCTTTTTTCAGGCCGTTGACTTGTTGCAGAAACTGGGTCAGTTGTCCTGCACGGTGTCCCACATTTTGGATATATCAGTTTTCTTGTGGTGTCATTATCTTGTTCCTCTATCGCCTGAATTTCCTGAAATTGGAAATTAGCTCTTGCTCTAGAGGCTGGATTCAGGTTCAACCTTCTTAGTAGTGCTGTGTCCTTCATGTTGCTTCACACCGGGGAAAGCCTCCTTAATTTAATTAAAGATAAATTTTTATTAGTGAGCCCTGAGTTTGGTTTAGACACAGTACTAGGCACTCTGGGGACTGCAGAGATGCCTCACATTTTTTCTTGGAAGCAGACTTTGACCAGCAGCATGACACAGGATAAGTAAAGTATAGCCAGGGACCAGGAAGTCAAGAGTTAGACAGATGGTGAAACCTTGTATCAAGAGAAGCCTTAGAAGCCTTTGAAATTTTAGCACTCTGAAACAGTTAATACAGAAACGTAATACTTTCTCCCATACAATAGCACCTACACTCTTTTCTACTGCTAGTTTTACTCCCTGTAAGTCTTTCTGAAGTAACTTTTATCTCTCCCTAACCCACTGTGTGTATTGCATTATTCAATGTACTGTAACTTTGCTGTAGATGCCTTTTAGTGCATGTGGGACAGGCATCGCTATAACTTTGCGTATCTGGTCAGTGAGACACACAAAAGGCAAGTGAAGTTCACAGTAAAAGAGAAAGCTGGTGCCATGTTTGAACTGGAGATCCAGCGGTGTCAACTGCCTCTGTTTCTCCACCTTGTCCTGCCCGACCCATGTAAATTCAGAGCACAGAAGCAGTACAGCGTAAAAAACTTGCAACTTTCTAGTGAACACCCTCATATTTCTTTTCCTTCTTTCCCTTTTTTTGGAGGGATATTATGGAGAAGCTTACACTTTATCAAGAATGAAGCTGGAGGGGACTTCCCTGGCGGTCCAGTGGTTGAGACTTAACCTTCCAACGCAGGGGGTGTGGGTTTGATCCCTGGTTGGGGAGCTATCCCATATGCCTCGTGGCCACAAAACCAAAACATAAAACAGAAGCAATATTGTAACAAATTCAATAAAGACTTTTAAAAATGGTCCACATCAAAAAAAAAAACCTTAAAAAAAAAGAATGAAGCTAGAGCTTTGAAACTGTTTGTGTGGCCTTTATAGAACTGTTCTTTTAAACCCTA
The DNA here is from genome assembly GCF_002837175.3 of Physeter macrocephalus. Lineage (NCBI taxonomy): Eukaryota > Metazoa > Chordata > Mammalia > Artiodactyla > Physeteridae > Physeter > Physeter macrocephalus. The sequence continues at coordinate 52,176,586 of NC_041223.1, read as the reverse complement.
TGAAAAAGTATCTGTTACCATATTATGATCTTTTTACCTGTCTCTACCCAATCCCCACCTCTTGTAAATTTTTCTTTCCCATGAGAAAGTAAAATTTCAACTGGAAGATGTCCTCTCAACTGAGGCTTCATAAGTCAAGAACTTAAGCAAAAGAGCAAATTTCTCTATATATTCACATTAAAAGCTCTCAAGGAGTATCTTGTTCACTGCTGTATTTCAGCATTTAACAAGTGGTCAATAAATGTTCATTGAATAAATAAAATGAGACATTGGGACAGTAGTGTTTACTCTTGTTTAGAAATTGCAAGTAAACAATATGACCACAGTGAAAAATCCTAGTCCATTTTGGATAAGGGACTTTGGCTTGGACACTAGGGGGTGGATAGGGAGGAGTGATTGTGTGTGTGTGTGTGTGTGTGTGTGTGTGTGTGTGTGTGTGTGTGTGTGTGCTGCATTGGCAAATAGAAGGATTTATCTGCTAACTGATTTTTTAAAAAAGATTGTATGTTTATAAACAATGCAGCATTTTATATATATATATATATATATATATATATATATAAGCAGAAGCAATATTGTAACAAATTTTATGTTCCTAAAAAGCTGCTGAGTGAAATTCTGGATTTTGTTCTTAAAAGAAAAATGGCATTTCTCCCTTACAAACCAATTTCTGTTATGAATGACCAAAAATTGTTAGGGACCAAGCTTGATGCATTTACTGCATGGAGGTCAAGTACTTAGATCATTATAATTCTGCCCCCTTTTGTGCCTGCAATACAGTGAGCTCTTTGATATGACGATGCCCCATTCTCAAGATGAAGAAGGTCACGTGTTTTCAGGCATTAAGAGCATGATCTGCTGTTTTTTCAGTTCCCTGTTATAAGTGGCTGTTGAGGGTAAAGTTGAAGGGGGAAGCTGGCCTCATGAATGGCTTTTGTCTACCTATGTACAATTTTTTAGTTTTCTTTCACAGAAGTCAATTTGATTGCAACCTCTTAAAAGAAAAAGTTGAGTGTTGTGGAGCTGAGAAGTCCACAGATAGCCTTCAGTCTGGCGCAGTTACTCCAATTTTTATCACATACTTGCTAGTGGAGTTTTGATTGCCTCCAAATGTTCAAGCATGTGGCTTCTTTATATTGCACTGGGAACTGGTCCTTTTGCTAAGGAGGCCATGGAGGTTGTTACGTGGGCCCTGGAGCCAGTCCACCTCGGTTCAATACATGGCTCCACTTGTTAGCTGTTTGGCCATGGGGAGATTATTTAACTCCTCTGCTCACAGTTTTCTCATCTGTAAAATGGGTTTAGTGCAACCTCGGGCATGCCTGGCACAAAGAAAGCACTTGGTAAACACTAACAGCTATTGTTACATGTGTATGTGCAAATTTATTTAGAGACGCAGTTCAGACATCGAGCATGAGAAGGAGGGTGAGGATGGGATTTCTCTCTAGGTGACAAGAGGATACTATCTTGAGCAGTTCAAGTATTCAGAGATAAGACTGAGCTTGGGTTGAAGGCAGTAGCACTGGAAAGGTTCAGGGATGACCTCCTCCCAACCTCACAGCCAATGGGAAGGGAGAAGCTTATGCTTTGACTGCTGGGCATTCTTTTTTGCCCTGTCAGATGCATTTGCTAATGATTTAAGCTATACAGTTGTCCCTCGGAATCCATGGGGGATAGGTTCCAGGACCCCTGCAGATTCCAAAATCCACAGTTCCCAAAATCCGTGGATGCTCAAGTTCCTCATATAAAATGGCGTGCTATTTGCATATAACCATGGCACATCCTCCTATAAACTTTAAATCATCTCTAGATTACTTATAATACCTAGTACAATGTAAATGCTATATAAGTAGTTGTAAATACAATGTAAACCTTGTATAAATTGATGCTGGTGTGCAGCAAATACAAGTTTTGCTTTTTGGAACTTTCTGGAATTTTTTACTCCAAATATTTTTGATCCTAGGTTAGTTGAATCTGTAGATGCAGAACGCACAGGTAGGGAGGGTTGACTATAATTCCTAGAGTGGTTGGAACCAGGTTGTATATTTGGATTTTTTTCCCCTTCTGCTTTGGCTTCTCTTTAGAACAAAAGCCAGCTCCAACAGAAACTAGACCGTTAAAAGTTTTGCAAGTATGGGATTTGTTTCAGAGTAATTGGGGATGGCAGAGGGGGATTGAGTGGGTAGGGGATAGATATTATATATATATAGTGTAATAAGATTGCTCATGAGGCTGGATGATGAGTAGGTAGGGGTTTATCATAACATTCTTTCTACTTTTGCATATGTTTGAAACTTTCCACAAGAGTCTTTTTAAAAATTGAGCAAAAAAATGCAAGTTGCATAACAATACAGACAGTGAGATACCATTTATATGACGTTTTAAAATATGCAAAGAATATTATATAATATTTATACATATATACTTATATAGTAAAAATTTAAACTTTTATAAAAAATAGTAAATACTAACTTTAGGATAGTGGTTAGCTCCAAGGAAGGTGGAAGAGAAGTGAGATGAGCAGGGGATACATGGTGTTTCACCTGTATCTGTAATGTTTTATTTATTTTTTTAAAAAAGTTATTTGAAGCAAGTATGGCAAAATATTAAGATTTGTTAAAGTTGAGCAGTGGGTACATGGATGTTTGTTATATTCTGTGTGGCTTTTTTTTCCTGTTGAAAATATATCACAATAAAAAGAATAATAATGCTATGATTCTATATCAAGAAGTGTTCTTAGACATGTCAGGAACCAAGCTTCAACGGGGCTGAGCGGCGCTTTCCTTTCTATTAGAGACACACGGCCTGACACAGCACTTCACGTTGTGGTGGACATGGCCCCTCATATGGCTGCACAGGGGAGAAGCCCTCATGAGTCAGGAGAGATGGAGGTAGGGGATCCGAGTGAAAGGCGGTTAGCTATGGCACTGTTTTCTGGAACATGCTGACTTGTTGCCTTCATCAGAAAGTTTGGGCCAAGTCATGGGGGATGAGTTAGTTACAATGACGTGAGTGTTTAGAAGCAACAAAGAAAAGGGAGATTTTTTTAAAAAGCATATCTTTTGTGTATAATTTAATAACTGGTTCCCTTGATAAGACTTCTCAGTAAAGAAGAAAGCTGGTTCTACTACTGATTGGTTGTCTGAGTGGTAATCTTGTCAGCCTTTCCACACAAGGCAGGATTAAGCTGTGTCACTCCCTTGGCCTGGCAGGCAAGCCCTCAGTTTGGAGAGTGAGCAGATCGATTGTTCTGAGGCCTGGGTTCATGGCCTACTTCCAAAATGTGACCCGCACCTCCATGCCTCCCCACCTGCTTCTGGGAAGGAAGACTCGGAGATGGGAGCGATCTCTGTGCCCAGGTCTCATTCTGTGTGTGACTTAATGTATTTGTAGATGTTGGGGGTAGTGAGTGTGCAGTGTACACACGTAAAATGTTAACTTGGTCTCGAGGGGAATACAGATGTAAAATGTTAATTGCTGTGGTATTTTTGTTCACTAAACCCATGAATAGGAGATCACTTGTTTCCTATGCTCAAGAGAGGAAAGGATAAACCCAACATGCCGTACAGGTTAAACTTTCTGCTAATAGAGCAAATGCTGTGTTGAGCCTGCCTGGAGGTGGGGAAGGGGTGCGTAGTCAGGGGACCAAGCATCTCAGAGACCCTGCTTTGAGCCCCGTGGGCTGGTATCGTGGAGTCTGAGGAAGGAGGTGATGAGAAGACCAGAGCAGCCCTTCACCACACATCTCGGGGAATAGCCTTCTCTAAATAGAGATGCAGGTCTCTAGTGTGTGTTCTGCAAGTTTGCGAGGATGAACATAGATGTGAAGGGACCTCCCTTTGGTGTATTCCTGGTGAGAAAGCGCAGGAAGCAAAGACCACCGGCCTAGCAGCCACCGATGAGATCTGTGTTCCCAGAGAGGACTCACTTTATGTGCTGTACCCGTGCAGGCTTATTTGCATTCCCTGGAAGAATTTGAGAGGTTATGAGACCCAGGTGACATGGGCAGCTCTTCAACTTCCTCCCAGTCAGACCCATTGACCTGCCTCTGTTTAAATCCCAGCTGTTCCAAACGAACAGCCCTGTGAATGGATCTGAAGATCTGATGAGCAGGAATGGATGGGGGAGAGGTGTAGACTTCTGCAGAGTGAGGGGGTTCCTTAGTGCTGGGCAGGGTTCTGCTACACTGCCTTTGTCCTTTATTTTAGTTTCCACCTTTGTTGTCCTTTAATAAAGTTTTCCTCAAAGCTAGCAAAAAATAAAATAAAATAAATTGCAGTATTAAAAGAACATACATATAATTGAGAGGTTATTTTGCGTTACCTATTTTTGTCTTCTGTAACTGTTTGGCCAGTAGTTTAGCACTACTTGGGAAAAAAATATATTTAAGTTTGATGAGTTCATGTGAGCATGCGAATCAGTAGCTTCTTGAGGTGCTGCTGGGTCCAGTGGCAACATCTAGAACACAGTTAGAAAGCCAGAAGCCGCCTAGAACGAGGCAGAGGGCTTTGTCTTAGAGTCCTGCTCCTCTTGTACATTGTTATGGATTTTAAAGTGTCTAAATCCAGCTGTTGGTTCTCTTGCAGAATAGTGGGGGCCATAACAGAATGGTGTAATTCACCTCTGAGTGTTTTCAGGGATGTATAAAAGTGGTATTAGATGAGTTAAGCCTGTATGGGTTTACTATACATATCAGACTCTCAATAAAGTTGGAAATAGTTCATTTTCCTGGAGGTGCGGTTCTCTAAGGCTGCCTTTCCACCAAGACTTTCCTAGCGCCGCTCTTTCTTTCCCGCTGAGTTTTTCTGTGAAAGTCGGCAGTGTGTCATGTCCTCTAGTCCTGGTCTTTTCCGCCTCCTCTTCAGTAACTTTTTGGTCGTCCCCTCCTTAGCTAATATTATCTTTGTTAAAGAATATTTTTTCCTCACTTCAGTTGAATGATTATAATGTCCAAGTTTTCTGACATATTTCCAAAGGTAGGCACTTACCAAAAACATTCTGAAATTCTCGTGTGTTCATAAAAATTTAATTTGTTAAGCAAATATATGTCCAATGCCAAGTCAGTAAAACAGGACAGAAAATTATGTTTTAAAATTTGCAAACAATGTAAATAAAATATGTCGAACTGTCAGCAATGGTTATAAGTTAGCGTGGTTGGACTGTGAGTAACCTACTTCCCTTGTTTTCTGCATGTTCAGGAGTCTCGTTATTTGTGCGCTTATATTTACCACCAGTCCATCTGGCACTTTCCCGTGTGTGGGACAGTGGAGTGTAAGAGCAGTCTTTTTCAAATGCAATCCCAGGAGACCCCAGGGCTCCTCAGAGGGGCTGCAGGCCTGGAGAGAAGGTCGGGGTTGTGGGTAGGGCCTCCGGGTCTTCTAGACCCACTTTATCCAGAGGGTTGCCACTTCGATTTGCTCTGTGAATCAAGGTTTGCCTAAGGTTTCATTTGGGGAAAGGATTCTCCTGCTGAACCTAATAAGGTTTGAAAACCACTGCTGTAGAGAGAAGAGCAAACCCTGGCATCGGAGCCAGGAACCCTGCGGGTGGGCCCTGGCCAACTCTAACCAGCAGCGGGTGGCCTTGTGTGTCCCTTCAGTTCTCTTCATGCTGGTGTTCCCGTCTCTGAGTTGAGGCGTTAGGGTGAGGTGGTGTCTGGAAGTCCCTTAGGGTTCTGTCACCTCGGGACATTCCACGCAGGTGATGTAAAAAAGGAAAAGGGGAGGAGAGCCGTGATTCCCAGCCTCCTCCTGCTGCCCACACCCGGAGGACCAGAGACCCCTTTAGCAAGCCCCACCACGTTTGGGAGTTTGGGTTTTAGCTTGTGATTTGTTTTCTAATAGGAGTGTGTGGCTGAGACAAGGGGCAAGAGGAGCCAGCACAGTGAAGTGCGTTGCTGTTTTTAGATTAGAGGTCTGGGCTCTTTAGAAAAAGTGGATGGTGATTACTCTCAGCTTAAAGTTATTCCAAAGTGACAGTAGGAAAAAGGCCAGAAACATGCACCTTGTCCTGGCTGACTGGTCTGGGGTGTTCATTTTCAGAATTCCTTCCTGCTGCTGTGTCCATACTATCTAGATGGTCCCAGATGGGTGTGAGGAAGCTGCACTCCCTCTGACATGTGGGCTGTGACAGGAGACCTTTCACATTAATGGACCAAGAGGAAAGGTCACCTCAGGATCTGTCCTTTCTTGCTGGAGAGGCCTGGAGCCCTGGCACCAGTTTGCTCCTCTGACCTGAAGATAGGGCGTCCTCCTTCAGACCACCTCTCACAGCCACCTCAGGTGAGGCCCAGACCCTGCTTCCTTGTGCATGCAAAGCATAATCTCTTCACCAGGAGCCCGCTGGGGAAGGAAGAAGGAACTCCATTGGTGGCTACGCTACTTATGCATTAGCCCTTTGACTTTTGGAAAAGCTTTCATCTCCATGTACGTAAAGTATATGGTGTTGTAAATAAAATCTAAAGTTCAGCTTGTTGGTCAGAAGTGCATTGGACTGAAATGTGAGAAAGCCAGATGAGGCTGCCTTGTTTCTTTTCTTTTTTTAAAAAAAATTTATTTATTTATTTATTTATTTATTTTGGCTGTGTTGGGTCTTTGTTGCTGTGCGCGGGCTTTCTCTGGTTGTGGCGAGCTGGGGCTACTCTTCGTTGCAGTGCGCGGGCTTCTCATTGCGGTGTCTTCTCGTCGCAGAGCACGGGCTCTAGGCGCATGGGCTTCAGTAGTTGCAGCACGTGGGCTCAGTAGTTGTGGCTCGCGGGCTCTAGAGCGCAGGCTCGGTAGTTGTGGCGCACGGGCTTAGTTGCTCCGCGGCATGTGGGATCTTCCCGGACCAGGGCTCGAACCCATGTCCCTTGCATTGGCAGGTGGATTCTTAACTACTGCGGCACCAGGGAATCCCCCTGCCTTGTTTCTTACTGTACTGTGCTCAGAAAGCATTCCCTGGGACAGAAAACCCTGCTTAAGCGTGGGTGCAGCGACCCCCGGTGACAGCAATGACAGGGGCCCTTCAGAAAGGAGCAAGTGAACCTGGACCCTGTTTCACACAGGTTTGGGTTTGCTCCCAGGTTAATTAACACTCCCTCCTATCCCTATCCCGTCCCCTCAAAAATCCAGCTACTGCAATTACCTAGGCACCGTTTTAAAAAATTTAATTTGAATAAATTAAGTATGGACCAACTCTCCCCGAAAAGTACAATGAATTTTAAGAGGACAAAACTTGGATCATCAATACATTGTGGTCTCCGTCCTATAGCACAGAATTTTACTGTAGATTTTACTTTCTAAATATTGCTTGAACACCACACTGCATTTATCAAACCATTGTCAGTCACTCTGAGGTACAGGAAGAGTAGAAAACTCACTTCTTGGCTCTCGGAGTTTACAATCTACTCGAAGAGGCGGCAGCAAACCGAAGACCATAGTTCAAAACTGCAAAGCACTGAGAATAAGATAGTTGTACTTTTAAATATGGAGTATCTGTCCTTGCAGGTCCACAGCAGTGATCTGAATGGGGTGGAGCCAGCCTTGCTGCCGGCAGTGAGCTTGGAGCTGGAATTTGAAGGAAGGATGAGTGTGCGGGTGAGGCGAGGCAGTGCTCCTGGAGAGATTTGTGGAAGGAAGCAAGCAGATTGCTTTCATTGGAGGAGGAAGGTAGAGGTGGCGTTGTGTGTTAATAAAAAAGGTTGAGGGTTTGAAAGCATGTGCACAACGGCTGAAAAGCTTAGCTGCTCCACAGTAGACATTATGGTCATCTTTGGCAGGAGAATTTTTCAGGTGCCATAATTTGGGCAGCAGTACATATAGGCTGAACTGAAATGGAGATACCCCTTGTGCCCCAAGTTGGCCATGTGCTTCCCCATGTAGGCCTCTTATGTTAGATCACCAAGTGCTTTAACAGCAACACACTGTACTTTTATGAACCTTCAGCACATATTAAATAAATTCACAAAGATATGCTTCATCAGTAGCAAAAAATGACAGAATTTCATGTGGATGTAGTTCCGTTTATCCTGATGTTTAATTTTTTTCTATCATTTTCAGCTGTGTGAACTTCTTAGCCTCCACTGTGTAGCCTGTTTAAGATATTTAATCAGTTTGAGTGTTTTGATCCTTCACAATTTCATATGTACAATTAATAGATATGAAATTAGTTATTAATCATACAGCTCATGAATGCCTTCCAGACTTCCTTCCTACTTACTGCCTTGAATGATTTTACTCTTATGTGTTTGGTTTCTCTACAAAGTTGATGGATCCCATTCATTCATAAAAGTTCATCCAACAAATATCTATTTGGCCCTACTATGTGCTGAGCACTGCTCTAGGTATTGAGCTCCCAGTTGTTACTGATTAGAAACCAAACTCAGTATTTCAGTGTGATAGGATTGTTTTAGCTCATGTTGGTTTCCTTATGATGCCTTTGAATTTAAGCTATTGATTTATTTTGAAATATTTCATCAGTAGCAAAAAACAAAGTCTTACTAATGCTATTAAAACATTTCTGAAAATGCTTTCGAAAGTAATCAATTTTGGTAAATTCGCCACATTGAGTGTTGGTGGGTTGGTCTGCTTCTCCCATCTAAGGCCCTAAAGAACCAGAACCTCCACGAATCCACTAAGCAGTTTGGACACAACTGGGTTAGCTGATCTCTGAAGTCCCTTCCCATTCTAAAATTCCATCTTAACTTCTTTGTGCCATTCTTCTCCTGTATTTAATAGGATAGGAATAACATTTAACTTACCAAGTAGACAGAGTTGTGATGACTACTTGATACAGACGTAAGGTGTCGTTCCCCCTAATCCATTTTTGGGTCTTTTCCTCCCTATTGTGGCTTGGTTGCCCCCATAGCGGCAGGATGGGACCTGAGGCCTGGGGAGTACAGAAGCAGCCATGGAAACACGAGGATGTGGGGTGGAGGACATGCTCAAGTGTGCTGTGTGTGGTGGGTCTAGAGCTGTCCCCCAAAAGACAGAACAAGTAGTAACCTACAACCAAAATCCCTCATGTGCTTTGCTTGTAAAGGATAAACTTTTCATTATACCTTGAATACAGATGCCATTCCTTGTATTAAGACCTGTCTAGGGCTTCCCCGGTGACACAGTGGATTAGAATCTGCCTGCCAATGCAGGGGACACGGGTTTGATCCCTGGCCCGGGAAGATCCCACATGCCGCGGAGCAACTAAGCCCACACACCACAACTACTGAGCCTGCGCTCTAGAGACCGGGAGCCACAACTACTGAGCCTGCAGGCCTAGAGCCCGTGCTCCGCAACAAGAGAAGCCACCACAATGAGAAGCCCGCGCACCGAAACGAAGAGTAGCCCCCGCTCGCCGCAACTAGAGAAAGCCTGCACGCGGCAAGGAAGACCCAATGCAGCCAAAAAAAAAAAGACCTGTCTATACAAGTGGGCCAACTGGAAGAGCATCCTGAATGCTTATGTTCTGCATTCTGCATGGAATTTGGGAAGAAGAATGCAAGAGTATATGAAACTTGAAATAAAAAGCCTTAATAATTCAGACCTTGAGAGCAGTACCCAACTCAGTAATGAATAATACAGGTCATTGAAGTTTTAAGAAATACATTTAAGAGGGCTTATTGACAAGAGGCCCTGCTTATTATAAACATAACATCAATTTGGGGAAAACTTCAGGATAGCATGCAGGATGTTCACATTCATATAAACAAAAACTATAGAAAATAATAGCAAAATCTACAAAGGTTGTGTCTGGAGGGCTGATTATGAGATTTTTTCTCTGCTTCACACTTTTCTAATCTTCTTAGTTTTTTAGAATAAGCATATATGACTTTGGTAATCAAAGAAAAGTTGAAGACAAAACAAAAAGGCTCAACAGCTTTTACCCAATTCAAAGCTAGCAAATAACCAGGATCTTGGAAAATTAGAATAATTTGCATATGGCAGGAGTTGCACTCTAAGTTACTTTAGTCCTTTCGCTGAGACTAGAATTTTAACTCTGAACTTGCCTTGTTTTGGACAGTTGCTGCAAGAGTCACAGGTAGGATTGTCTGATCCCTGTCTGAGTAGCAGGAAGTCCACTTCCTGGTTCCATAGCTCATTCATCTCCAACTAATGCAACTTCAGTCTTCGTTATTGTTGCAGGCTGTTTTTAGTCCTTTGCATACAGGTGGAGCTCATTTGTAAGACTCCAGAACATAATGCATGTTTCACATGATCCAATAAGTGCATCTAAACTTCCTAACTAAAGAATTTCTACATGTTCTTCATTTCCTAATCTAGAGACTAACTCATACAATGTTAAATAGACTTCCAGACTCTCGTTTTCCCACCCTTTGGTAATCTCTACAAAAACTTTACTGTAGGAGGAATTTTATTTCACCTCGGCTCTCGTGTAGTGCTGTTCCACAGAGGATGACTTCATTTTTCTTTCATTCTTGTCATTTTACTGTGTAAACAACAAGGACCTTCTTTATCCAGGGCCAGCTTGATGTTTTCAGACTTAGTCTACATTAAACTGTCTGAGGGCAGAAAGGACCAGGAAGAGGCAAGGGGACAGGAAGGAAGGCTTGGGGAGGCCACCCAAGGACCCTAACTTACTTAAATTACTGTTTTTGACCATTTAGGTCGCCTCAGAACTAGCACGCACCCTCCCAAGTACCTAAAAATGGTGCTAGGTAGAGGTAAAGGCGGTGGGAATGCCAGGTCCTGAAAACAAGATGAGCAGACCTCAGAAGAAATCCACGGCTGCTCTATTTTGCTTATGTCCGTATGTTTATTTTCCTGGTTATGGATTGAAAGGACCGCTCAACAGCAGTCCAGCAGTTTTGCCTCGTTGCTCAACTTTCCTTTCTGGCTAAACCGTAGGAGAGAGGATACATCCAGTGTGCTCTGCTTTGCTTTGCCCCTGCCCAGCCTGTGGCGGTGGGGCTTTTGATGAAAAGCGTGTGGTCCAGAGCTGAGGTGCTGAGTTGTGGCGTGGGGCAGGGGCAGTAAGACCTGACTTCAGCATGGACTCCAGCTCTGTTTGCCCCTCAGGGCGTCTCTAAGCGGAAATACTTTCCAGGGGTCTCACTGATGAATAGTGGAAAAGCAAGTGGGAAATTGCAAAGTGCTTACTCTGGGATATACCCTTCCTTAGATAGTCATTATTTTCCCAAGGTGGAAGGATGGTCCTGTGGCCACTGTACCCAGTAGAGCCTGCCCAGCCGTGTCCTCTGCTGGGAAACGCCTGCATGAGACTCAAGGGCCAGGACAGCGCCAGCCTCTGCCCACAGGCCCTGGGTCTTGTTCCCTCTCACCCCTTCGATGCATATAGTGTTTGGACTCGAGCCAGACCCCTTGAGATCTGATCTTGGACCCTCTGTGCACAGCATGCGGTCTTGAGCAGATTTCCTCAGGCTTCAGTTTTCTCATTTGCAAAATGGGGGATAATATGACCGCCATTGTTGGAACAGTGCTTAGTACATAATGAGCACTCAATAAATGTTACCTCTTTAATTATGATTATGACTTATGATTGTGATTTATTGCCTATTATCCCTTGCTGGCATCTTCCCTAGCTTCTTCCCCTAGCACTCCCAGTACTGCTGTTACCAAGGCCACCAGGGAGACCTCTTTCTTGCCAACGCTCATGGACAGTCTTCACCTCCTCCTCTTTCTGCACCTTTCAACGGTGCCTGCTGTCTCCTTCTGGAAGATTCTCACAGCCATGACCACCACACTCCCTCCTGTCCGGTGGCTCCTGTTCATTTGGGTCCTCATTCTCTACCTGACCTCATGTTGCATGACTTCAAGGAGAACATCTCAGATTCTTTCTTCCTTTTTCTCTCTAGGTAAACGCATCCACCCTGATGACTTTCACTGCTTGGTTGCTCATCCTCCAGTTCGTAGGTCTTTCTTGACTTTTCAGTCTAAATCTTAGGTGCATCCAACCCACCCCATTATTTTCTCTCATGGTACCCTGTTGCTTTCCTTCAGAGCACTTTTCACAATTTGTAATTATGTATGTATTTGTTTTAATTACTGTCTATCCCTTGTCTCCCCCTCACCCCACAAAATTGTAAAATCCATGAATGAGGCCAGGGACTGTCTTGTTCACCTGGTACATGGAAAGACCTCGGTAAATACCTGTTTGAATGACTGTGTGTTATGTGAGGCCCCTCTATTTCTTCCTCCACTGCTCCAGCCCTGACAATTCAGATGAGGCTGGTGGGAGAGGCTGCCCTTTTGTTGCTATTCCTTCCACTCCCTGACACCCTAGATCCGCCCTCTGTGTCAGGAGGAGTCTTATGGGATTGTGCCATTTCCCTTTTTCCTCTAGCCACAGTCATCTTCAAGAGATAGCATCCTCAAAGTTAACCATCAGAAGACTGACATCAGCACCAGTGGCTAGTGCTGCGGAAGCCATCAGGATGGAACGTCCTGGGGAGTTTGCTCAAATCCCTAAGCAAAAGGAAATTGGGACGATGTAGGACATTCATACCTAAGGACAAAATGTTAGTAAACTAAAATCACTTTCCAAAACAGCTGTTAGTCCATTAAACATTTATTGTGATTTGGAGGGGTTTTCTTCCCTTTTAAAATCAGGGTGGTTGCAGTTTAATGACAAAGAGTGCCCAGCCCTGTGCTAGGAGTTTCAAGGGAGACACCAGAGAAGTTCGTGGTCCTGGCCCAATGGCCTTGCCCTCTAGTAGGATATTGATGCCACAAACCGCCTTTGCAGAGCCAAGACTTCATGAGTTTGTTTATGAAGTGCCAGGAATGAACTCAATAGCATATCACGAAGAGGTTAAAAGATGTTGAAAGGGACAGTTGAAACTCTGAAATAACCCTTTGCATCCCACACAGGCTTGGAGAGTAACTATGTAGTATTTATCAGTGAAATGTATGTAAGATGTCAGTTACTAAGTAAGCTCCTTTCCTCTGAGTAAATCACCCATCTTTTCTTCTCCTGGGGATGGCTCCCTTTTCACCAGCAGTCAAAGACTACCAACCATAGTGCATACCTAACTGGGAATATTCAAGACTTTTTCCCCAGCATGTTTTTTCTTACATATTGGTGAAATTAGGCAGCATAATTAAACATTTGTAATGCTGCCCTGTCTGTTAGACCTTCATAGATGCAATTTTTAATATCCAGCTTTTAGACATGAAAAATTGAGACAGTCATGTGGTATCTTAATGCAATAAAGTTTCTATTCTTGCGTAGCATTCATTATTCAGAATATTGGAATAGCTTTGTGACAGATTTCTTCATTTACTCATTCCCTGATTTTTGAAAATTCATTTTAGGGATAACTGACCACAATTTGGTTCAGTGGGAATAGAGAGTTGTTGGTTTTTTGTTTGTTTGTTTGTTTGTTTGTTTTTTGCGGTACGCAGGCCTCTCACTGTTGTGGCCTCTCCCCTCGTGGCGCACAGGGTCCAGACATGACCTTCATAGATGCAATTTTTAATATCCAGCTTTTAGACATGAAAAATTGAGACAGTCATGTGGTATCTTAATGCAATAAAGTTTCTATTCTTGCGTAGCATTCATTATTCAGAATATTGGAATAGCTTTGTGACAGATTTCTTCATTTACTCATTCCCTGATTTTTGAAAATTCATTTTAGGGATAACTGACCACAATTTGGTTCAGTGGGAATAGAGAGTTGTTGGTTTTTTGTTTGTTTGTTTGTTTGTTTGTTTTTTGCGGTACGCAGGCCTCTCACTGTTGTGGCCTCTCCCGTCGTGGAGCACAGGGTCCAGACATGCAGGCTCAGTGGCCATGGCTCACGGGCCCAGCCGCTCCGCGGCATGTGGGATCTTCCCGGACTGGAGCACGAACCCGTGTCCCCTGAATCGGCAGGCGGACTCTCAACCATTGCGCCACCAGGGAAGTCCTGTTGGTTTTTTTTTAATACTCGTACTGGATGCTATCCCACACTGTCCAGATATGAGACTGTTGGTTTTTTATTAGATAGCATTTTTACTTTTTAGATTTAATGCTCTGGGCTTAAGTGGAGATTGGTATATCACTATGTCTGCCTTACTTTCCACTCATTTCATGTTGCTCCAAAGTCAGGAGAGCAAGCCTTTGTCCAAGTTAGAACATTTTGGCATATGTTGTAGATATTCTTTGCTTACTGGCTGTTGATGTTATTTCTGATAGGTTTGTAAAAATCATTGCTAAGGTGTGGCCCTGCATAATTCCCACGATTGGTAGAAATAGCTTTATATATTACTGTAAAAGTAATTCCTAGACGCTAAGACCATATGTCTCTCTGAGCCATAATTCCCACAATTCATTTTTATGTCTTGAAACTGCAAAAGTGCTCTTTCTCTTGAAATACAGGTGTATCCAAAACAAGAAGTGTTAAGAGCCTCACCATAACACAGCCTCCTCACTTGCAAACGTGCTGAGTTCCTCTCTTTAGTGGCCTCCGTATCAGAACTTCTGAAACTTTAGAAGAGGCCGTGAGTTTCACTGTTTGCTCTGCCAGCCTTGTACCACTGAAGGATGACAGTGTCCAGCATGTACACAATCATTCACTGAAAAGCACTTTCAAAGTGCCTGATTACACGTACATCAAGGTGGATGGGAGACAAGCACAGAATGGCCTTTCTTGCTAGGTGTTTCTATTGCATTGTTTACCTGATGTGATTAGAAACGTCTCATTACCATTATTAATAATTGTAATTTTGTAATCAACTGTTTTTTGTTATCAATCTAATATATGCAGAAGTTGAGGGAGAGAGAGAGTGTGTGTGTGTAGAAGGGTGTATCAGTAAGATTAATTCTTAAAAATAGAGTTTCAGTTAGGATTAGGTTTGCCTATGTATAACAGGAAACCCAAAATTAATACTGAACTATTTTCATGTAAAAGAAGTCTAGGGGTGATATGGTCACTCTAAGAACTGACAGTCTCCTCTTATATCTTGTCCCACCTTAGCAGGTGGTTTTCATCCTCAAGGTTCCCCCTATGGTCTGTCCATCTAGATGTAGGCCAACAGGAAGAAGAAAAGCAGAACAAAAAGGTCTCTCATCTGAGTCAGCTGCTTTTAATCTTGCTGAAAGTTTCACGGAACTCCCACTTCCATATCGTCACCCAGAACTAAGTCACACGACCACATCTAACTTAAAGGAAGGCTGGAGGATTTCGTCTCTTTTTTTTCTGGGCAGCCATGTGCTTAGCTAAAAATCAGCGTTCTGTGGTAAGGAAGAAGAGGAGAATGGAGTGGTCTGTTCTACTAAGTCAAAGGTTATTTACATTTTTAATATCAATAGATACCGATTTTATTTTATTTTTTTACTGTACGCGGGCCTCTCACTGTCATGGCCTCTCCCGTTGCGGAGCACAGGCTCTGGACGCGCAGGCTCAGCGGCCATGGCTCACGGGCCCAGCCGCTCCGCGGCATGTGGGATCCTCCCGGACCGGGGCACGAACCTGTGTCCCCTGCATCGGCAGGCGGACTCTCAACCACTGCGCCACCAGGGAAGCCCCGATACTGATTTTTTAAGTTTGTACCCACTTAATACTTTTGCCAATCAGTCCAAAGGTTTATTTTTCCAGTTACCAAAAAAAAAACAAATCCATGAATCTTAATTAAAAACAAAATGTTCTCTCCTACTGTATTTGAATTGTGCAGTTCACTTGAAGCATAAGTATGATTTCTAATAAAATGAATAATATCCACGTTTTGAATTTCTAAGTGCTTCTGAAGTTTACGGCAGATGTCTTAACTTTATTTAAATCTGATACTTTATTTACTGTGATTTTCAATGCTAAAGGTAGATTTCCTTGGAGATGGAGAACCTGGGAAAAGAGTGTCTACCTCTGTAATGCCGGACTTCCTGGATTGTTTTACAGATGCTGACCTTACTCAGCATGGTTTACTTCAAAAGAGAAAATAAAGGGGGAATTCATTTATCCTTTCAAGAAGATGTATTGACAGTCTTCTGTGTGTTAGGATAGAAAAAAGGACGTAGTTGTGCTTTCTTTTGCTATTTAATGCTTTCCAGTTTTTCTTCTATTAAAAACTTATGTAATTTCTTCATATTTGTATGCACCTTTTCCCCCCAAGAAATATTTTAATAATTATCACTAAACATAGTGCCACATAAGAGAGAGATGTCAGGAGGAAGGACAGAAAAGCTATGTGACTTTTTTTTTTTTTTTTTTTTTTTTTTTTTTTTTGCGGTACGCGGGCCTCTCACTGTTGTGATCGGCAGGCGGACTCTCAACCACTGCGCCACCAGGGAAGCCCTATGTGACTTTTTAAATGTCCAAGTGGTATCTAAATCTTAAACTGTTATTTTAAAAATATTTTTAGACCTCCTATATGGATTTAGAGAGACAAAATAAAACCTATTTCCTATGGTAAGAATACCTTACTGTAGCTTAAATTGGTGTTTTTAAAATGGTGGGTTTTGCCATATTCTTTTGGCAGCTACTCTAGACTGAAAAGCACTAAAAATTGATTACTTGCGAGTTGTTGCTAATAGTTCCTTATTTATGTAGCCCTTGCCGGAGCCCAGGTTGGGGGCCCAGTATAATGTTAGTATCTGGAGTGTCTGGGTGGGAACCTGCTGCCCAGGTGGAGTGAGTTGACTCTAATTTACTCCTGGATGTCGCATTCTTTCCACATAGGTCCACAGATGGCATCAGAGCAAATTGACATAATTTTCTGATTGATGTAAAGAGAACCAGAGAAAGCTTGTTGTGTTTGGTAGCCAAACTACTACACAGTGTGAGCAGAGTAGAACTGCTGGCCCACTTTATAGCACTCTAACTGATAAGTATTTCTCAAAGGGCACGTTATTTGGCCGGGTGGCAACAATCCACCCGGCACTGGACGTGTAGGTGCATGTGGACGCTATAGTAAATATACGCCTCCTTTTGCCAAGAATGGAAGTAGGTTATCCAAGAGGAAAGGGAAGGGAAAAGAAAATACCAATTTCGTATGTACCAGAACATGTCTGGCTTAAATCAGTAGTTGAAAACTGTAGAGCATGAAATCTTGTAAGGTTTTTATATTTCATAGTAGAGGCTCCTGGTTCATAGTTAATAAGCTAGAAAGCTAACTCTCTTTTGAAAACTTGGAGTGTATAAATGTGTGTGTGCGTGTGTTTGCTTTCGGTTCATGGGAACTGCCTAGTCCGTCTTCCTTTCCACAGGTTTGAAGCTGCTAAATACTGTCCGAAGAATGAAGAAAATGCATGTGGGAGAGCTAGCCTGGAAGGAGGAGGGAACCCTGGGCTTCTGCCTACGTGACAGGTGGCAACAACAGTCACTGGGGCAAGGAGAAAGACCTTGAAAGCATTTCCATCAGGATTAGATTTGGGGCAGCCCATAGGCAAGTCAAGGGGATGAGGGAGAAATTCTTCCCTCTGAGAATGGCCCAGGGCTCCCTGATGGAGATCGGGCCCCTGCAGAAACTCAGCGAACATTCCCTGGAGGACATAAATGTGGTTTGCTCTTGTGTTTGGTAGAGGAGGAAGGCAGAAGCAACAAACCCAAACCTGCGGCTTGCTCCGCTCTGCTATTACAAGCAAACCGCAGCGTTGAGCAACCACTGAAAAAGATGGTGACGGATGCAGGCAAAACATTGCAGAGTGACTACATCAGGAGCTTCTCCGTTCCCCCTGTGCCCCTCTCCCTTTATTAGTGGTTTGCTTTCATAAAGCCTGTGGGTCCTCAGCAGAGCCAGGTCAGAACATTAAAAAGGCTGGAGCCATGTGCCTCTGCCTCTTACTTGTGACCTCATTTTCCTCCATCCCATTGTCTTGTGTTCTTTCTTATTCATGTAGGGGTAGAGAAGAAGGTTAGCTAGAGATGAATCGCCCAGTTTTATTTGGTGCAGTTAAGGAAGTGTCCACAGTTCATAAACTAAAGCAGTAGACTGTCAAGAACTGGAAGGATCTGAGATTTGACCCTACTGGCCATGAGACTCCTGGGTCAGAGGCAAAGGAATTTATTACTCACTGGTGACCCAGCAAGCAGCATGAGCAGCATATTTTCCATCAGGTCCATCCTTGCTCCCGAGTGTCCCACGGGAATGAGTGACACAGATGAGCCTAGGTTGATGCCTGCACATGCAGTGGGTTCTGTTAATGGGAGAGGAACCCTGAGTTTGGGGATCCTAAGTCTCTTGTAATGAGCAGTCAGCATATCTCCCCTTTGCTCTGGACAGTGATGCTGTCACTGTCTTTCAAGGCTGTTTACTATGCAGATACAGACATCCTTGAAAGATAATCCAGCACTAAAGGCCATTAGTACTTTGCTTGCAAGATGTGCAGATACATCAGAGACCGGTGTAGAATTGTCTCCCAACTTGAATTTGTTAACCTTATAAGAAGTTTAATGTGATTTCCTGTTCTATCCACAAATTAACATCAGGACTTGGCTATCTTTTTCACTTGGGAAGACTGCTGAGGTCATAGCTGTTTGAAAGAACGTAATGAACTTGTTCCTGGAGAAACAGGTATATTGGGTGATATTATTCCACGTAATGCCGCAGAGAGTCTGAAGTGTGTTACTTGAAGCTACCTTTGAACCTAAAAATGGCTTAGCAACATCTGTTCTTGGGTGGTTTTCCTCCCTTGTCTTGATGTGAGGGGATTAGTTTCAGTGGGCCCCGTACGTACGACGATTTGTTAAGTCTTAGGGAAAGACCTAGGACGCGGTTGTGCTATGAGCTCACACACACTTCTTATTAGCAAGTGAACAACCTAAGGGGGAAGAGTTAGAAACTTCAGGAAGTCCAGATGATGAGCCCCAGGAAGTTGGGGGAGAGAATCTGAGGGCTAAACCTGCCAAGTCAGACTCCACCAGGGAGGCGGTTGTAGAGCCCAGGGGTCCTGCATCCTCAGAAGTGGCTTTGGAATCACTGACAGCGAGTGTAGGGGAACCAGGAGCCCTGGAGCACTCTGACACCTGCTGGGTGAGGCGTGGGCTCACCCCCCAACTCTCCACCACACAGAGTCTCATGTCTTACAGACTCTTAGTCTCTTGTGTGACTGTCCTTGCCAATGAATATTATCCCTCCTGCCCTTTGGGTGATAGATTAATATCACCACTGATGCTAGTGCTTCCAGTTTCTTAAGTGCTTTCAAGCTTACCTAGCAGTGTACATGAAGAAGATTATAGCCTGGTACATAGTAATATTAAAATACTGCATTCTTGTCATGGTTTTTAGAAACACTGAAATTTATCCCATGCATATTCAACCCACTTCATCATAATTTGGGGACTAGTGCTAATATTAACTTGCACATTTGAGAACATCCTAGATTATAAATTAAAATGTATCCTAGATTATAAATTAAAATACGAGTGGCTCAATCAATGTTTACTTCAGAAAAATGGAATGAATTCCTGGCTCTTTGGTGAGTGGAAATGTCCTCTCCTTTCTTTATTTGATCATTTCATGTGGAATTTCAAGCTGGCTGGTGCTCATCTGTGCGTGTAATTGGCACCCAGGAGTGTCCTGGAATAAATGGTTGATTCACTCAGCATTTAGCAACATCATTATATTGGTCATCAGTCACTTTTGCATCATGTGGTTTTAAACAAGAAGAAATCTTGCAAAACCAGTACAGTGAAATGCTGCACATGCAGGTGAGGTTTTCAGGTAGAGGGAGCAGTTCCTTAGGAGACGCCTTGTTAACTGAATCTCACTGGGGTGTGGAGCAGAAAGAGGGTACTGTAGGCCGGAGTCATTTTGCAGAATTGACTGTTGTACTCTTTATTCCCATAAAGAAAAAGTCCATTAGTGGTGTGTTTGCAGTAGCCAACATGAGATACTCTGTTATGTGGCATTTATTTTCTTTTTCTGCTTATTTCACCAGTAACACCTTGATTTTTGATGACTGGTAGAATAATTAACACTGAAACTTGGAAGGTAGCCTGCTTCCAGATGCATATACACGTGTCTGTTTTGTAAATACTAGCCCCTACTTTTTCCTGCCCTAGCTGAAAAATATGCTTCCACCGCTACCAGTCTTTCCAGGGTGTGGGCCCATGTGTAACTGTGTGACTGTGCCCACACACTGGCATATATTTCAGAGCCACCAAAAAGAGATTCGTTGCTCTTGAAATAACAAGACAAAAAAGAACCATTTTTTCTGAACCATAACATCTGAAGAGCTGGAAACAGTCAATGTTTGTATGTGTGACGCTAAAGCCAGTGAATTCCATGTGAAGGGAGGGATTGTAAACTAAGAACAGAAAGGCAGTTTTCCTGGATTTCAGATGTCAAACTCTCAAGCTGTTGAACTCACCCACTCAGCACTTCCACATCCACCCTTTTAATGTGCTTGCATTTTCAATGATTTCTGTTTCTGCAGGATATGATGCCAGAAGACAAATAATAAAATAGCATGCATATGAAGCCTTAAAGCAGTTTTCTACCAGAGTTTTTGATTGAGGCTAAACAGAAGTAACCTGATTGTGCTGTCAGTTGGCAGGCAAAAGGCATCGTATTTTAAAATTCACATAGTTTGAAAGCAAGCTGATCTTTTCTGGCTCAATAATAAACTAATTACATGTTTTAAATAGTATAGAGCTGAGTCCCTGTTTCACATTAAGCCTTGAAATAGCAAGGTCCAGGGCAAAGCAGACATTTGCCTGATGTCTCTGGCTTCAGGACCTGTAGCAGGGTGCCAGCTATTGGGGGCTTGAATAGGCCTGCCAGGGACAACCAGGTAAACTGGCTTGACTCAGTTATGGGATGATGGTCCCTGAGCACAGAGGCCACCAGATGTGCCTCTGAGGAAGGCCTGGACACTCAAAAGTTTAGGGCAGTGATCTTGTTTGGTCGTTCCCTAAAATAGTGATCCCAGGTCAAGGTGGGACATGTCCATAGTGTCCCTTTTGGGGAGTGTCTGAGAAAAAAAGGCTCATTTCTAAAAATGATCCAGTTCCAACAAGGCTTGTTTCATAGCTAGTGCTTTTTCCACCTTCCCCCCCTCCACCCCCCTTTCATAGTCCTAGAGACCATGTACAGAAACTTAGAGCTGGGAACACTTAATTCAATGGCTGGTTTGTGTAGTCTTGAAAGCTTCATGTTCCTTGGTCACTTGTGAATGGTGCCTCTCTCCTTGGGCATTTCAGTGACTTTAGAGGGACACACAGTGCAGTGGTGAGAGCTTTGCTGTAGGAGTTAGCCTTGGGCTTGATTTCCGGCACCACCGCCTATAGACAGTTACTGTTTTGCCCCTCAGTTTCCTCCTGACAGGCTTGCCATGAAAGTAAAATGAGATTAGATTTGTCAGGCACAGAGTTTTGGGCCTGGTTGGCACCAAACACAGTAAGTTCCCTCAGATTGCAGGTGAAGTAGACTCTATTTTGGATTTCTCTTGTTGCCCCTGTGCCTGCTTGGAGGAGACTTAGAACCAGATGTGTTACCTGTGGTTTCAAGGATGCCTCTGAGCGCTCTGGGCCCACTGCATTACCAAGTAATGGGGGCTCCATTACATCCTGAGACAGGTGGAGAGTCATCTCTACACCCTGGACAGACCTGAGACCATTCTGTCGAGCCCTTGCTCCCTCGAGTAGCCCACTTACCGTCCTTCTACCCATCTGTATAATATTATTACAGAGAACCTTAAGCCTGCTTACTAGACTGTATCATCTTGGTTTTGGAAATTCAGTTGTATAATTGAAGTTAATACCTAAGGCTGAGACTTGTCAACTTTAGAACAACCTAGATGCTATTTCACATTTTACAATGGAAGCTTACTTCCATCTTTTCATGTTGAGGATCATTCATTGGTGTCATGATTTATAACATTTCATTGTAAAGTATAATTCAGGCCTATTTTGTGGCTGCTGCCCCCTGCCCATTAATTCATTGATTAGAGAAATATTTTTGAGCACCTACTATGTGCCAGCCCTATGCTAGGTGGTAAAGCTATAATAAGACACGGCGTCTGGTTGTAAAGAGTTCAGTATGTGTTAGAGGAGACAGACTTCTATTCCTCAAGTTGTAAAGCAAGGCAGACTGAAGTTGGGTGGATGGATGGATGGATGGATGGATGGATGGATGGATGGGTGGGTGGGTGGATGGATGGGTGGGTGGGTGGGTGGGTGGATGGTAGATCTTACCATCCTCTGTGCTCCCTGCACTTCACCACTTCAGTTGTCATGGTAATCCAGACACTGGGACTAATGGTGTTTCTGGGTGGCATTACTATAACACGTCAAGGCCAGGAGATCTGAGTTGTCTCAGCTTGGGTGTCACCTCCTAGCTGATTGAATTCAGGTATGCCTTGTATCTCTTTGGTCTTCAGTTTCTTTCACTGTAAAGTTAAGGCTGCTGGTTACTAGATGGGTTTCACAGCCCTCCATTTTCCACAGTATTAACTTTTTACTGAGCTTCCTGCCCTGATGATTGCTTACATAATGCCGAGAAAGTGATTAGACGCTAATGTATTCCTGAATTCTGGATGTGTATTCCCAGCGCCCTTCTATTCTCTCCATTTCCACCCACAATACAGTTTCAAACTGGAAAAACTTGCAGCTTTATTTTTTTTTAATCTAAGTGAAAAGTCTGTTAATAATAAAACTATTTCTGTTCCACTTTGTTCTACTTTGCAGAGTCAGTTTCAAGAAGGTGCTGAAACTTCATGGTTTTTAACCCTTTGACACATCCATTTTGTGTGGCTAGTCCTGCATGGTCTTAAAGGGGAATGTAAGGTGTGTGTTTGCCGAGCTCCTTGTGGGAAGGGGAAAGGATTCAGTCACATCAGGATTCAAGCCTGGAGCAAGAGGGCAGGGGTGGCCAAATGCTGCAGCTTTGACCTGCTTTCTGGAGGCTGTCTTTCTGTTGACCGCATGCCCTTAGTGGCTGCTTCCTCGGGTGGTGGGGAGGAGGACGCGGGTCTGGAAGCAGGGGGTTCGGGCGGTGGGAAGGGTGCTGCGGGGAGTGCGTGTGGGCAGAGGACGCAAGGCTGCCAGGGCTCTCTGTGTGCCGGAAGTGCAGGTTTGGCTGGGAGGAATGGAATGTTCCCTCTTGCCCTCCAAGAGCAGAAACAGCTGTGGAAGGGCTTGAAAAGATCGCTCAATGAAAAAAATTAAAAAGTTAATATGAAAATAAAACCCACCCTGGAAAACCCAACAAAACTGTCTGTATTAGTGTGGTAGCTCTTTAAGAGAACTTTCTTCCCATCTAGGATTTCTTTTTCATTTGGGGACAGAACAAATTGTCTGCCTAGCCCTTCCTCCCCTAAGAAAGCTTCATGTATCTTGGGTAGGAAATGGGTTCATTTTGTTGATCACCAGGTTATTATTATTTTATTCCTCCAAATGAGGGGCCAGAACCTGCTGCTTACTGCATGAAAACGTGAAGCAAATGTGAGTTTTCCAAGGAGACCTCTGCGGGTAGAGGATTGTTGTCAGCAAATTTAACAGAAATCTTGTTTCTAGCTGGAAATTTAATCCTTCAGCCAAATTCCTGACATTATTTATTTTAGAACGTCGTATTTTTAAATAAGTCCCTTAATGGTTTGAACTTTTAGTGTTTTAGACAAAAGTAAGACTGGAGCTAGCCTGGACCTTGTCTTACACATCAGGGTTGATTGTGCAATCCTGTATGTGAATGTTTAAGTTTTCTTCTCTGTCTGAAGACAGAGAAGCTGGGATTCCATATAGTCGGAAATAGTAACTCACAAGTCTGTTTTTTTTTTTTTTTTTTTTTTTTTTGCGGTACGCGGGCCTCTCACTGTTGTGGCCTCTCCCGTTGCGGAGCACAGGCTCCGGACGCGCAGGCTCGGCGGCCATGGCTCACGGGCCCAGCCGCTCCGCGGCACGTGGGATCTTCCCAGACCGGGGCACGAACCCGTGTCCCCTGCATCGGCAGGCGGACTCTCAACCACTGCGCCACCAGGGAAGCCCCCACAAGTCTGTTTTATGCTATCATACTTTGCATACTTGCTTTCGAACAAGTTAGCCCCAGAGTAGATAAAAGTGTAGTAGAAGAGGATAAGCCAGCTAAATGTCTAATGTCTAATAAGACGGACCAGCCCTGCACACTTCTCCCTCGGATGGTGGCACTACCTGGCCCTTTGCAGTATTCCCTCCCCCTCCCCCACCCAGGGTCTTTGCAGTGAGTGCGGTGATGGAGTGTTTTGTACAGTCGAGGAAGGAGAAGCTGTGTGATTGTTACTGAGGCGATCTGCATATGTACTTTGCTTCTCAGGGAAGTTCATTAAGTAATACTTCGCTGTATTCTTAACAATGGAAGCTAATAATTACCTCAGGATTGGGGTATGGCTTTTTCAGTGGTTATTTTTATGCAGTCTATCTTTTTGGCATTTTGTTTGAAGGACAGTCTATTATAAAAGAGATTATGTGAGGTTTCATGCTAATTTGGGGAAGATTCTGAAAATTACAGGGATCAATTATGGTCCCAGCCCATTCCTTCTTCAGCCTATATCATCAGTTCCTACTTTTGGAAAGTCCACTTACCCTCTTTTCTGTCCACGTCTATCCATGCTGGGTAGAGAAGTGGCACAGAGCAGAATGGGTGACCATTTACAAGGCAGTGCAAGGTCAAGGACCCTTCCCCTTACCTTTTTTTTTTTTAAAGAAAAATTATATCTGGACCCCAGTTATTTGATAAATTACTCTAACTCTCCATTTTACTCTGTACATATAAACACAACTTTAATCTGTGAGCCCGATTCTCATCCTTATCTTCTGAATGGTGGAAACTTGGACTTAAAGAACATCTGCTGTGCACCAGACCTGGGAAGACTGGGAATCATTATCTTAGAGTCTCAGCTGGCAGAAATGTAAGGGGGAAATTCCAGTGATTCTCAGCTCTAATTGCACATTAGAATAATCTGGGGAGCTTTAAAGATGTACCTCCCCAGGCCTTACCCACACCAGTCTCTATGAGTGAGTACTTAAAGTCTCCCCAGGTGATTCGAAGAGGCAGCCAGGACGGAACACTGATGCGTAAGAGAAATCAGGGCATCATCCAGAGAACTGCCTTTGAAAGAGCCTGTCATTAGAAATCAGAGGCGTCTTCCCAGGCTCTCTCCTGAAGCTGTGTCTCTGTGTTGTTCTGCTGTGGCACACAGTCCCCTGGGTCTCCCCGGGACTCACGGTTTCCATTGGGCTTTTCACGTGACCTTTATCATCTCCTGTTCAGCAGTTGCATATATTAGGATTCAGGCCTTTGGCAGCCTCATTTTGAACTGTCGGTGCCAACAAGTCAAAGCAAGGAGACCTACTTGAAATGCTGGTCCTGTGTGCAAGGTAGATGAGTACTGGATTTAAAAGCAGTGCCTTATAGATCGTCCCCACTGAAATCCCTCGTGAGGACCAGGGCAATGCCTGCAATCTGCTTGGTGGGAAGCAATGGGTCTGGCTTGGGAGTTGACAACCATAATTCATTTTGAGACAGCAAGAAGAGAGAGAGAGAGGGAAAGGTAGAGGCCTTTAAGAGTTAAATTACACAACTCCCTTTTTATTTTTAAAGTCAGTGGATTCCTTGTTGCCCGTTGCTGAGAAAGATAAATTGATACCACATGTTGCTTCCAGACAAAACCCTCTCTGTGTTCCAGGGGAAGCACATGCAGCTGGTGTCTGGGTTAGTGGGCAGTCTTTACAAGGTAAACATGGGTTGGAAGGGGCTGGAGCGGACATAGGGTAGCAATAGTTGGGAAATTACCAGCTACTCCTGAGTGGCACAGCACCTTTGAAATACTTTTAAGAGTTTGAAATCTCTTCCTGGAAGGAGCCGCCCTCTCACCTTCTGGCTTCAAGTATATGATGCACGGAAAACAGTAAGTGAACATTTGTGATGTCACTGCTTCCGTACGTGGGATCTGACAGTTGAGATCCTCTTTTGTGCTTGGCACTCGATGAGTAATTTGCATGCGTACTTTCATTTAATCTTCCCAAAGATCCTAGAGTTAGACAGAGAGGGTGTTTTATCCCCATTTTATGAAAGGGGCAACTGAGGTTAAGTCAGTTGCCCAGGGTCACAGGACGCATGCCAGGGCCACGACTCCAGCTCCGACCTAGCTGACATTGAAGCCTGCCTCCCTCCACTGGCCACATTAAATTGCATGTGTGAATTACCCACTTTGTAAATATTGGTGGAATACTTATTCATTTCAGGCAGCTTCTCTCCGACACCTAATCTAATCTAATCTGTTTGGGGTCCATCTGTCTTCACAGCCAGTTGGCATAACTGTAGTGACTGTGCACTTTATTTTAGCATTAGGGATAAAAGGTATCTTGCATTAGGAGACTGTCTTCATTATAGCAAGAAAAAGAATTACCGGATTCTGATGAAGACAGTCATCTTTTATGCTGATTTCTTCAAGGAGGGCCAAGCAAAGGGATCTCCAGGCTCTGGCCCACACGGCCACAGTCAGCCCAATTGTGAAATGTGAGTTCCATCAGGCGGCCTCCTTCATGTACCTGCACATCCCTCCTCGAAGGATTCGGCCACTAATGGCAGCTGCAGTCACACAGGACAGGTTTGCCAGCTCTGTTAGTAATTACACCTAACGTGTTTACTGCCCCAGTGCAGGCCTTGCTTCAGTGTAAATCTTTTTGTAAAAGAGAAGACTGACATAAGAATACTCTTCGTCTCATTTTTATCTCTGCTCTCTCTTCAGAGACATTGTGTTACAGTTGCTTTCGGGGTTTTCTACATCTTTGGGCCCAAGTTGGAAAAAAACTGGCATATTTGTCTCAGACAAAAGTTTCTTCCTAGAGATGTTTGGTTTGCTGTAATTCATCAATCTCTGGATTTCTTAGTAGTGGATTTAAATAACCAGAACTATTTACAGGGTTTTGGGTTGGGGTTAGAGTAATTTATTGGCTCCTTTAGTAACCAAATGTGATGACAGAATGGCCTGAGCTCTAGCAATGAGAGTCTTGGTTGGTTATATTTACCTTATCACCTTAGCCTTAAGGAAAGCACACCCGGCCAATTAACAATGGTCTGCCTCACAATGTATTTCAAAATGTGTATTTAGATGTGATTAGAAAAATCACTCTAGTCCTATCAAACCATTCCTCCTTTACTGTCAGCTCTCAACCCCCAAACTAATGTTACATCTTACAAACTTAGACTATTTGGTATGACAGGTGAATTAGTGGAAAACCATAGAATATTTTTGATGGTAGTTTTATAGTTTAAAATGCACACAGTACATTGGAAACTAATTTAGAGCCCCCAGTGAAGAGGTCTTTAGAGAACTTAAACTACAGATCATAAGAAGATTTTATAATTGGCTTGTCTCGTTTTATAAATTCCATGTCTTCATTCCTGGGATTGCGGTGAGGGAGGGACGGTTTGAAATCTTACAGAAATCATATCACCATTAACTTCCGTTATCAAGGGAAGGTGCTGGGGAAACGTTGTACTTCTGATATTTTCTCTGGTATTTATTCACCTTCTCCTGTTTCACCGAAATTTAGTTAGAGAACCTGGTAATTAGAATCATGACCTATGAGGCAGAAAGGCAGAATACATTTCTGGTATCTGACCATATTAGGGTGAGGGGCATTTGAGCTAGAAATAGACAGAGGGGCCATATTGACTGGCCTTTGTCAATGCCCCCCCTCCCCTTCAGATTATGGATTTTGTAAACGGAAGACTGGGGACTGTGAGGATGGTGGTGACACAGGTTTGGTTTTTTTGTGTGTGTGTTTTTTTTTAACATCTTTATTGGAGTATAACTGTTTTACAATGGTGTGTTAGTTTCTGCTTTACCAACTGAGTTATTTGTAATGAGGTGGATAGACCTGGAGTCTGTCATACAGAGTGAAGTAAGTCAGAAGGAGAAAAACAAATACCGTATGCTAACACATATATATGGAATCTGAGGGGAAAAAAATGTCATGAAGAGATTAGTGGTAGGACAGGAATAATATTCCTGTCCTACCACTAATCTCTTCATGACATTTTTTTTTCTTAGATTCCATATATATGTGTTAGCATACGGTATTTGTTTTTCTCCTTCTGACTTACTTCACTCTGTGTGACAGACTCCAGGTCTATCCACCTCATTACAAATAACTCAGTTTCATTTCTTTTTATGGCTGAGTAATATTCCATTGTATATATGTGCCACATCTTCTTTATCCATTCATCTGTTGATGGACACTTAGGTTGCTTCCATATCCTGGCTATTGTAAATAGAGCTGCAATGAACAGGTTTTTGTTTGCGACGTCTAAGTAATGGAACTGGAAAAACCTGTCCGAGCGTTGGTTTGTAGGTAATAGGCCTTAGGGAGATGTATTCTGCCACTAGTAACCTCTAAAACAAGAATTGAGCAAAGATTGGACACTGAAGCTAATCACCCATTTAATAAGTTGGGTTTTGTTTCAGAATCTAAGGGTAGTTTATATTGGTTTGCTGGTAACCACTGTCCTCTCTTTAGGATGAATGCTACGATGGCCACCTTAGTAAAGAAACACAAATGCGGGCTATAGGATGAGCCTTTACTTTCAGTCTTGCTCTTCTAAAGACTTTCTTTTAAAAACATTTTAGGAAAGACCTACCAAATTATTACCCTTAACTGTTTCACAAACAAAATTATAGTCATAGGTTTGTGCCTTTGTATCCTTCTTTCTTAAATATTTCTTTTTTTAGATGTCAGCACAGATAGCACGATGACTTCTGTCTAATTTGGTGACAGACCTGGGAAAGGTTGCAGAGGAAGCATTGGAGTGGAGTTGGGAAAACAAGTTTCAGTTTTGGTTCTTATAGACACTAGCTGTGTGACCTTCTGTAAGTTATTTAATTTCTCTCAGTCTGAGCCTTCATATATATGATGAGGGTTTACTTTGCGGGTTTACTAGGAGGATTAGAGACGAGGAATCTAAAACCTCTGGCCCAGTAACTGATGGTGCTGTAGTCAGGCAGGCTTTCACTCTTCCCTCTTGCAATTAGGGACCTGGGCCCTGACAGGCTGTGGTTCTGGTCCTCCGTGTGGGTATTCCAGCCCCTTTACCACAAACCCCTACAGAAGCTTAATTTCTCTCTCCAAATTCTAACCAATGGTAGCTTGTAATTTTATAAAATTACACACATACATTGTTGGGGTTTAGAGTTGTAGAAATAGATGACCATTAGAAAATCCATAGAGAGCATTTTGGAGGTGCCTAAAGTGTTTCATTTTCTTTCTTACTGGGTTTGGAATTGTGAGACTAAAAATGCATTTTAAAAAAATCTCCAAATGCTTTTTAAAGGTGGGGCGGATAACTGGGTACTTATGATTGGTCATTGTTAATTCTGGGTGTTGGTATGAACTCTTTCCAAAATCTAGAGCAAAGGGGGCTGGCCAGGGGAGGGGTAATTTGGCCAGTGTCTCCGTTGCCCCCACAGAGCTTCAGGACCACCCTGTTTTTTCAATAAGAATCTTGAGTTTAAGTTTTTAGTTAATATATCTAGTTGTCTGAGTACTCAGTAATAGAACCACCTTGCACTTGCCTGCTTTTTGAACCCTGCAGAGTGAGTTTTAAGAGCATGCTTCGTATCTTTATTGAGAAGGTGTTTTACTTTTTAAAGAAATGTGATTTCTGAACCATTCATAGAGATGCCATTATTCTTTTAAAAACCATACAAGCAAAAGGGAAGCAGGATATATAGTCTCGTGGGCAACATTTGTCTCATCAGATACTCAGCACGTTGCCTGTTTTCTTCTCTCAAACGCGTCTTTGCGGCTGTTGTAGAAGTGCCGAATTACGACCCATGGTTGCTAATGCCCATTGCCCAGCCAGAGCTGTTGGGCATCCTTGCATGGGAACATAAACACGGGAAACACTCTGAGTATTTTGGGTTATTTACGTATGGTGAAATCCTGCTCACTCTCTACGTTTTAAAAACATTCTGGTAGAACACATGTATTTGTATCGTCTACATAAATACAGTTGGTGATTGCCAATTTTTTTTAAACTACGGTAGCTTTTAGAATGGTTTGTATTTAATAGACAGCAGCAGGAAATATCTTCTGTCTTTTTAACTTGCAAATAAAAACTCATCTGGCCTGCAGGTGCTATTCCAGGTGTGGCAAATACCATCAACTCCTCTCTTTTACTGCACATGAGGCATTTTCAGATTAGAATGAGCCCTCCCCAGGCGATGACCCTGTGCTTTATAATAGCAGTGAGGAATACCCTGACTTAGTAGCGTGACTGGCTCCTGAAGTATATTATCATATATCATCCTTACATCATCCCTATCAGGGAGGGACGGTTTGGATGTTATGGCTGTACTGAAGAACTGAAGTTGTTGCAGACAGATTAAACGATTTGCTCAGGTCACATGGTTGGTCGGTGGCAGAGGTAGGACTGGATCTGGGTCATCCCTGTTAACTGGCCTTATCTACCAAGCCAGGAGGATTCTTGCAAGATGGGTGCACTTGTGAGGTTTTAGAGGATATTTTGCCCTTTTTCTTTTCTTTTTTTTTAAATAAACCTTTCAATATAGAATAGTTTTAGATTTACAGAAAAGTTACAAACCTAGTACAGAGTTCTTGATGTTGGGTATCCACATCAAGTTTCCCCTGTTGTTAACATCCAATATTAGTTTGGTACACTTGTCACAACTAATAAACCAATGTCGATACATTATTATTATTAACTAAGATCTGTGCTTTATTCAGATTTCCTTAGTTTTTGCCTAATATCTGTTTTCTGTTCCAGCATCCCATCCGGGATACCACATTGTATGTAGTCATCATGCTTCCTTAGGCTCCCTGTGGATCTAATAGTCTTGAGGAGGACTGGACAGGCATTTTAAAATGTTCCTTATTTGGTATTTGTCTGCAGTTTTTCTCATGATTAGACTGGCGTGATGGGTTTTGGAAGGAAGACCACTGAGGAAGGTGCTGCTTTCATCACATTATATCGAGTGCCTGTTTTCAACCGGACTTTGCCCTGTTGATGTTGATCTTGGTCACCTGGCTGAGATGTCAGGTTTCTTCACTGTAAAGTTACTCTCCCCCACCTCCTCTCTCTGTACTGTCCTCTTCGGAAGGAAGTTACTGTGCTCAGACCACACTGCCTTGAGGAGGGAGTGTCCGTATAAATTATTTGGAATTTTTTTGAATGGGAAACTTGCCTACTTCTGTCAACTCAGCAAATCCTACTTTACCATTTTTTTCTTATGCTTGTGAGACAGATGTGAAATTGTGGCAGGAGGAGATGCAGTCATAGAAAGGATAGGTAAAAATTCACACCAGTTCTGGGTTCATAGAAGTGGTTAAGAAAAGGTAGGTGCTGCCTCTGTTCTAGAGGAGGAGGGGACCAAAATAGAATAAAATAGCCCCCTAGGTGATTAATTATCCTTAGAGAGCCAGGGAGGTTTATTGCAAAGTGCAGGGAGAAATGGTGTGGTAACACATTATAAGTGTGAACTTCAGTATAGGAAGTACAATTACAGAAAGGACAGTGAAACTTGGGAATTTAAGAAAAACAATGTCAGTGAGCTCCTACATCCCCAGCATCTCCTCGATATGAAACCATCTCCCACCCTCTAAATATGGAACTTGCCATTTTCAATATTGTCATTTAATTCCAAGCCAAGGAGGGTCATGCAAAGCCTTTTTTTTTTTTTTTTTTTCCCTTAACCTCT
>NC_041223.1:52105060-52144917 GCF_002837175.3 Physeter macrocephalus | reverse complement strand
ATCCCACATGCCGCGGAGCGGCTGGGCCCGTGAGCCATGGCCGCTGAGCCTGCGCGTCCGGAGCCTGTGCTCCGCAACGGGAGAGGCCACAACGGTGAGAGGCCCGCGTACCACAAAAAAAAATAAAAAATGAGTCTGATTAGTAACTGTTTCTTCTGGGTGCTCAGTTTGGACCACTCTCCCTCATCTGCATTGTCCCTTCTCTCTCTGCAGAACTCCATCCGGCACAACCTGTCGCTGCACAGCCGGTTCATGCGGGTTCAGAATGAGGGGACCGGCAAGAGCTCATGGTGGATCATCAACCCCGACGGGGGAAAGAGTGGGAAGGCGCCCCGGCGGCGGGCCGTCTCCATGGACAACAGCAACAAGTACACCAAGAGCCGGGGCCGTGCAGCCAAGAAGAAGGCAGCCCTGCAGACCGCCACCGAGTCAGCAGACGACAGTCCCTCCCAGCTCTCCAAGTGGCCCGGCAGCCCCACGTCTCGCAGCAGTGATGAGCTGGATGCGTGGACCGACTTCCGCTCACGTACCAATTCCAATGCCAGCACAGTCAGCGGCCGCCTGTCCCCCATCCTGGCTAGCACGGAGTTGGACGACGTTCAGGATGATGACGCGCCACTCTCCCCCATGCTCTACAGCAGCTCGGCCAGCCTGTCCCCCTCCGTCAGCAAGCCGTGCACCGTGGAGCTGCCCCGCCTGACCGACATGGCGGGCACCATGAATCTGAACGATGGGCTGGCCGACAACCTCATGGACGACCTGCTGGACAACATCGCGCTCCCTGCGTCCCAGCCGTCGCCCCCCGGGGGCCTCATGCAGCGCAGCTCCAGCTTCCCATACACCACCAAGGGCTCCGGCCTGGGCTCCCCCACCAGCTCCTTCAGCAGCACGGTGTTTGGCCCCTCGTCTCTGAACTCCCTGCGTCAGTCTCCCATGCAGACCATCCAAGAGAACAAGCCAGCCACCTTCTCTTCCATGTCGCACTACGGCAACCAGACACTCCAGGACCTGCTCACGTCGGACTCACTCAGCCACAGCGATGTCATGATGACCCAGTCGGACCCCTTGATGTCTCAGGCCAGCACCGCTGTGTCCGCCCAGAACTCCCGCCGGAACGTGATGCTTCGCAGTGATCCAATGATGTCCTTTGCCGCCCAGCCTAACCAGGGGAGTCTGGTCAATCAGAACTTGCTCCACCACCAGCACCAAACCCAGGGTGCTCTCGGTGGCAGCCGTGCCTTGTCAAGTTCCGTCAGCAACATGGGCTTGAGCGATTCCAGCAACCTCGGGTCAGCCAAACACCAGCAGCAGTCTCCTGTCAGCCAGTCTATGCAAACCCTCTCGGACTCTCTCTCAGGCTCCTCCTTGTACTCAGCTAGTGCACACCTTCCCGTCATGGGCCATGAGAAGTTCCCCAGCGACTTGGACCTGGACATGTTCAATGGGAGCTTGGAATGTGACATGGAGTCCATTATCCGTAGCGAACTCATGGATGCTGATGGGTTGGATTTTAACTTTGATTCCCTCATCTCCACACAGAACGTTGTTGGTTTGAATGTGGGGAGCTTCACTGGTGCTAAGCAGGCCTCATCTCAGAGCTGGGTGCCAGGCTGAAGGCTCACTGAGGAAAGGGGAAGTGGGCAGAGCAGGTCAGTGCCCAGTGCTATGGCA
This sequence comes from Physeter macrocephalus, assembly GCF_002837175.3. Lineage (NCBI taxonomy): Eukaryota > Metazoa > Chordata > Mammalia > Artiodactyla > Physeteridae > Physeter > Physeter macrocephalus. The sequence goes on along the minus strand of NC_041223.1, from coordinate 52,143,246 downwards.
TAGCAATAACAGGGGCGGTGGGGGACGATGGCTTTCATTTACGTGGTGCACAGTAACCTGGATCCCAACCAGTTCATTCTGAGTTGTACCAGCAAAACAAATAGGGCTGTCAGGTGCCCCTCCTCACAGTTTGCTGACAGCTCAGGAGTTTTACTGCCAGTAAAAAGAATACACATTCAGAGGTTTCATTTTTCTTTGTATCCCGTCACCCTCGCTGACCTATGACACAGGTCCCCCTACTGGATGGATGGATGAAGATAGAAGGGATGGGAGGAAGGGGACCTTAGGCCACACAACCGTCAAGGTTAAGGACGCAGCCAAAGGACTTTCTTAGGCTCTCAGGTCCAGCACTGCCATTGTCCATCTTCGATGCTACGGTTTCGATATCTTTTTTTTTTCCAGCAAAGTAACAATTTTTAGGTGCTGACTGTAGCTTATGCTTTCTGGACTCTTTCATACAGGAGTATTTCCACCAGAAGTAAGATCTGTTAGATTCTTCACCATTAGTAATAAGCATCTTTATTAGCACTCAGCATCTAAGCATTTAAAAGAGCAAAAAGAATTAAATTGAAAACAGAAGTCTTTAATGTGAGAGCACTTACTCATGTGCTGCTTTTTCCCAACGTATAAATGGTGTCAGGTTCCAAACGGTGACAAGAGTTGTGAATGGTGACAGAGATTTTTTAAATTGTGGCATTTTAATTCTGTTGGAACCAGAGAGATCATGCAACATGATGTGGCAAGAAAAGAGAAGCATTTGACTGGAATCTGAAGTTGAGGGTTCAGTTCCACTTCTACTGCTTTCTGGTTGCTATTGGGAGTGTGTCACTTAGCCTCTGAACCTCAATTTCCAGTTTTATAAAATGAGGATAATAGCCCCTGTTACTCCACAGGGTTATTGCAAGAATCAAATGCACTGAAGTGTGTGAACGTGCTTTGTAAAACTGCAGTGGGCTGAAGTATGTGCGGTGTTATTAGGTACACATACTGACTGACACATGAGTAAGCAGGGAACCCAGAGAGGTTGAGTGGTCTGCCCAAGGTCACACAGCTGGACCCAGAATCCCTATTTCTGGAATGGCTTGAACCATAATCGTTCTTCCTAATTATCTCTAGATGGTAAAAATGAGAAGTGCTCTGAACCAGAGCCAGAATAGTAGGTAACACACAAGCTTGCCCCAGAACTCTCCTCTTCAAGTTGTAAGATGAGCACTGGGGTCTTCTGCTATAACACATTTCTACCCCCAGACCCTCCCATGTTCAGGGGCTCTTTTCTGTGCCCCAGTTCCTTTTTTTTTTTTTTTTTTTTTTTAATATCAGCAAGCTACTTACACTCTTCTTTAAGTGGTGTGAAAGAGAAATGGGATTCAAAGCCGTAAAAAGCTGAGCCTTGTTTAACCCTCTGCCCTTGTGAAGGAATTATAAGGGTCTCCTTTGATGAGCTCATCCCGTTCATGGGTAGCTGTCGAAAGTGGAATGTCAAGAGTGTTGTGATGCTCAACTTCTCTGCTTTCCCAGGCAGAAGCAGGTCCCTTATGGCACACAGACATCTGTTTCGAGTCATTTAATAGCCCTTGAGACGGTAAAAAGACTGCAGCAGAAGCTAAGAAGGGTGACACACTTCCGTACTGCCAGAACTCGGACTGGTGGAGACTTGCCTTGAGAAATTTAGATATTTGGCTTTTAGAAGAACAGTTTGTCTTCCTTTAAGAAGAGGAATATGATTGTGGCTTCTGAAGACACAAGTAGGTTTTAATTTTGGTTTGGTTGTAAAGGAGTCCACTTTCTAGTTCATTGAAAAGAGTGAGAGAAGAAAATGTGCTATCAGTTTTTGTCTTATTTTTCAAGTGTAGGTTTTCCTTTTAATTGAATAGCAGACTTTTCTTGTGTGTGTGTGTGTAATTCTAAAAGATGGTATAAAAATATTTTAAGGGAGATTTAAATACTTATGTTTATATATTTAGTAAATTATTATTTTGATAATAAATAACTACTTTTAAGATTACACATTTTATTATTATGCCCTTTTGGAATCTTAGGGTCATTTAGTCACCTTTTTCTCAAAATATTTTGGGTGAAGTGTTTTTGAGGAGTTATTTCTTAAGTAAAAAATATGAAAAGTCACCAAATTTTCCTGAAAGTAAACCAGCTCAGTATGACCAGAGCAAGAGAAAGAAACATCCTGAAGACCGTGAAGGGCTTTGAGGGAGTCTGGTTTCTGGCTTTAGGATTTCCATTTTGCTTTGGAATAAATTGCTCCACTAAATAGCCAGGAGCATGTGTGGCCTAATGTGTATTCTTTACTTTTACAGTAAACTTGTGGCTATCGCTTTATTGAAGATTCTCCTGAATTCACAAAACAGGCCTCGGGTCACAGTCTCAGAATTCACTTCTCCCAAATTAAGCACCCCAGCTTCCCAAGACTTGTTCTGTAATGACTTTCTTGGTTTGACTTTTTTTTTTTTTAAGCCAGTAGTTGTGGTATTCTCTAGACTCACTTCCTGCCTTGCTAACTGAAGGTCATGTGACCCCGAGTGAGCGCCGGAGCAGTTCTGTCCAGTTGACAGACAGTCTTGCTGGAGAGCTGTGGTGAGATGCTTCTCTGGAGGGGTGGGTGTTTCACACATGTTATTCATTTTAGACCACGTGTGAAATCCTTTGACCTACGGGTCTATCTGGAAAAGGAAAGAATAACTGTACCTCTTTCTGAGTGCCAGCTACTGGGGTATGAAGGGCACTTGCTTCTCTCAGGCACTGGGGAATCTTGGTGTGCATGTGTACAGATTGGCAGCAGGCATGGCTGTGAGCAAGTGTGATGGTTTCAGGGCTGTGTCTCCAGTAAGCCCTCCTGAGATTGACATGTGTCTGTTCTCGCAGGAGAGCAACGTCAGTTTCACTGTAGTTTTGATGTCAGGAGATGCCTAAGTTCACATGCTTTTTCGTTCATCTTCATCTTTTGGCATTTGGAGACCCCATTAGGGAGCAGCCCCATATTTAGTTGCGTTTTAAACAACTTTATGATAAGGATTGGAAAATACTAACTAGGAAAATCCCAGGTGGAGAGGAGAGAGGTAGTTTTCTTCCTGTCTGTGCCACTGGCCATGTCACTGATGAATCTCTTAGAATAGTAGGTTTCTCATCTGTCAAAAGAGGACAGAATCATAGAGTCGTTTTGTTTTTGTTTTTGTTTTATTTGTTTAACCAATAAGATTTATTTTTTGTTTTTTAAATTGAAGTGTAGTTGCCGTACAATATAGTGATTCACAATTTTTAAAGGTTATACTCCATTTATAGTTATTATAAAATACTGGCTTTATTCCCTGTGTTGTACAATATATTCTTGTAGCTTATTTTATACCTAATAGTTTGTAACTCTTAATGCCCTACCTCCATCTCGCCCCTCCCCTCTTCCTTCTCCCCACTGGTAACCACTAGCTGTGAGTCTGCTTTTTTATTATATTCACTAGTTGTTGTATTTTTTAGCAAAATCGTAGAATTTTAAGGGTGCATAGTATGTATAGTTTTAAACCTGAAACCTAACATTCTGTCTGTGAAATTGCCACCGTAAGGGATATGTGATGATATGGAACTGTAAAGGAACAGTGGTATACTAGTGTGGCAACAGCAGGTCCCGGTGTTGGAGGCCGTTGAGAATTTAAATTTAGGCTACTTCCCAAAAGGAACAAATCTTTGATACTTGTTGGACTGATGTTTAAATGCTGTGATTCCATTATGTCTTTAAATATTCATGTTGGGGGATAGGACTAATTCTAACCAAATACAGACAATATTATAGGCTACTCATGTGATGTTTTTTCTTGATGTACTGATAGATATTTCCATTAGGGAATATAATGTGCGGTACGTACTGCGTGGAGAACGTATTCTGTTACTTGCACTTGTGAACTGTTGTCTAGTCTTTGGTTATAGTGTGCTAGCCTCAAGAATTCTGTACCTGCAGGGATCTTTATTCTTACTTTTTAAAAAACCCAAAGTCTGAACTGTCATTCATGGAGAGAATGGCTGTCTGGATGTTTCTAGTGTTGACAACAGTGAAAGAAAATTGACAAGAGCCCTGAAAATACGTTTTCTGTGTAGAGGCTGGTACACTCCTTACATACACCCCTTACCCTGGAAAGCAGTGACATCCAGCACTAAGGCTGCTCTTCCTCGGTGTGTCGGGTTTTAATGCACCTTTGCTCACCACTGGCCAGCCTGCTAGGCATGGAGACAGAGCCTGAGTGACTGTTGCTCTTCATGCAGTAGCATTTATAGATGGCTTTCTGGAAGGTCTCTTTTGGCCACAGAGCTTGTGTGGAACATAAATAAGTGGAATGAAGATCACCAGAATTACTACTGGAACTTCGTGTACACTTTTAAGCTTCCATTAAATGCTTCTTTTTAGAGTTTTCATAATGCTCAATATTCAACATCTTATAAATAATGTTTTCTGTAAGTAGAGTCTTCCCCCAGGGGCCTGCTTCTCATAGGCATACCTTTCTGTATAGAGATGGGAGAAGGAGGCTTGTTGGGACCTGCCTCTGTGCCATGGCCAGAGAGGTTGGCCTGTCAGAGGTCCCCCATGGCCCTGGGGCAGGTAGAAGGACGTTTGTTCACTGCTTTCTCTTCCCGACTTGGAGACACATGTCTTAATGCTGGATTTTCATTCCAAGATGGAGATTCCCCACCTTGCAAGAGACTTCACCCTGGTTTTGTTGGTATGTTCATTTAATTTGAAAATACTGCTTTCCCCCATCCTCCAAATTGTTTTGAAGTTTAAAATTTTAAAAACTAAAATGAATTAAAATTTTGTATTGTGAACTAGTGACAGACACTTCAGATATTTAGAGGTCCCATGGGTCGGTGTTTCTCAAAGTATTTCACAGAATACTCAATCCTCAGGATATTCATGGGTATTAAGCGGAAAATAGATTCTGTGGTCAAATGTCTGAGGAACGCCATGTTAAATAAAGTTAAAAAATAGGGTTGTTTCCTGCAGGACTTCTCAGAGCCTTAGAAGTTCATATATGTTATGAACCTTCTAGGATCGGATTGCAGCGTCTCCCAAGTTTATCTGACATCTCGAATCAAATCCTTCTCCTAGAAACCATAGGCCCAGTGTCCTAAGGAACCCCCTAAAGGAATCCTGCAAGAGGTCAGCAACCTCTTGAGAACTAGGGATTCTTTGCCCTTTTTCCTCTTGATTCTTCCTGGAGCTTTTTGTACGACCTTGTCATACATCAAGCTTTTCCCAGCCACAGGGTGGGTTCTACTCTTGGATGAGCTAGCTGCCTGGCAAAATGGTAGGTCCCACGTTGGTAGAAGTGCTCAGGAAAAGTCTGAATTTATTAAACAAAATTTGTTTACTGAGTACCTGCAGTGTGCTGGGCACAGGGGATCGAGGGAGATAAAATAGGGTCTCACCCTCAAGGTGTGCATGGCCTGGCTGGGGATGTGGTGCAGTGGTGATGGTGACCATTGTCCCAGAGGAAAAGACTGCTTTCCGTGCAGGGGTGGAGCAAAGGACCCATGGGGCAGTGGCAACCTTGCATGCTTGGTTTTCTGGGACAACCCTGCTTTTTCAGATGTCCTGTTCCCGTTATCACGTGGTCTGTTCCACCTGTCTTTGGGGGATAAAAACATAGGCTCCATGCTGATAGGGCAGAGTTGAGACTAAATCCAGATGCTGGTTCATGTTAAAAGCCCTGCAGGAGACTTGCTTTTATGTTTGATTTCTAGAACTGGTTCATCATCACACTTGAACGTGAGCCAGCCACCCACTCCCAGATCACTGTCCCTGGGGCTCTGCTCTGAGGGGAGATGTGGATTTTAAAAGCCTCCCCTGCAGCCCACCCCCAAGTTAAATAATGTCTTTGTGGTACAGCAGAGGACCTATGAATCTGTAGCAGAAGGCTGCCATTTTTATGGCTGTGTGTCATTGAGTCAAGCCACTCCATTTCTCTGAGTCTCAGTTCACTTGTCTGTAAAATGGGGCTAAAACGAAAACCTACTCCACAGAGCTCTTGTAAGGACTATCTCTGATATGACCTAATGTCCTTTGTCAACTTTTTTACAAGTTACTTCATGTTTATTGTTATTTAAAATGGTTCCAGAGGTTAATGCAGAATTAAGGAAAGCACCGAGCCAGTCTTACATTGTTGGCCCAAAGAGCAATTACTTTCCTCAATAAACTAGAATCAATTAGGTTTCTTTTCATTAAAAAGGTATAGCAATTGCCTGTTGTGTGAAACCTTTGATGTCCCCTAGAAGTCCTGCCTGCCAATTTAGGGGTACCCGGGACAGGGGCTATAGTTTCGCTAATAAAGAGGACCGTCTGCCACAGACGGATTGGGGAGGTTCATATATGGTACCCAGGGTGTTCCATTAATGTCTTTAAAGGATTGCCTGAGAAATCCTAGCTGTCTGGCCTCCGCTTTCTTTCCTTAGGGAGGCTGTCATATCCACTCTGTGCTGAGGGGGGAGCCTCGCCCTGCCCCGTTTCTGCTTCCTCAGAGTGGAGCCTCTTCCTGTTGGGAGGGAGCCGGGAAATCTGATCTTCCCTCTCCACTGCCAGGCCACCGTGGCCACACAGAGAAATAAAAAGCTGCTCCAGTTCTCCTAGGACTTCTTGGGGGCAGAAAGATTGCCACACAACGAATGGCAGGATGCTGGCAGAGGTCTGGCCATGAACCCCACCTCCCCAAGAGCTGGTGGTTTACCACCACCACCACCCCCGTTACTGGCTAACGTGACACAATTTGGGGTTCAGAAAGTATGGCCACTGTATCTTTAAGATCTGCCAACTAAGTTCAGTGAAAACCCAGAGAAACTGGGCTGTTCTTCTCCAGGAGCTTTCCTCCCAGAGAAGCAAGACCAAGCCTGGAGCTGAAACACACCACCCAGAAGAGCTACTGCCCACTTGGTTGCAGGTGTTTTGTTTTGTTTCTCTTCCCAATAACAGATGTGAACCTTACTCTGTAATTCTAGACTTTCCTGTTTTTCAATAACCTCTTTTTTTGCTAAAATCTATGACATTCATTTATTAAAGGATGAGAATTACTTAGTCATGAAGCCCTCAGAGCATAATTCCAATGTTTCTAAGGATAAAACTTTAACTGCCAGTCCTGGTTTGATTGATGGTTTGCATATCAGTGTGTTCTCTCTCTCTCTGTCTCCCTCCCTCCTTCTTCCCTTTCCTCTCTCCTCTGTCTTTCTCCCTGTTGAAAGACGTCCAGACCGTAAGATTTTTTAAGTATTCATGTCTGTGTGGAGTGTTCAGTTTGACTCCTTAGTGGAAATTAATGGCCAAGAAGAGGTGGGAAGTTCTGAGGTTGAACTTATAAATTATTTTCCACTGGGCTTCTATTTGTGTACATGCCAGTTAATTAATTGGAACTTCCATTGATCACTTGTGTCTTCAGAAATGATTGGAAAGCAATAGAGCCCAACATAAGTAATCAGAAAATATGTGTTGACTGATAGACCTGTTAGAAGGTATCCCTTAGTTGGTAGTGTCCCTACTGCCTGAATGCACTCGCTGCCCAGCCCCGGTCAGCTCAGGTTGTCCTTCTGGCTGAGGTCGGGGTGGGGGGTGGAGAGCCGAGGTGGGGAGCTCCCAGCACGTACCGACCGGTGCTGGTCAGGCTGAGCAAGGAGAGGAGGGCCACCCAGGCACCCACCATGTGGATCCACCTCACTCCTGGGTCTGCACTCCCACCGTACTGCCGACCTCAGGACAGGCGGGCCTTTGTCTCTGTCGATCTTGGAGACACCCTTGAGACCCTCCTTGCAGTTCCTTCTTGGTTTGCTTCCTCTGTTGCACTGGTGTGGTTGCTGTCTCTTGGCTGCCATCTGTGTTGCCTGCATGTCCTGGTCGTACCTCACAGGTGGATGAGTGGTTTGGACTATTTGTGGAACTAAAATAGCTGATTTTGTGTTTTCGATTTCAGAATCACTTTTGGAAAATTTAGATTGTCTTCAAAACCCTGCATATCTAAAGCAGGAAAAAGAAGACTTTGGAGACCCCCCTCTTTTGTGCTTGGTAGCCGGACCCTTAGATGGGCTGGAGCATTACAGCCACACTTGCACTCAGTCCCAAGGGAGGTAGGGCGTCCCAGCCCAAAGGGGTAGCTGCACGCTCCCAATTGTCCCCCTACCTCCTCTAGCCAGTAAATGCAGTGAGGAGTCACACAGGAGGGGGCCACACCCAGTAAACATAAACATTGTGATATTCAGGTCACCGTTTATGGCTCTAAGCAATTCCTCCTGGACTGCAGTTCCCTGGTGTTTCTAAATGGTGAATCATTTAGCAGTGACAGCAATTTGAGAGTTAGAGTAGCGTGGCTCTTAATTCGGGGAGCTGGTAATAAAGAATGGGTTTGGTAGGATGGCAGAAGGTAAATTCTTTATTAAATACTATTTAAAATTTTATTTTAAGAATAAAATTATTTGGATGTTAAAACTGTGCTTCGTATTGATCCTTAGGAGGTTTCATCTTATAAGAAATATGAGTTTTTTTCTCATATTCTTCTGAATAGAAACTTCATCAGAAGCCATCCTCCTCCCAAAAGGGGATCATTAAAATTCTAGGTCTTGTCCCATAAGCAGTAGGTACTGCTTGGATTCAAATAAGATTAACTCTTAGCAAATGCGAGTCGGTTTAAAATGCTTTGTGGAAGCTGTAAGGCTTAAAAGGGTGTTAAGCATTTGAATTGGCAGAGAGGAAGAGAGGGCTGTTCCAGGAGTTGGTTCATTCGTTTATTCAGCCAACATTTATTGTGTGCCTCTCCTCTGTTTCAACTTTCCAGGCTACTTGGGACATCAAGAAAATGTGTCCCTGCTGGAATGGGCACTTCTCGTGGGTAGATACCATGTCTAAGACAGTGCTCTTGAAATAGTAGATGCTCCGTAAGTGTTTGGTTTGATTTGAAGGCTTTGCTCTGCCCCCAATATATTGGGACTTCAATGTGTATGAAAAAGTAACCATTCTGGGCACTATGTGATGAGGTGCCAGGTAAGTGGCTTAGGAGTTTAGCAGAGGACAGCCTGGGGCGGGTGGGGGTGGAAGAGCCATCTGGATGTTTGGATGGGGAGAGCAAACCAGGCAAAGGCACTGAACCTGACCCATCGGATCAGCAGGAGTGGGTGGTAAAGCCGGGGTAAGGACAGCGGAGCCAGACCCCCAGGACGCTGCCAGCCAGGGTTTTGGAGTATTATAATTAAGGCTAAGTAACCATGCATCCAGAAAGGATCCAAAAGCCCCTTAAAGTCTTTTGCCTTAAAAACAGTTCTTTAAAAGAATGTAATCCATAACTTTGCAAGCTGTTCTGTGTGGTTTGAAAATCTAACAATCTTAAGAAAATATGAAATCGCTGCGACTTTGCTCTCGACAGTAAATTAATAAGTATCACATTTCTGCTATTGCAGTCACCATATTTGACTCTGGATGCACAAAGAATATTGGTCACCATAATCTCTGCCCCACAATAAAGACAGAGACAGGACATTCTTAAACTTGTATTAATCATCATTAATCCCTACAGTTTGAGCAGCAGGGAAGTCTGCGTCTCTTTGCAGGTCACTCCTGCTCTGTGTCCCTCAGCTGTGAAGTGCCAGGGTGGCAGCTTCTCTCCTCATGCTTCCTGTGTTTATCAGCACAGCACACAGGCTGGCTGGAAGGGCAGTCCACACTAGATCCAGGTCCTGAAACGTCCTGGAGGCGACAGTTCTTCAGTGGCCTGTCGCCAGCCTTCACGGACAGGCTTCAGCTGCCACCTTGAGAAGCCCAGGAATTACAGGAGGTAGCTGAAAGCAGTGTTTACACAGGTCAGGCTTTTACACAAACTAAGCTTTAAAAAAAAAAAAAAAAAAAAAAAAGGTCTAACTGAGTGTCTTTCCAGTATCTTCCTGAGTGTCACCTTTGCCATGAAAAGTTTATTTTAAGCTTCCCTGTAACATCCCACGTTCTCCATAAGTACTTACTCGCGCCTTAGAAAGCCTGTGAGCTGCCCTTCCTAGAAACCTGATTTTCCCTCAGGGAGGCTCCTCAACTGTGTACAAATTTGGCCAGAATTTCCATACCTGTTTTCTTTCCCCTCGTAAACTACTCAGCTTCTAAAATGGCAAGTTGACAGCATTTGCTAAAATGGATTTTTATAGAGCTGCACTTCCTAATTCCCCTTCTTGGACAGTCTTTGGAGGATGGCTCTGTTCGGCCAGCCTTGCAGGCCGAAGGCTGCCTTTTAATCAGCAAGGCCCCTGCAGTCCCTGAACCCCAGGTTGGTTTTCATGCACTTCCCTAAGTCCTCGTTATCGCCCGTTCCAACCCAGAAGATTTTGAAAAATTACCAAATTAAGCCAAAGTGTCGTGCCCATTAGGTGTTTCTTGAGCTGCTTCGTGTTTAGGCCGTGAAGATGAGCTCCGAGGGAATTGCTGCCATTTTGGCTCTCCAACATTGGCCGTGGCTGCCTTACCCAAGCCCTACAGAAATGCTGTTTTTCCTGGGGTGACACCAACAGAAGCCTTGGATGCTGGCAGATGGTTGTGGCCTGTGATGGACTGGGTGTCCCTCAGACCCCTCTGAGGGGAAGTAGAGATGGTGGCAGGCAGGCATTTCTTTGCCCTCTACTCGGGTAGAAACATTCATACTCTGAAACCCACACCTGTTCTCTGAACTCCACCTGAAGTTTCCCTGTCAGATCAAGTGAACATCAATTCATTTCCTCTTCTATCCTAAACGTTCCATATTTAGTTCCCAGCTTGCCCCAGGGGTTGCAAGTTTGGCTTAAATTACATTTAAAGAGTGAGGAACATGATATTTCACTTTAATTTTGTGTTTCAGGCAGACTTTAAAGCAGTGGATAACCTGTATGGATTTGCCAATAGGAGAGTTTCATCCCTGTTGCTGGCTCTTTTTCCTTCCCTGTCATGTTTGGTATTGGGGTCCTGTTCCTTTCCTCTCTGCCAGGAAGATGAAAACACTGCTGAGAAATCCAGATTTGTCACAGTGGAGTTGAGCTGTGGGAGGACAGCAGTAGGGACACTCGTGTTTTATTCCCAGTTTAAGGTTGATGGGGGGTTGTTATGTTTTGTGTACAGTTACTTGGAGGTGTTGCCGTTTCTTAGAACATCATGTGAGTTAGTGGTGATAATTAGGCAGAAACTTGTCTTCCCTACAGATACCAAGATCATAGAGGGACTTACTCTCACCAGAGACCAGATGACAGCATCCACCGATATTTTTAGAAATGGGCCTCATCATTTGCTTTCCCCATTTCATTTTCCCTGCATCAACAACCTGATTTCAAACTTAAGTGTTGGGCAGGGAGAGAGAGGGAAGAGATTTTTCTCCCTGTTAATGAAAGTCCCTGATGGGACGGGACAATGTTTTCCTATTTATTGTTACTTGGCCCATGGCCTAGTAACTGTGAAGTGATAGCTGTAATTCCCTTCAGCTGTAGGCTTCTTTTTCCTTCCAAAAGTTTTGCTTAATCTGATGTGTTTTTAGACTCATAAGGGCATCAACATACACACGTAAACTTCACAGTTAACTGAAGCGTCTTACTTGAAAGAATGTCAGAGTGGTGAGAGCCCCATTCAAAAGCAGGGAACTTGTATCCAAACTAAGTATCGTTAAATCCCATTACTTAATGTGCTCCCGCCATTTTTTCAGTCCTTGTGGAGTCAGATAGACATTTGCAAACACTGATCCATCAAAGAGAGGTTAAAAATCTAAGGCAGGGGCTTCCCTGGTGGCGCAGTGGTTGGGAGTCCGCCTGCCGATGCAGGGGACGCGGGTTCGTGCCCCGGTCCGGGAGGATCCCACATGCCGCGGAGCGGCTGGGCCCGTGAGCCATGGCCGCTGAGGCTGCGCGTCCGGAGCCTGTGCTCCGCAACGGGAGAGGCCACAACAGTGAGAGGCCCGCGCACCGCAAAAAAGAAAAAAAAAAAATCTAAGGCAAATGGGGGGCCACTTTCCTTGTGACGATTTTTAATCGTAAGGTCTTCCTAGTGAATGGTGAATCTGGTGTTCCTCTTAGAAGGGTGATTGCATTTCCTTTCTGTTTTCACAATATTTTACAAACTGTTTGCCTTCTATCACAGAGAAACAAGTTGCCTTTCCGTCCTGTGGAGTGGGGGTTTCTCTGTTAATAACAATTTGTCCTCTGTGACAAATTTAAACCTCTAAACATGGGCCTGGCATCTCCCAGTTGAACCGCCAGCCCGTGAGACCTCGGGGGAGCTCCAGGATGTAGTGCCACAAGGGACCCCAAGCCCATTCTGCAAAGAAGGAAAGAGTGGCGATCAGTGCATTCCCTTCTTAATGATGAAGTTCCCTGAAGATTCTGGACCTTTGGATGAGACTGTGATGGTTGTTGCTCTAGACTGCCCACTCTGGCCTCCTGCCCCTGGTTTCAGGGCCGATGCCCTATTCTGCTTAGAACAATGCCACGTTGAGGGTTGTAGGTGCCCTCTGCCTTCTTCCCTCCTGTGCTGACCCAGCGCCAGCATTAGAGCAAGCTGCGTGCTCTGCCTCTGTACTTGGAGAATGAAGTGTGTCACCTTCCCAGCATGCACTGGTTTCTACGGCTGAATAATTAACACCAGAGGGAACCGGGGGATGAGGTCTGGATTAGGTAATATTTTACACCTTCTCTCTTGGCACTTACAGTTAAGTCAGGATCGGGACTTGGGGACCATAGTCACCTGATGACTAATTGGTGATCTTAGGTTGTGGTTTATTAAGTGTTACTGTGAAAGAAAGAACCAAATCCCCTCCCAAAGAACCATGTCTGCGCCCCTGTTTCTTCATGCCTCAGGGGTCCCAGGTAGAGTAGCTAGAATAGCACTGGCTCTGGCAGGTTAAATACCTCACAGATACTGAGATCTGATATCTGTTTTATTACCTTGTCTCCATCTGAAATCAACAAGCCATTATTTTATAGTCTAGGACAATATTGTCTAGTATCATTACAAAGCAACGAATACCTCCAAAAAAAGCCATCAGCCAGGGAAATGAAATACTTGGGGAAGGGGTGGGAAGAAGGGACCTTTTCCTGTTTTACTGTCTCTACCTCTAATAAAACAACCTAGGTTCTTCTATTTGGAGCTATAGCAAGGGTAATTATGACCGTAGGTATGTAATATTACGAGTACCAAGTCCTGCTGTCTTTCTGAATATTGGTGGTGAGAGGTAAGGTTGCCAAACAGCCCAACCACAGAACAGAATTGTACACTTGTGAAACTTCCAGGTGAATTTAAGATAATAACTTTTTTAAAGAGAGAAGCAGATGTACGTAACGTGTGTGTGTGTGTGTGTGTGTGTGTGTGAGAGAGAGAGAGAGAGCTTATTGATGCATTTTTCATTACTTGTTCACCTTATCTGGTGAGAAGATCCTGAGTTCATGTTGCTTCCCTACCACTTTTCCATTTCTTGGCCTAGAGCCATTTTTTTTCCTACCATGACAGCTGACACTGTCTCCATAAACAAAAGGTCTTGAGCCCTGTCATGTCAGTTCCTTTAGCTACATCTCTATGAGTATATATATATATATTTTTTTAATTCTCTAACTTTTCCGGGCTCAGTGGTCGCAGGAAGTCTGATAAGATTTGTGTAAATTCAGATGCTTTGAGAGGATTTACCGTTTGAAGGTGGCTGAGTGCATAATAATAATACCAACAATAATAGTGTTGTTAATTTTTAAAGGGGTGTTTTGTGGGAGGTTTTTTGGGCCATATGTACGCGTGATATAATTGTTTTTCCTCTGCAGATTTTTAATATAAAAAGCAAATTCCTAGGACACCCCACTTAGAGATTACTTCTCCTTTTATAGTGAGGGAAGTCAAGATTACCCCGACCCAGCAGTGCAGACCGATGAAACCTTTGTGGAAAGTGGCCATTTCCACTCCCCTGATGTTGGGATATCAATGGGAAGGGTGGTAAGCAAGGTCATTTAGTCCTCATAGCCGGGGGAGGGGGAACCAGAAAAGTATAGCTGGTCTGCTTGGGGTGACCAGCTCCCCTGGTTTTAGCATGCAAGTCTCGTGTCCCAGGAAGCCCCTCAACCCAAAAATCTAGAGTAAAACCCCATCTGCACCCCAGGCCTCCCTAACTTGGAAGGGCCCGCTGAGGCACCCCGATTTGCCTCGCTTTGTTAACCTCCGCAAGTGAATGGCCCCATTTCCTCGAGGCTTTTTAACTTGAGGGTGTTTTGTTATCAAGCGCAGAAATAAGGTAAGTGATCTCCAGGCTTTGTCCTTAGGTTTTCAGCCCTTTGAAGCCAGTGCAGCAGAACAGCTTGACTTGCAGCACCCCTGGCCCAGAGGCGGGTGAGGGGACCGGAGGCTGAGAAGACGTGACCTGGAGGGCCCACTGCTGCTGTTTGAATGTCCTTAACCATCTCTGGTTTTCTTCTCTCCTCCTTTAGACCCTCAAACTGACACAAGACCTACAGAGAAAACCCTTTGCCAAATCTGCTCTCAGCAAGTGGACAGTGATACCGTTTACAGCTTAACACCTTTGTGAGCCCCTGCCGTTTCTACCCCAGCAGAGACTGTTATCGGCCCCTTACCCCGGGTGAAGCACTTACCCTCGCACAGAACTCTCTATAAAGTATGCAAAACCTTCCTTGTACGGGGTGACAGCCACCTGCCAGCGAAGGACAGCACCCTGCCAGCACCGCCCACCCTGTTCAGAGCACACCGTGAGCCCGTGGGCCATTCTGTGGTGTTTTAATATCATGATGGTTTATGGGATGTTTTAAGTGTTGTTTTTGTGTTTGTTTTCCTTTGACTTTCAGTTTCTCACATGCATTAACTTGCAGTCTTTTTATGTTAAAATATTAATCATGCTTCCCCTGGCAAATTTAAAAACAGAAGGAAAATGTTGTACCAGCTACTGTGCTGGCTTTGGGTGTCACAAGCATTCAAGCCCGTAGAACTCCCCAAACTAATACATTACATAAACTAGAGGGGGGTTTTCTTTCTTCTTTCGTTTGGTAGAAAACTATCCTTTTCTAAAAACTGAACAGTGGCACAAGTGTTTTCTGTGTGCACTGGTCCAGGACAGAGCCCTGCATCGGCAAACCTGACTCAGAACCAAACCACGTGCTTGGTTCTGAGTCAGGGTGGTCGGGGGATGAGACCCCGGCAGTTGCCAGATCAGTAGGGCCTGTGGTCTCCTGTCAGTATCCTCAGCTAACAGAGTCAACAGTGATGGTATGTTGGTTAGAAATTAGAATTTTTCAAGGAAGAAATCAGCTCAGCTGTCCGCTCATTGCCAAATGCCACTAACAGGTTTAGTTTTAAGGAGAAAAGAAAAGAAAAAAAAAAAAAAAGTAGTCGTGTTTTGCTTTGCAGAAGAAGTGAACTTACAGGTGAACATTAAGCCCGCAGTGAGAAATGTGTGGAAAGTACAAACCCGAGTCACTATTTTTCTAAATGTGCACCCTCGATTATTTTCAGTCTTGCTCTGTATAATCTGATCTAGTAGACGTGTATGAGTGACAAGCAATAGCATACAAACTGATTCCTTTTTAATATAAATAAGCTTAGATTGTAATTGTACAAGTGTCACAATGGAAATACAAGATAGGACAGTTTTGACATCCCCCCACACACTTTTCCTGCTTCTATGGATTTCATTTTTTTCTTTTCAAAAAGTTATGGTGCTGTATAGGTGCTTTCTGTTTAACCTGAAAAGTGTGATTATATTAGTTACCCTCTTTGGTAGACAGAATAGTTGGGAACACCTTTGGTACATATGAAACTGGTGTAATGATGCTCTGATTAGCACAGCATATGCATACTTCTCCAAAGTGATATATGAAGACTCTTTTTGTTGCATAAAAAGCATTAGGCATAGAAATGTATAAATATATTTTATCATGTACAGTACAAAAATGGAACAGTCTGCATGGATGTTAGGGATACAGGCTAGTATTTCAGCACAGACCTCCCTGCATGAGTTCTCGCTGATGCTTGCACCGTGCAGTGGGCACTGATTCCCTTCCACCAACACAGACGTGCCACCCGACCCCCTGCACCCATCACCAGCCACCAGGGGCCCCTTTGTGCACCTTTGCTTCCTGATTCCTCTGGGGGTGATATTGGTGGTGATAACAGCTCCTAGCATAATGAACGTTCCATTTGGGGTTGCCACTTGTCTCTCCCGCCTCGCTTGGGCTGTCATGTTTGAGCGATGGCCCTGTTGATTTCACCCTGCTCTCTACTGAATCTGTAAATTGTCGTGCAATTTGTGGTTATAGTAGACCTGTAGCATATCACCTTTTCTAAACTGCTGCAAGTTTATAATCTTCATTTTGAAAGTATGTCTAATTTTTAAAAATATGTATTCTATTCACATGGTCTGCTTGTCAGTGAGACAGACTTTTGCTTACTGTATTCTTTTGTAATAAAGCTAGACACTTCCTTGATTCTTCGGTAGTCTGCTGTACACAAGAACTGTCAAGTGTCAGCAAGAGAGGGCTGCCTCTCTGGGTTCCTAAGTGATGCTGCCCTCTGGGTGGACACATAGTTCAGAGACAGTGGCAGCAGCTCAGGGACGGGGGTGGGGTGTATTCTTTTGTAATAAAGCTAGACACTTCCTTGATTCTTCGGTAGTCTGCTGTACACAAGAACTGTCAAGTGTCAGCAAGAGAGGGCTGCCTCTCTGGGTTCCTAAGTGATGCTGCCCTCTGGGTGGACACATAGTTCAGAGACAGTGGCAGCAGCTCAGGGTCGGGGGTGGGGTGGGGGTGGGGTGGGGGGTGTGTGTGTGGCAGGGGGTGTTGGATATAGGGGAGAATCCGAGTGCTTCCAACACTAGGGCCCTGAGAACCTCTCTCCTGAGCTCAAAGAAACAAGAATACTAACAAAATAGCGACTTGCCTTTGCAGTTTTATAGACCGCGGGAAATACTTTGGGAGTAAGAAAGGCAACCCTCAAATGTGTTTTGACTTTTAAAGTGTTGAATTCCTTTCAGACGTGTGGCATCTCATTTATTCTTTCTTTTTTCCCCCCAATGTTTGTTAGATTTCAGGCAGAATGTTTTACAAAATGTCCTAGAACTGGATTCTAATTTAATCTAAAACAGCTGAGGGAGGGACAGAGAGGTATGAGAGCAGGATAGCCACAGAGCAGATCAGGCAAACGGAGAGGGAGGGGTGCTTGGAATTGTTTTCTTTTCATTTTTTTTTTTTTTAAGTAATTCAGCATCTACATGTAGAGTGTCGCGGACAGCTGAGATCAGGGCAAAGTCTAGTGCCAGCATCAGTCCTAGAAAGGGTCAGGCAAGAATGGAATAGTTAAGCCTGTCCAGGATCACAGCAGCCCCACTCTCACCCTTGGCCGCCCACCCAGAGGCCAGGATCCCTTAGACAAACTGAGTCCAAAGGCAGTCAGACAGGGCAGAGGTGCCACCTAAGCCCCCTCCCTCTTGAATTTGAAGACCCTGCTTTCAGGAAGGGCCTTCCAATGGCCACCATGTGGAGTTCTGAGTGCCATGGGCCCTCACAGGAAGTTTTCTGATCTGGAGTATCTCATTGGAATACTTGGTAGTCTCCGGGAGTCTGGCGGTTGTAATGTTTGCATCCTGATAAGAACTTCTGGAGTCTACACTCAGCCTCTAAATAAGCTAGGGAGCCTTCCACTTTTTGATGGGAAATTTAGAAACAAGAGTAACAATGTTGAAAACATGACCCGGACTCTGGGGTTCTCTTGTTCTCTTCAGGGCTCCAGAACCAGATACCTTTTACCAGAGTTAGAAAAGAGCTTTATCACAAGCCTTCACTGTCCTGGCATGAGTGAGGCCTGACCGCCAGGTTCAGAGTATCCCATTAACTGTGAATGAATCTGAGGTCGATTTCCTTTATTGCATCCCCTGCAATGTAATGACTGCCGAAACATATTTTTTTTAATTTCAGAAGTTTGGCTCTCCTGTTAACGGGAAGAGCGTGCACACACGTGTAGTACTGGTGGACTCTGTGTGTGTGTGGCGGGGGGTGGGGGGGGAGGGTGGTGAGTTTTGCCCTTGTGTGTGTCGCTCCCCCACCCTGAGGAGAAGACCTCTTGGCTCACTGGTCAGGACAGGTACGCCCAGTCTCAGGGTGTCATGTCAGGTGGCTTCTGAAATTGTTAAAGATGGTAGGGAGTCTATCTACTGAACCCCACTTAAAGAATAAGGAATATTTGAATCTCTTGGAAAGACCGTCAAGAGGAAAGCAGTCAAACACCCAGGCCCATTTTTCATGCTGATGCCAAGGGCTGGTGAGGGGAAATTGAAAAGTTACCCTTTCTCTCTGAAAGCAGAAATAAAATCCTGACAGCTCCAAACTCTGATTTCTTCTTTCTCGGTGTATTTGGGGAACATTGTACGATTAGGTATAATGTATTCTTTTTTTAATTAAGAAAAGCAAAAATTTTGTAGAAATACAATCACTGGCAAAGAGGTTTGAAAAAGCCAGCCTCTCCTGGAGACCAGGGGCGGCAGGGCACAGCGAAGGGAGAGTGAAGTCCTTGTGAAGTCATGTCTGTCAGACAAGATCTTAACACAGATGCCCAAGTAATTGAAAAGAGTACAGTCGGCCCTCCGCATACACGGGCTCAGCATCCTCGGATTAAACCAACCACGGATCCGTAGGGCCGACTATACTACACCATTTTGTATAAGGGACTTGGGCATCCACAGATTTTGGTATCTGTGGAGGTCCTGCAACCAATCCCCCACGGATACCAAGGGGCGACTGTGTATTATATTTGATCTAGATCTTTAGTGGGTAACATTTTATGCAGTTCGAATTAATGAAATATTTTCCTCTTGTTTAGTTTTATTTGTATGTATTTTTCTTTGTTGAATGATTGGTTCTGAGGCCTCTGCCACACTCCAGAAATATTTGTGCGGCTGCTTTTAAAAAAAAAAAAAAAACAACTACGTGTCTGGTCACTTATTTCTCTAAAATTATCTCATTGCCTGGCAATCAATCTTCTCTCAATACACTTGTCCTAGCACATTATGTACATGCAAAATGTAAACAGATGTGAAGGAGGACCAGAAAAATTAGTTAATATTTTAAAAATGTACATTTTGGCTTCACATGTTTAACTTTTTTTTTAAGAAAAAAGTTGCATGAATGGAAAAAAAAATCTGTATACAGTATCTGTAAAACTGTCTTATCTGTTTCAATTTCTTGTTCATAACCCATGCAAACTAGAACTCATTGTGGTGCCTGGCCATATTCAAACACCTAAGAGTCATGCAGTTGATACTTTGGTTTGAAGCACCTCATCCTTTCTTTCAAAGCGAACACTATCATATTGCATTCTTACTGGGGATTTTGTCTATCCATATGTTGCCATGAATTATCTCTACCACCTTTCCTCTCAAGAATCAAAACCAGTTTGATTTGGGAATCTTCTCCTTTCCAAATGAAATAGAGATGCAGTACTTAACTTTCCTTGGTGTTTGTAGATATTGCCTTGTGTATTCCATTTAAAACCGTAATCTAGTTTGTAAAAGAGATGGTGACGCATGTAAATAAAGCATCAATGACACTCTATCTTACTCCAAGAAGTTTTTTGTTCTCCTTCCCGCTTTCTTTAACCCGAGGAGTGAAATAGCTGAGTTTATCTCAAGGTCTTCCTGTGGAAGAGGCACAAAGCTGGGAGACTCTACCCTGAGATCCCTAAACTAAATGAATCCTGAAGACTTTTTCTCTGACCCACTTTAGACCTTCACAGGCAACCGGACAATTTAATAAAGCAGATTTATGGCATTGTTCATGGTGGCTGATAGCCACTTTTGGCCTGCCCTGATTCAGGTTGCCCTGGAGGAGCTTTTACATAGGGAGGCGGGATTTAAACTCTGTCTTCCTTGGGTGTCAGAGGTTTTGACCTGTCACAGTTTTGGCCCCAAGGAGGTCCTGCTCACGTGAGTCCGGCAGATGAATGTCGGTCACCACGGTGCGCTCCTACATATCAAAGTCAAACACGACGCGTCAGGCTGCTGGTGGCAATAGCATAAATATTTCCTCTTAGCTAAGTTAGGGGGAACTCCACCCTACTGTAAAACTATTCTTAGTAGCCTGGGTTGTGGTTTTCCTATTAATAGACATTATAAAAATCATTCAGCTTTTGGGTTCAAAGTCCTAAGCAGCACGATGGACTCTTACTTCAGATCAAGTAGGTAAAAAAGATTTTAAAGTTTGCCCTTTGGGGTAAATTCTATATTGGTGAAGAGTCATGCTTTCATAAGTCTGTCCTTATCATTGTTTTAATTTCCTGTACAGGTAAAACTTCATCTTCTAATACCAGAGCCAACTAGGAGAAGGTATTTCATTTGAGATTGCTTTCAAGTTTTGATTCTGTCTCCCAAAAGATTAAAGATGGAAATCCAAAACCAGCTATCACAAGATTCTCAGTAGAGAGTTTTCCCAAACCAGGTAAAAATTCAACTACAGTTAACTGAATTTAACTTAATGAACAACAACTACTCAGTCAGTTTCAAGTGTGGCAGTGGGCCAGAGGCTGAGATGGGCACCAATAGAACTAGGCCCTGCCCTCCATGAGTTTATACTCAAGTTATCATCTATCTGCTCCACCTTGAGGAGTAAAGAGTTAATTGTTGCTGGCTCTCCCTGCTTCAGCTTCTTGTTTAAAAGAGGAAGAATTTGAACTAGTTAATCTCGCTAACACTTTAGGGAATTGATTTCGCAAATGTTTGAGTAGTGAGGGCAAACCTTTAATACAGCACACGTGACGTGTATCAGCCAAGCCACGCACATCACAGCTGGAATACAGAGGTCAAAGGTGGAGGAAGGTAGAGCTCATAGCCACGGTCGATCTGGCTATGGAGTGTCTACTCCACCCCCGTCCCCATGGCCACTTCCCTGGGACACGGGGAAAAAGGGTGATGGCTGTGGTGCCCTGGGTGCCCTCAGCTCAGCCCATGGTGGGCATGTGCAGGGGAGTGTGTTTGAAGGGTGGAGGTGAAGAGAGGAGCATCCAGAAGGGGACCCACCCTCCCTCTGCTCCACTGCCATCAGAGAGAAGCTTTGGTTCTGGGCCCTGAGGACACCTTTGGAGCTGAAGGAAGAGGGGTCCTTCCCCTTGAATTTTCTTTATTTGAACATTAAAAGAGGAGGACTCGCAGCAATATTTAAGACCTGAAGAAAATTAGATTGTGTGTGTGTGTGTGTGTGTGTGTCTGTAGTTCTGCCTAGTGTCCATCACATAGTAATGGCTCAAAACTTCATTTTTGCCTTCTTTCTCAGAGGACTTACTAGACACACTACAAACATCGCCA
The DNA here is from genome assembly GCF_002837175.3 of Physeter macrocephalus. Lineage (NCBI taxonomy): Eukaryota > Metazoa > Chordata > Mammalia > Artiodactyla > Physeteridae > Physeter > Physeter macrocephalus. The sequence continues at coordinate 52,121,947 of NC_041223.1, read as the reverse complement.
CTCCCATGCAGGGAAGAAAAGTCTCCATGCTCTTCTTGTCTTAGCACAGGCCCACCTCCGTGAGTCCTACATTCCTCCATCCCACCAGCACCAGTATGTGCCAGGCACCGGGATGGCAGAGAAAACTGCTCCCATCTCAGGCTTCTCATAGCCGCTGGCCAGAGAGGCTGCCCCAAAGGCTGAGGGGTCAATAGCTCGGCACCCCTGTAACTTCCCAACCGAACTGAAAGCCCTGATGTAGAAGAAATCACAGAAAACTTGGTAATGGTTCAGTCCAGGGAAGGACGCAAGGGACTTTGGCTTTCAACTCTTCTCCTTATATACTATTTTAAGTTATCAAAATGGGAGTGTGTTACTAGTATAAAGATAAATATGGCTTCTAAAGAGCCATGGTGGAGAGGCTGGCTTTGACTCCTCTTCTGAGACCGGAAGGAATAAAGTGGGAGAGGGGGGTTAGGGAATAAAAGTGGAGATAATGAGATAACTATACTGTTTGAAAGGAATCTGACTGATAAATGAATAATATCATTGCAGAGTTGTGTCTCCATAACTTTGGGTTTCCATAGTTTCCTCCTATTAACCTCTTGAATATCAGTATAGGAATTACCTCATCAGAACAAAGGAATTTTATGCATCTGTTAGAATAATAATTATAAAAACGATATGCTTATATTGGATGCACTCTTAGAAATGTAATTATCTATTGCTCTTGTAACTTTTATATTAATATAAGAAAAATAAAAAGCAGAAGAGAAATAGTATATGCCAGTGTAAACTGTGGCTGAGGAGAGGCACTAAAAGGTAAAATGCTAAAATTGAAATAATTCTTGTGTCCTGGACACTTTGGGCCTCAAAACTGGACTCAGGACCTCAACTGTTGCCACCGTGAATAAGCTAACACTGTTCCTCGGCCACTCCGAGTCCCGCTCCAGGGGGAAGAAGGGGTTCTTCTTCCCACCAAGATGCGACCATTGGGTAAATCCCCAAGTAGAAGGGTGTTCTCATGCCGGGACTTGTCCCCAAAAGACAAATGTCCGTTGTAGCTGGCAATTGGTTATGGAATTTTTTGTCAAAATTATCTTCATCTGTTTCACTGTATTTTTGAAAGGTAATGCATTCACATGATTCAAAAGCTAGAAAGCATATCGCGATACACACACAGGGAATGTTTTCCTCCCACCCCTCTCTAGTTCCCTGCCTAGTTCCTGCCACCCCAAAGTTTCCTGTGTATCCTTCCAGAATTTCTTATGCACCTACAAGGAATAAAAGCACAAATTTTTACTTTCCCCTTTTTATTACACAAAAAGTACATTATACACACTGTCAGATATCTTGCTTTGTTAACGATTTTCTCACACATGGAGGAAATATCAGTACGTAGAAAGCCTCCTCATTTTTAGAGTTGCATAGTATTCCACTGTTCATTGTATCCCAATTCATTTAACCGGTAGTCCCCTATTGATAGACATTGGACATTGCTACTGAACATTTGTTATTACCATCAACACTGCAGCGAATAACCTTATACATATATTACATACACAGGTCAGAATCTTTGTGGGATTAATGCCCAAACATGGAATTACTGGGGCAAGAGGTACATATACATTTGCAATTTTGAAAGGTGGATCAAACTGCCCTCGAATGTACCGATTCACAACACCAAAATATATGAGAATCCCTGGTTTCCCACAGCCTCGTGTTTTTAAAGTTTTAAAAATTAACTTGCAGGTCTGTCTTTGCCTTCGCCCCTCTTAAGCTTCTTTGTTTTAAGTCTGTAGCTAAGGCAATGGGGGCCTGGTGAGAGTGAGGGGTGGAAGATGGGAGGGGCTTGGGAGGCAGACTCAGGGTGGCCCGGTGACTGCCAGGGAGGAAGAAGAGCTCCCGCGTCGTGCTGCCAGCCTGCCCATCCAGTCTGGCCACGGGCCCCTCCCCTCACGCCACCAGCTCGGACCGCCCAGCTCAGGGTCATCGGGCCGACCTCACAGCTGTGCTCCCTCACCTCCCAGAATTCCAGAGGGAAGCTGTCACCCGAAGGAATCAAGTCTGGTGTCCTTGGCACCAAACCACACACCTAGACCTATTCATAGCAAGATTGCACAACCGGCTGGAGAACAGCCCGGCGGGGCCCAGGGAGAACGGTGCTGCTCCTTAGCCGGGCCCTGGCGGGGGAGGGGGCTGGGGGCCTCAAGGGTCTCACCGGCTCCTCCTCACAAGTGGGGGGAACACGCTCCTCCGAAGGAGAAGCTCTGACACTCTCCCGTGTCAGGGCTGGCGCCCCGCCAGCCCTCCTCCTGCCCTGCTGTGCAGGTTGGCACCTGGGGTAACAGGGGGCTCTGCTTAGGGAACACAGAAGCCAGGAGGCAGGATTTTACAGAGAGGAAGCCCTTTCCGTCTCTGTGGGGAGCCGGTGTCGTGGAGTAGGGGAGGGAAACAACTTTGGAACGGGACAGGCCTTGACTGGAGCCAGCCCTGCCCTTCACTAGCTGAATGATGATAGGTGAGTCCCTTCAGTTCTCTGGGCCTGTGTTTTCTCGTTTGTGAAATGGGAACAAGGCTGCCTGTGTCTCAGGTGGTGAGGATGACCTGAGAGGGCACGTGGGAAGTACTGCAGCGCTTTCAGCAAGCCCTTCGTCAGAAGTCCTCTCTTTATATACAGCCCACTGGCTCCACACCCCGTGGGGTGCTGTCTGCTATTTTTTTTTAACATCTTTATTGGAGTATAATTGCTTTACAATGTTGTGTTAGTTTCTGCTTTACAACAAAGTGAATCAGCTATACATATACATATATCCCCATATCTCCTCCCTCTTGTGTCTCTCTCCCTCCCACCCTCCCTGTCCCACCCCTCTAGATGGTCACAAACCACCGAGCTGATCTCCCTGTGCCATGCGGCTGTCCCATTAGCTATCTATTTTACATTTGGTAGTGTATATACGTCCACGCCACTCTCTCACTTCGTCCCAGCTTACCTACCCTTCCCCTTCCCCGTGTCCTCAAGTCCATTCTCCACGTCTGCGTCTTTATTCTTTGATGGCTTCTCATGACATAAAAACATAAAACAAAACTCAACACGGTAATGAACCCCGTCAGTATAATTAGATTGCACAGCAATTAAGCAATTAAGGTAACCGACTCTCGTCTTCTTCAGGACCTGTTGACAGCAGCCACGCTCGCGGCCCATGTCCTCTGTGCTGTGTACCATAGAATCATCATCATCACGAAGAACTCAAATGTCATGGCAAGACAGGACTGCAAGACTTGTTTCTGGTCCTGGCTCGGCCACTAAACGCTGTGTGGCCTTGAGCGAGTCATTTCCCTCTCTAGGCATCAGTTTCCCCATCTGCAACATCCACGTCACGAGCCCACCGGACTTTATAAGGCATCAGGACCAGCCTGGAGATGGAGCACGTGCTTTACAATCCACAAAGCAGGTATCAGAACCACAGACACTGTTTTGAGTTAGGAAATTGGCAAATGTTCGTACATTCATTTTCCAGAAGGGAAACTGAGGCAGAGTCCAAAGTGGGCTTAAAGGTTCATGGTTTCTGGTTGTAACTAACCCCTCTGTTCCTCTGTCTCCAAAGTCACATGCTTAAGGCAGTGAGACCCTGGGGAGAGAGGGGAGAGAGTGCATCCTAAAGAGATAGGGAAAGAGATGGAGAAAGGGAAAAGGATGGAAGAGGAAATGGGAACTGGAGATGGGGGAGGTGGAAGGGGGAGGTGCGGTGTCGGGGGAGAGTGGATTGCTCTCTGGTGTCCATTTCAGAGGAGGTGGTGCGCCCTACGGAGATGTCAGCCCTGTAACCCATCTGGTGTTACATGAGTCTCTCCAGTTTCTGTCCTAAAGGAGTGAGGTGATACAGGGGCCCACAAAGGCCCAGCTGGAAGGTCTCTCAGACACAGACAGGAGGCCAGGGTGACCCGCTGCTAGTTTGAACGGTGCAGGGAATGGCAGCAGGCTGGAACCTGCCCCTGTAATAAAGGGAAACTGTCTCCTGGCAAATGTGTGTGTGTGTGTGTGTGTGTGTGTGTGTGTGTGTGTGTGTGTGTGTGTGGCAGCAGGCTGGAACCTGCCCCTGTAATAAAGGGAAACTGTCTCCTGGCAAATGTGTGTGTGTGTGTGTGTGTGTGTGTGTGTGTGTGTGTGTGTGTGTGTGTGTGTGTGTGTGAGAGAGAGAGAGAGAGAGAGAGAGAGAGAGAGAGAGAGAGAGAGAGAGAGAGAGAGAGAGAGGCCCTCTGATGGTGCTGTCTCCAGGATGGGCCAGGATGGCCTTTCCTCAACAGACCCCTTCCTGCCCACTGGCATTGTTGTGGCTCTGTTGGGTGTTTGGAGAATTAAAGAGAAGCTAACCAGGTAGTCTGAGGCTTCTACCTGTTGTGTTTGTACCTCCTTGAGTGTAAAAGTTCAGGCCCCCCGACTCCCACCCCTTGGCTATACATAGGGCTCACTCTACCCTTGGATGTGGAGCTGCCCCTCAGGCTTTAGAAAAGAAAGGAGCGGGATGGATAGGCATCTGTTTTTGCCTTTGTAAGTGCTTCGCCTTTAGGTAAGGAACTTAAACCCCTGTTGTCTTCATGTTCTCATCTGCAAAATAAAGATGATAATAATAATCATACCTTGTCATGTTATTGTGAGGATTAAAGGAGATCGTGCATGGACACCTCTTAGAATAGATCTGGCACATAGTAAGTGCTTGCTACACTTAGCTATGTTTATTAGTACATTGGAATTGCTCAATAAATCATAGGTCATAGATTTTGTAATTAAGTTGCTAAAATGTAGCCACTATACTCTGTCCAAAGACAAAAGACAGCAGATCCTTCAAAATGTGCTCCTTGGATCATGTCTATCAGGAAGGCATTAGGGAGCTTACTAAAAATTCAGATTCCTTGGATCCATTCCAAAAGTGCCAAATCAGAATCCAGCGGGGCCTAAAATTCTGGCTTTTCTAGTGTTTTCCATGATTCTAAAGTACACCAAAGTTTGAAAATTCCTGAGGGTAAAAGGTAAGAATGCTCATCCATTTGGGGCATCCTCTTTAGTAGGCAGAATAATGGCCCCCCCCATAGATGTCCATGTCCCAATCTCTGGAACCTGTGAATGTCTTAGGTTATATGGCAAGGGGGAATTTAGGTTGCTAATTAAGGATTTCAAAATAAGAAGATATCTGCCCAATGTAATCACAATGGTCCTTACATGGAGTAGAGGGAGACAGAAGAGTTGGAACCAGAAAGATGGCATTGTGAGGAGTACTCGACTGGCCCTGGAGATGGAAGAAGGGCCACCAGTCGAGGAATGAGGGCAGCCTCTAGAAGCTGAAAAAGGCACGAGCCTCTAGAAGGAACTCATCCCTGCTTGATTTTAGCCCATGAAACCCAACCTGGACTTCTAACCTCCAGAATCATCAAGATAATAAAATGGTGTTATTTTCAGCCACTAAGTTTATGGTGACGTGTCACAGCAGCAACAGGAAACAAATATGTCCTTTTCAACCAGGTTGGATTCATATGCCACTGGATCTGGAAGACCCGAGAGGTGCAGCCATGGGCTCGGGTGGGAGCCCTTGGCTGAGGGGAGCTACAAGGGAAGGGGGACCAGCTGCCCGGTTCACAGGCTGTCCTCACGGCTTTGCTGCCCCTCCTCTGCCATTTGTACCTTGCTCATTTCCACTCTGGTGCTCAGAACAGCTGTTGAGCAAGATGCTTGTACATCATGGGAGCTCAGCGAGTCTATAAATTGCAAACAATCCAGAGGCCCAAAGAATCTCTATCGTGTTTCCCACCCCAGCCAAGAGGGCTGGAAGCACCTGAAAACAGTGCAATTGGTTCTTCTCAGATCCCCAAGGAAAGGGGAGGAAACATGGCAGAGCCTCCCGACTGGAGTGGGGTGCCCCTCCCCCATACCCAGATTCTCTGGAGATGGAAACACAAGGGCAGTTCTCACACCCACACCTTCCCCGAGGGTGGGCATTGCCTGGCTTCATTCTCTCCCTGGGTTCTTCCTGCACTGGATGAACCTTAGGCCTTTCTCTTTCTCTCACCCATTCCCTGCCCTGCCATCCTCACCTCCCCTGCTCTCCAACCTACTGAGACCTACTGAGTAACAGGCACTGTGCTGGTCTGACACATACCATCTCTTCTTCCTGATTTCATTATGAAAATTTAGAAACATATAGAAAAGTTGAAAAAATGATTACCCACATGCCTGTCACTTGGATTCAACAATTCCTAACATTTGCCATATTTGCTTTATATATTTATATATTAGGTGTATATGTGTGTGTGTGTGTGCGTGTGTGTGTGTATACATATATGTTTTTGTTTTGCCAAATCTTTTGAAAGTTCAGCCATCACAACTCGTCCCCTCGAAATACCTCAGCATGCATCTTTCAAACCCCATAGGATCCCTGCAAAGTACAGTTATGAGCCCCACTTTACACCTGAAAAATTTGAATGTAAGAATTTGAGATTCAAAGAATGAAATTTTTTGCCCAGAGTCACACAAATGGTCAGTGATGGAACAGGGACTTGACCTCAGGTTCACATCCTGTCTTCTATTTGAGTGGTTCTAGAGCTCAGAATTACAGTCATCCCAGAAGGACATGCCTCTGACTTTGGATTTCTTTCTGTGAGAAAACTCAAAGCATTTCAGAGAAACAAAATTTCATCTAAACAGTATCCCCTTAAGGTCAAAGCTACCACTTCCCAAGAGGTAAATTCCAAGACACCAGGTTACAGGAAAAGATGTTCAAGGTGCAGGCCCCAGAGGCCAAGCCTACTGCCACTGAATGCAGGTAACAGCGCTGGAGCGCCCCCAGCACATACCTCAGTGACCTGCCATCTCAGATCGCTATAAAGCAGGAGACTGGTGAATTGTCCCCATTTTGCTGGTGGAAACACCAAGGCATAAAAGGGACGGGCTCACAAAAGAATTGAATTCCCAAATAATGAAGAAAGGTCTAATAGTGGGCCTCCAAGTATGGGCTGTTAACCACCTGAACCAATACAACCTGGGAAGCTTGTTTAGAATGCAAACTCCCAAGTTTACCCTGGATCCAGGGAATCGAATCATCAAGGGGTGGGGGTCCTGGACTCTTAATCCCTTCCCCAGGCCATCACTGCCGACTCAAGGTAGAGAAGCAGTGGCCAGATTCCTAGACACTACCCTACCCCTCGCTGTACACTACATGACATTGCGCTACACTACACTCTACCGCTGGACTCCCTGTTAAATTGCTCTACTTTCTCAATGATCCTTTTGTAAAAAAATCTCGGAATAGTTTATTTTTTAATCTTTAAGAATTTGTCTTAATTTACCTACAGTAAAACTCACTCCTTTTTTATACAGTTCCATGAACTCACTCCTTTTTTATACAGTTCCATGAGTTTTAACAAATGCTTTGAGTCCTGTAACCACCACTATAATCAAGATACAGAACAGTTCCACCACCTGGCAGGAACTCCTCTGTGCTACCCACCCCCTTCTAGTCAAACCCTTCCTGAACATTTACCCCTGGTGACCACCGATCTGGTCCCATCTCTGTAGTTCTGCCTCTCCCAGAATGTCACTTAACCATACAATCATATAATACACACCCTTTGGAGTCTGGCCTCTTTCACTTGGCATAAAGCATTTGTGATAGGTAACAGTATTTCACTCCTTTTGCTGTTTTTATGAAGGTACCAGAGTCATTCAGGGTCAACTGAAGGACATTTGGGTGGTTTCTGGGTTTTGGTGATAAACCTAATGATGTTCACAATGTTAATTATTTTCCATGGAGGAGGAAAAATCTGAAATAGCGCCAGTGTGGTAAGACGGGGTAGGTGGTGAATTAAAGACAGTGGTTTACACGTGGTTCCTGCCAATGGGTCACCTTTTTAACAGGCTAGGTTCAGCCAGGGAGGGCTTAAAGTTTGTCATCATAATAAACCTCTGGTTCTCCAAAATCATAAAAATAACAGGGTTTGACAGAGTGCCTCAGAGTCTGTTTCTCACAAATGAAATGAAAAAGCCTTGGAACATCAGGCCCCCAAATTCACTCTGAAACCACTGGGGTGAACCTCTCTTCTCTTAGAATGTGTTATGTCATGTGGGGAGGTGGGGAGGAGTCCTCGAGTGTCATAGTCCTTCTTCCCTACAGTTTACGATGCTTTTGCCCAACTGAATCTATTTGATCTTCCAACAAGCCCAAGAGAAGAAAGGCAGATATTTTTACTTGCATTATTTTGAAGATAAGGTTGTGAGAGCTAAAGGAAGATGGTATTTGTCCAAAGTCAACAAGGGCCCTTGGTTGGGGAGAAAACCCGGTTGTTCTGAGTCTCAACCCGGTGTTTTCTGGTTTTAAAGTTTTACAACCTCTACAGATGGACAATGTAAGAGTGGTGATTATCTCTTTCATCCACACAGTGGAGAATCAACTCTTGCTCAAAGTAAGTGATAGGGTGGGCAGCAAGAGAACAGAGCACGTTTAAATAACGTCTCCTGGGCTTCCCTGGTGGCGCAGTGGTTGAGAGTCCGCCTGCCGATGCAGGGGATAAATAAATAAATAAATAAATAAATAAATAAATAAATAAATAAATAAATAAATAAATAAATAAATAAATAAATAAATAAATAAATAAATAAATAAATAAATAAATAAATAAATAAATAAATAAATAAATAAATAAATAAATAAATAAATAAATAAATAAATAAATAAATAAATAAATAAATAAATAAATAAATAAATAAATAAATAAATAAATAAATAAATAAATAAATAAATAAATAAATAAATAAATAAATAAATAAATAAATAAATAAATCATGTCTCCTTGCTGGCCTTGATGTTCTCATCCATGAGATGGGTGAAACAATTCCTATCTCCTACTGTGTTTGCAAAGATGAGAGGTCTCAGAAGGGCTAATAATGCAAGTGGGTAAGGCATACAAGGCCCCCCGCAAATGGTAGCAATGATTAATTATGTGGTTTATCAGGAGAAACCATAGATCATGCACACCATGAACTCCTTGCAGTGGGTGCCCTCTGCTCTGAGCCCTGCACGGGATTTCTGAGGCCTCATTTTTTTTTCTGGCAATGATGGAGGAAACCAAGGGGTTAAGGAGGAGGCCTGGAAGCTGGCACAGCTGGGGCCCATTAGCTCCTAACGAGGGCCCAACCCGGGAAAGGAGGCCTCGCAGCGGTGAAGAGGGGCGCTGAGGGTGACTCCGTGGAGGAAACTTGGGCTGAAAATTGTTTTTCTTCATTCTGAACTCGGTTTTACACTCCAGAGGGGAGTTCTTCGTGTCTGAACTTGGGTTTTGAGCGCTGGCGCTGGTGGTTTTTGCAGTAAATGGCTTGCCGCTCCTTGTGGGGCAATATTGCTATTGATGTTGGGCCAAGGTGGTTAGGAAACGGTATCTTCCAAGTGGGGACTTTGTGGTTTGGCCACACGGAGCTGCCTTCTCCACAAGCACAGTTGGGGGTTGAGACAGTTACCCGCAGGGTGGGGTTTGAGGGTGAAGTGGTGTTTCTCCTCCGCCACTCCACTCTCTGCCGGCTTCTCGGCATTATTATTGTTGTTATTGCCCCAGCGTTGCCCATATTGTGGCCTCAGGCGCCATCAAGAGGAGGGGCTGTGTTAGGAACAAGCGGGCCCCAGAGGAGCCCCCTGAGAGCAGGAAAGCAGGAGACCAGGACACCAGCAGGTCTCTGGAGGATGAAATGTGTCCTCTGACTGCCCGTCTGTCTCCCATGGCACAGGACTCCCTTCCTAGACCCTTGGTGCTGCGGGGTTGGAGAAGCGGGGAGAGAGCAGCAGAGGGGCAGCGGCCTGGAGAAGGCCCAGGGACCCTCACCCTCTCCGGGAAGACTTCCAGGACTGCTAGGCAGCCGTAGGCGCCTTTGCCCTGGCCCCCCTCAGCCCCCGTCCCCTCCTCCACGTCACGCTACATTGTAATTGTCACAGTGTGCTGAAATTACTCGTGTGACTGTGTCCCCACTGTACGGGCCACGTGCAGCTGTGGTAGCTGCTCCAAACACGCTCATGGAGTGACCCAATGCATCTGAAGAGAAGAAGGAACTCTGAAGACATCTCCAGGAGTGAGCTGAAGGGGCTTGTGTCCAGGGATTCGCCCGCTCGTTATTTTTGTCCTGCTGGAAAAGCTCTCACCAAGGAGTGGCAGGTAAGAGCCCTCACTCCTGCCCTTTGAGTCCGATTTCCTTTGAGTTGTGCCTTCCATTTTATTCCAACCATTCCACAGGAGCATTCCAAAACTAAGCCAGGAGCAGCAGTACTGGCTTGGTTTTAGGCACATGTAACGTTTGTCTTCACGGCCACCATTGGCACTAGAGGCCTCGCCCCAGGTCTGCTGTCCCTCTGGGTCGTCCAGGTGTGCAGATGGCACCAAATAAGCACCAAATAAGCAAATGAGTTCCCTGAACTCATTTAGCTTGTCCTTGATCATGGCTTCACGCCCTGCTCTTTGATGCTGAGGTAAGAGTGCTGATGACAATACAAATCAAATTCAGTCCTGGCTGGTACAGAGGGGAGGTTGAAAAGGAACAAAAGCACTTAAGCCAGGAGCCTCCTATGCGTTGGGTAGTGGGGGAGGGGAGGAGATAATACAGAGCTTCCGTCCAGTCCATGGTCTAATCAGGAGACAGACAGCCGACAAGGGTACAGTGTGAGGAGAGCTGGGATAGGATGAAGGGCGGAGGAGTTGCCCAGATGGCGAAGCTGATGACCCTCTGGACATGCCCTAGTTCACACAGCCCGCCCCTCTTGTTCACCCTGACTGGTGTGGTTAGCTGTCCCCTGCCTGTCTCCCTCAGCAGGCTGGTCTCTCTCGAGACTTCCAGGCAGGCGTGCACAGGTAGATGCTCAGGACCCAGTCTAACTGAGCCAGTAATACATTCAGTTGACTCGCAGAAGTTTTTATTTCCATGTGTTTATTTGTTGATGTTTTTCCTCATTGCCCAAGAGGACTGATTATGCATGAAACCGTGATGTGCGTTCTACGATCTGCCTAGAGAATTACCTCAGCGTTGGCCAGAGCTCAGCATTCGCCACACGGGGCTCAGAGATGCATTCAGTGGGACCCAGAACTCCTGAATGTCCCGCAGGCCGGCAGTCAGCACAGTCTAGAGGCAGTGGCCAGGATGCCAAGTTGAGATGGAGGGTCCAGGATAGCCCGTCCCCCAGGCTCCAGTCTCCCTCTCGTGCTTTGCCCACTGGCTTCTGCACCCCTGCGCCTCCGTGGGCTCCCGGCTCCTGGGACCCCTGTTCTCGCCTTCCCACAAACCCCACAGTCCTGGCCCGGTGGTCGCTGCAGGGAGAGGGGGGGCTGGGCAGTCTCACAGCTCAGGCCAGAGAGAGGAATCCTGGGCCCCAGCTATTTTCAGGGCTAAAATTGAAGCCCATGGTTTATTTGCTCAGCACTTAATTAGACTCCAGCGCGGCGCAAGTCTGCCTCCTTCCCGCCCACGAGCGAAGGCCTGACCAGTGGGTTTGGGAGCTGACGCCATGTCACAGGCGGGAGGTTGGGACCTGGAGTATTTTTACAAACGCGAGGCTGCGGAGAACAAAACCGCTTGGACCCCAGCCAGTTAACCTAAGTCGGTTGGGAGAGGGAGGGAGCAGGAAAGCGTTATATCATCCTTCCTTCTTTGAACCGCATCGTAAATCTGCCAGACAGGAAACGGGGATCTGGAGGGGAGGGGCGACGTGGGGGGGAGCCAGCGAGGCCGGAGCGGGGTTGCGTTACCAGCGCCCTGGGCGCCTGGCTCAGGAGGAGCCCCGCCCGCGGGGTAGTGGACGCACGCGGAGGAGGACGCTGGGGGAGGGGGACGCTGGGGGAGGGGAGCGGCCGGCAGGAGGGCGCCGCGGGGCCGTGGAAAGCTTCCTGGGTCCGGTCGGAGTGGGAGGGCTGTTTGTGCCCGAGGGTGATTTCTGGGCCCACTTCAGGTCCTCCAACTAAACCTACTTTTGTAGATAGAGCTCTTAGAGCTGGAAGGGCTTTTAGAGACCCTTTAAGGCAGATGTTGAGGGCAACAGAGGAAAAATAAATTACCTGAAGCCACACAGCTAATGAGACCTGGAAGTGGTGCCAGGGGTCTTCTGACTCCTAAGTTGGCTGTCCACTAGGTCCCCTTCTTGGTGGTGTTCCTTGGCTTTTATGGAGACACAGCAGAGTGAAGGTAAGGCAGAATGTACAAATGCATTTGGGTGAAATGACACATTAATTCAGTTCACATTAAGAGCTAAATAATTGATGTTTAATACTTTACTGAGGAGAAGTTTTGATGAGGAGGCCCCCGAGCTCCATGGTGGAGCACTTCTGACCGTCAGGGAGGGGAGGCATCGTCTTGCTGCTGACCAGGGTACTTGGCCTTACTAAATCAATAGAAATTGATAAGAGACCAGACAAGAAATTCAGGCCAGGATTCCTCGGGGTTCCTGCTGCAGCAGGAGGGAGCGAAAACAGGTAACAGTTTCCCTTGCTAGCTCCCTGGCGGGGGGGGAGGTGGGGCGGGGCAGCTGGTTCCTTATACGGGGGGTTCCAGGGGTTGGACCAGAGGGGTGGCTTAGGTGACTTGCCTACCCGTTTGGTGGTGTTGTGTGCATGGGGCAGGCACAGTACCCTGCTTTTGCTCCCGGCTTTTCAAAGTGGCAGTTGGGTTCTTGGTCTTTTTGTATCTTCTTGTCCATAACTTGCTCCAAATGAGCATGCATACAGCTGTTTTTAGTCCCATATAGTTTCTTTGTATTTTGTTGCTTGAGGAGACGTGTGTCCAGGTGCCAGTACCGCAGCAAAGGGTCCCAGATCCCAGGTCCCAGCCTGTCTCCATCTGTTAGTGATCAATTTAAGGCCATTCCAGCCTTTGTGTTTCTGCAGGGCATAAGTGGGAGGAAGCTGAGACCTGCGATGTCTCTGAAATAGAATCAGTTGACAACAGGAAATCTAGCTAATGACCACCCATATTCATAAATTTTGCAACATTTCTCTAAAAAGATCTAGATACCAGCCTTAGAAGTACAATTACTGTTGGATTAAACTTATGCTCACCCATGAAATCACAGAAACTCCTATGTTTTCCACCTGTTCCTTCCCCTCCCACAACACTCCTGAGGCTGCCTCTCAAATGAGGAATCCAACAGATGAGAATAGTATAAGCTCTTCCTACGCACTACAGGACCCTAAATTAAGTTAAATAATAGCCATAGCCAACATTTATTTATTTATTTTTTGGCCAAGCACTTCACTAGCATTACCTTATGTCATCTTGATAACTACTATTGTCATCATCCCTATTTCACGATGAGGATATTGAAGCTCAGAGAGGTTAAGTAATCTGCGCAAAGTAACCCAGATAGGGCCAAGACTTGACCCAAGGCAGACGTATTCTGCAGCCTATGTTTCAGCTACCCCAGACTGCTTCCACTGGTAGAAACAAAATTTTTTGGCATATAGAAGGAGCTAAATAGAATTTTATCCAATAACAAGAATGAGGCCCACACTGTTTATTACTCAGGCTAGAGGATACCGAATGGTGAGGAGTATCAGGCCCTGGAGAGTGTCTGGCTGAGAGCGGAAGTTAGACTGGGATTGCCATGTTCTACGCTCTATGCCTGGTGTTTGGCATACATTTCTGCTTTTCTGGGCAAATGGCCTAAATAACTCCTTCACTTGTCTTTGGTGGGGTCTTGAGCCATCAGTACCATATCACCTCCACTCCATTTTTGTCTCATATCTTTTGTCACCCAGCTCATTTCCATGGCCTAAACCTGCAATTATTTGGTGTCTGCTGAATGCAAATGAAGCTGATTCTTGATACCCAGTGAAGTGACAGTTGATTTAGGCTCTTAGTTATTCCGTCTTCTCCTTCTGTTACTTCTTTGATGCTATTTACTTTAGAAATTTCATCACCTCCACCAGGAAGTACACAAGTGGAAGGAAAGCATGCTCATTGTTAGTCTTTTGTTGTCAGCTAAAACTTTGTTAGTAGTTACCACTAGGAAAAGACTAGTGGGGAAGAAGTCTGAGGCTTGTAGATTACCCCTTTGCCTGTGCATTCCCTGTAATCTGATAGCCTAGTTAATGTCTGAACTTTTTTCTTAGTCGGGCCTTGGCTGTGTTTCTTGAATTATCTGTCATCTTTCACCCATGACCCACCCTTGGTCAAATTCTGTGATTGAGGAATATGGACAGCACTAGGTTTTCACTGTCTCTCATTTAATGAATTAATGCATGTAAGGTCCTAGGACATTTCCTCACCCAGAGTAAACCCTCAATAATTGTTGGTTATAATTATTGTTGACATTATAACATATTGTTTGAAAAATAATACTCAACATCCAAGGCATCAGTTATTTTTGTTATCCTAAGATTTTTATTATAACAACTGAGATTGAGTTTTATTATTATTATTATTATTATTTTGAGATTGAGTTTTAAAGCAAAAGTTCCTCAAGGGCAGGAACCAAGGATGATAAGATAGAGCAGTACTAGTTATAAACTCCTTAGGGGGTGACTTCTGCTTCTAGACATGATGGACTAGCTTGTAGCAGACCAATCCTCCCTACGAGAACAACTAGAAAAACCTAGATTTTAAAAAAACTGTAAAATATCTATTTGGAAGCATTGGAGAGCTACAAAGACAGGGTCTAAGATGGTAGAGAAAAAGGAAACACAGAGAGGTGAGTGGCTGAACATACCGCTGCTTTCTCCACGAAGCATTTGCAGTTCTGAATGAGTACAGAGATGCTGAGCAGCTGAGCAGGGCTGTTGGCAATTTCACAGGGCTAAGGAAACAAAGATTGGGATTTAAGTCTTTCCAAAAGGAGGGGTTCTAGTAAACATCCCAGCCTTTCAGCTGGAAATCTTGAAGGCTATATCCTGGTAGTAAAGCTAGCCTGAAGATAGACTAGTACTCACAGAGACTAAAACTCAGATCTGAATCAATTCAATCTCAGAATAGATTAAGGAGATAGTCTCCTAGCTAACTGCCTGCCAGAAACAAAGTAAATCCTCTTTGGAGGAAGCTAACATCATCTAGAGCCTCAAATTATCACTATAATTTTTCATGCACAGTATGTGCTTAAAAAAATACCAGGCATACAAGAAGATAGGACCAAATAACTGAAAACTAAGAGAAAATAATGATATAATTTAAACATATATGTTGAATTTCTTTTAAAAAGAATCAAATAAGAATTCTAGGACTGAAATTAAGAACTTGTGGAAGTATTTAAAAGCAGATTACACACAACTGAAGAGATAATTCATGAACTTGAATATAAGCCAGAAGAAAATATGCAGACCTCTCTATAATTACAACAAGATAAAAAGTTTATGAAATATAGAAAAGAGCCTACGATATATATGGAACCCAGTGTAAACTTTGTATAATTAGAGTCCTGGAAGGAAAGGAGAGAGATAATGTAGCATAAATAAGATTTTAAGAGAAAATTATCTGAGGATTTTAAAACTGACAAAAAACATAACGCCACAGATTCAAAAAGTGCTACAAACCCCAAGCAGGCAAATACAAAGAAAGTCATAACTAGGCACATTATAGTAACTGAAAACAACCAAAGAAAAAACTATAAAAGCAGCCTATGTTAAAAAAAAAATCCAAACAATAAGAAAGCTACACTTTGCTTAGAGACACAATAATAAGATAGCCCAATTTCAACAAAAACAATGGAAGCTAAAAAAATAATAAAATGACATTTTTAAAAGGCTAAAAAAACCCCTGCTAACCCAGAATTCTATAACCAGAGAAAGTATCATTCAAAAATGAAAGTGAAATAAAGACATTTTCAGCCAAACAAAAACTGAGATGTTTTATAGCTAGCTGACAGACACCAAAGGAAGAACTAAGCAGAGTTTTTTAGGTAGAAGGAAAAGAATCCCAGAAGGAATCAAGAAAATGCAAAAAGGAATATTGCATTTTATTTGTGTGTGTGTGTGTGTGTGTGTGTGTGTGTGTGTGTATATATATATATCACATCTTCTTTATCCATTTTATCTGTTAGTGGACATTTAGGTTGCTTCCATGTCTTGGCATTGTATATAGTGCTGCTATGAATATTGGGGTGCAAATTAGAGTTTTCTCTGGATATATGCCCAGGAGTGGGATTGCTGGGTCATATGGTAACTCTTTGTTTCAATAGTTTTTTTAAGAAACCTCCATACTGTTCTCCTAATGGCTGCACCAATTTACATTCCCACCAACAATGCAGGAGGGTTCCCTTTTCTCCATACCCTATTCAGCATTTATTATTTGTTGACTTTTTAATAATGGCCATTCTTACTGGTGTGAGGTGATAAATCATTGTGGTTTTGATTTGCCTTTCTCTAAATTAATGATGTTGAGCATCTTTTCAGGTGCCTGTTGGCCATCTGTATGTCTTCTTTGGAGAAATGTCTATTTAAGTCTTCTGCCCATTTTTTGGTTGGGTTATTTGGTTTTTTTTTTTTTTTTATTGAGCTGTATGAACTGTTTGTATATTTTGGAAATTAATCCCTGTCAGTTGCACTGTTTGCAAATATTTTCTCCCATTCCATAGATTGTCTTTTTGTTTTGTTTATGGTCTCCTTTGCTGCACAAAAGCTTTTAAGTTTAATTAGGTACCATTTGTTTACTTTTGTTTTGTTTCCATTACTCTAGGAGATGGGTCCAAAAAAATATAGCTGCAGTTTATGTCAAAGAGTGTCCTGCATATGTTTTCCTCTAGGAGTTTTATAGTATCCAGTCTTACATTTAGGGTTTAATCCATTTTGAGTTTTTTTTTTTTCCCCCATTATGCAGGCGTCTCACTGTTGTGGCCTCTCCCGTTGCGGAGCACAGGCTCCGGACGCGCAGGCTCAGCGGCCATGGCTCACGGGCCCAGCTGC
>NC_041223.1:52099741-52105050 GCF_002837175.3 Physeter macrocephalus | reverse complement strand
GCACGAACCCGTGTCCCCTGCATCGGCAGGCGGACTCCCAACCACTGCGCCACCAGGGAAGCCCTATTTTTGTATATGGTATTAGAGAATGTTCTGATTTCATTCTTTTACATGTAGCTGTCCAGTTTTCCCAGCACCATTAAGTGATACACTTCTAAATAATCTGTGGATCAAAGAAAAAGAGAAAGTATTTTAACTAAATAATAATATAACATAACATGTATTATATATAATCAAAACATGTATATAATCAAAACATAAGGGATTCCGTTGAAGCTGTGCTTGGCAGTTGGGGGCAGCAATTTATAGCATGAAAAGCATATGTTAAGAAAGAAGAAAGGCTGAAAATCAGTTATGTAGGAATCTATCCCAAGAACTTAGGGGGGGAAAACTCAGCAGATTAAACCCAAGAAGGTAGAAGAACATAATAAAGATAAAGGCCAAAAGTTAATAAAATAGTAAACAAATGTATAGTGAGAGAGTCAACAAAGCCAAAAGTTTGTTCTATAATACAAAAAGATCAATAATGTTGATAAACCTCTGGCAAGAATAATCTAGAAAAAAGAGAGCAAACAAAGTATTAATATCAGGAATGAAAAAGAGCACCTCAGCACAGATCCTACAGATATTGAAAAGAGAATATGAGGAGGTGATAAATAAGTTTCTGCCAAAAAATTAGAAAATATGAAATGGATAAATTCTTCAGAAAGGCACTGTACTAAAGCTGAGACAAGGAAAAACAGAAATCTAAATAGTCCTATATATATTGAATCTATAATTTAAAACCTGCCCTCAGGGAAAACTCCAGGCCCAGATGACTTCATCAATGAATTCTTCAAGTATTTTGGGAAGAAATAGTAGCAATCTTACATAAACCATAAACTCTCCTAGAGAATAAAGAAGGAATAGTTACTACCTTGTTTTATGAAGCCAGCTTAAC
Organism: Physeter macrocephalus; assembly: GCF_002837175.3. Taxonomy (NCBI): domain Eukaryota; kingdom Metazoa; phylum Chordata; class Mammalia; order Artiodactyla; family Physeteridae; genus Physeter; species Physeter macrocephalus. The sequence goes on along the minus strand of NC_041223.1, from coordinate 52,104,110 downwards.
CTTGATACACAATCCTGGCAAAGATATTGCAGGAAAGGAATATTACAAACCAAACTCTCTTACAAACATAGATGCAAATATCCTATTCAAAATATTAGCCTAAAATATATGAAAAATTATCACAACCAATTTGAATTTACTCCAAGAATATAAGGAAAGTTTAACATTCAAAGCTCAGTTAATGGGACTTCCCTGGTGGCACAGTGGTTAAGAATCCCTCTGCCAATGCAGGGGACACGGGTTCAAGCCCTGGTCCCGGAAGATCCCACATGCCGTGGAGCAACTGAGCCTGTGTGGCACAACTACTGAGCCTGTGCTCTAGAGCCCAGGAGCCACAACTACTACTGAAGCCTGTGTGCCTAGAGCCCGCGCTCCGCAACAAGAGAAGACACCACAATGAGAGAAGTCCATGCACCACGTCGAAGAGTAGCCCCCACTCGCAGCAACTAGAGAAAGCCCTTGCGCAGCAACGAACACCCAACACAGCCATAAATAAATAAATAAACAAACAAATAAATTTATTTTAAAAACTCTAATTCTGGCAGATACCATTTTAATCAAGTGATCAAGGTTAGCATTACCAATAATAAGAGGTATCATGTACCCCCTGATGTGATGTATTGGAAAGAGCACATCATCTCTGTAGTATATTTCTCAAAAATGCAAAACCTCAAAGTAAGAGACTGTCAAAGATTAGAGCGGACTGAGGAGACATGACAACTAAGTGTAATATGGGATCCTGGAACAGAAAATGAACATTATTTGAAAAACTAGAAAAATCTGAATAAGATATGTAGTATAGTTAAAAGTATTGTACTAGCTTTAATTATTTAGTTTTGTTAATTGTTGCATGGTTATATAAAATGAGCATTAGGGGCAGCTGGGTGCAAGGTATATGGGAACTCTGTACTATTTTTGCAGCTCTTCTGTAAATCTAAAATTATTTCAAAATTAAAAGCTAAGATAATTCAATTAATGTAATTTACTGCATGAACAGAATAAAGGGGGAAATCTCATGATCATCTTAATAGATACAGAAAAAACATTTAAATAAAATTCAACATTCATTCATTATTTTTAAGACATTCTTAGCAAACTAGAAATATAAGGAACTTCCATAATCCTGTAAAGGGCACCCATAGATAACCCTATAGCAAACATCATATTCCCCCTAATTTGGAAATGAGACAAAGATGTCTGTTATCACATCTATTCAACATTGGACTAGAGGTTCACAGCTAGTGAATAGGGCAAGAAAAAGAAATAAGGTATGAAGATGAAAAAGGAAGAAACAAAACTGCCATTATTCATCAGCATCATGGATAATATATAGAAATATATATGAATATGTATGTATATATGTATTATTTATATAGATATAGCTATAGAGAGAAGATCCAAAAAAACCTATAGACTGTATAAATTAGTAAATGAGTTGAACAAGCTAGCTGGATGCAAGATCAATATAAAAAATCAATTGTATTTCCATATGCCAGAAATAGTCAGAAAATGAAATTTTAAAATAATGTTACAGCATTGCAGTAACAGCATAAAAAACTGTACATCTCTAGAGGAATAAAGCCAATGGAAGATGTGCAACACCTTTGTGCAGAAAGAATAACATGTCATTGAGCTAAGTTAAAGAATACCCAAATAAATATTCAGGGATTAGAGGGCTCAGTATTGCACAAATGCTCTCCCAAATAATCGACAGATTCAGTGTGGTCCCAATCAATTCCAAGAAATTAATAAACTGATTCTAAAATTTATATGACAATGCAAAAGGCCAAGAATGTTAAGATAATCTCGAAGAAGGACAACATTGGAGAACATGCACCAAAGGTTGTCTGGATTTATTTTAAAGCTACAATAATTAAGACAGTATGGTATGGTGCTAAACATGTTTGATTAAGATGAAAGTGGCGATGCAGATCAGTGAGGCAAAGGTAATCTTTTCAAAATTATACTGGGTCATTTGCCTATCCATACCCAGCAAGAAAATGAACCTTAATAGCAACCTCACACCATCCACTAAAACTAATTCTAGGTGGAATGTAGGTTTAAATGTGATAGGTAAAAATTTATAGCAACTAGAAGAAACATAGATATCTTTATTATTTGAGGTAGGAAACTATTTCTTTAAAAAGACACAAAAGCACTAATCTTAAAGCAAAAGGTTGATAAGCTAGATTACTCTAAAATTTAAAACTTTCTAAAATCAAAAGACATCATTAAAGGAGTGTGTGATTCCATTTATATAAAGTTTAAAAACAAGCAAAATGAATCTATGGTGTTATGGTCTGTGGTAGGCCAAATAGCCCCCCTCCCAAAGACATCTACATCCTGTCCCCTAAACCTGAGACTATATTACCTTTTATGGTAAAAGTGATTTTGTGGATGTGATTTAATTTTATGGATTCTGATATAGGGAGATTATCCTTGATTATCCAGGTGAGCTCAGTCTAACTATAAGGGTCCTAGTAAGAGGGAGCAGGAGAAGCAGAGTCAGAGCTACGATGCTGGATTTGAAGATGTAGGAAACGGGCCATAAGTCAAGAAGTGCAGGTGGCCCCTAGAAGCTGGAAAAGGGAAGTAAACAGATTTTCCCCTAGAAGACTCTGGAAGGAACCAGCCCTACAGACACCTTGATTTTAGCCCAGTGAGACCGATTTCGGATTTCTGTTCTCCAGAGCTATAAGAGAATAAATAGGTGTTGTGTTAAAGCCACTAAGTTTGTGGTAATTTGTTACAGTAACAGGAGGAGACTAGCGGCCAGAACACCGGTTACCTCTAGGAAGGAGAGGAGGTGTCGTGTCGGGAAGAGCCACAGGTAGCTTTTAGGGAGCTGATAATGTTCTATTTCTTGATCTGGGTGGTGGTTACGTAAGCATAGTTGTGAAAATTTATGATGATCTGTACACCTTTCCGACTAGAAATTATAATTCAATAAAAATTTATATATTGAAAAAAACCAAAAACTCCTTATGGGGAAAGCATTTTACATTCTCCCACTACACTCAGCACAGACCTTTGCTAAGAAGAGGCATTCAGTGTCTATCTGTTGAGGGAACTGCTGAGCGGAAGCCTAATTCCCAGATATTACTTAAGGACATCACTGGCAGGAGCATATATATATATATATTTTTTTTAATTTTATTTATTTATTTATTTATATTTTTGGCTGCGTTGGGTCTTCGTTGCTGCACATGGGCTTCCTCTAGTTGCGGCGAGCGGGGCCTACTCTTCATTGCGGTGTGAAGGCTTCTCACTGCGGTGGCTTCTCTTGTTGCGGAGCATGGGCTCTAGGCACACAGGTTCAGTAGTTGTGGCACATGGGCTCAGTAGTTATGGTTCGTGGGCTCTAGAGCACAGGCTCAGTAGTTGTGGCGCACAGGCTTAGTTGCTACACGGCATGTAGGATCTTCCCGGACCAGGGCTTGAACCCGTGTCCCCTGCATTGCATTGACAGGCGGATTCTTAACTACTGCGCCACCAGGGAAGTCCTAGGAGCATATATTTAATTCTATGAAAAGAGGAGGGCTGTGCTCAAGTTAGAATGTAGTCTTCACTTGTCTTACCTGTAAGGATAATCCTCCCTCCTTGAGAAATTTATTTTTTCCAACATCCTAATTTTCAATCAATATATGAAAGATTTTTACAACAGGAAGATTTAACATATAGACATCATGCCAAATGGTGATACAAGATTAAAATAATAAATCAGATTTTTTTAAAGTTTTAGATAAATTTGAAGGTGTTAGATCCATAATTGGCTATTAAAGAGAAGCAGGATGCTTGGAATATGGCTCTGGCCTTTAAAGCTGACCTCTGTGAGGTGCAGATTCAGAGTCCTAAACTTTTTTGACAACAGAATCTTTCTATCTCAAGGCACCTTACTGCACTAGAAAACTCTTTCTGGCAGTAAACTAAGGTAACCAGGGCACTATGTTTTTTTTTTCCTTTGAGGACGAAACCAATAGCCTTACCGCACGTTTGAACAGTGCCTCACACTTGACTGAGTGCTTTTGTATCACTTCTTACTCAGCTTCCCAGACAACCCTGTGTGGGTGGTAGCAGTAACCCCACGCACAGACAAAGCTCAGATGCATTGAGTGGCACGCCCAATGCCCGTTGTCTCGCAGCTGGTGAGGGGCAGACCTGCAACTAAAGTTAGGGACTACCAGGTCACCAGCTCCCAGATCATGTTAAGTTTTATGACCTTGACTGCTCCCACATGCAAACACAGTGTTATTAATTGAATAGTTATGAGGCTGATGCTTGGATCCTCAGAGCCTTCAACTGGTAGCTGAAAAGCCTATGCTTCTGAACCAGACCTGCTGCCTTTTTTTTTTTTTTTTTTTTTTTTTTT
>NC_041223.1:52098181-52099233 GCF_002837175.3 Physeter macrocephalus | reverse complement strand
CTCAGCGGCCATGGCTCACGGGCCCAGCCGCTCCGCGGCATGTGGGATCTTCCCGGACCGGGGCACGAACCCGCATCCCCTGCATCGGCAGGCGGACTCTCAACCAGTGCACTACCAGGGAAGCCCACCCTGCTATTCTTTCTCGTGATATTCTACACTTTTCCTCTAAGATGCCCATCACAACTTGTACTTCCATACATATGAGTTATTTATTTATGTAGCAAATGTCTCCCTAGTAAACCACAAACTCCATAAGGGCAGGGCCAGTGTCTCCTTTTTCACCGGCCCCATGCCCATCCCTGTGCTTGTTTACAGAGCAGGTGTTCCATAAATGTGTACTGAAAGAAAGGCACAATGAATGAACCAATGAATACACTTGCTCTCAAAACAGCTTTTGACTCTTGGAAACCTGCCTGGCTTGAAAATAACTCCAAGTCCAAGCAAAACTTAAGCAAGTGTAATTTGAAGAAACAAATTGTGTCTTGAATTTGTCAATGCCAATTCTCTGTCTATTTTGACTTGTTTTTTCACCTCTTGGGTTCAGAGCGACCTCACCAGTCTCTAATCTCCTGGGGCACGTACTTCCCTTCTGCCCTGTAATAATAGGCTGCCTGGGGGGCTTGCTGGGCTGTGGTTTAAGAAGTCCACAGGTGGCTTCTCCTCTCTGCAGCCGGAGGGGACTTTCCGGAGGGCAGGACTGTGTATCCGCCTTCCCTTGTACCCCTGGACCTTAGAGGCAAGGCTGGGTACACGTGGTCTTCCGGTCCTGTTGGAACAGGCTGACTGTTCCCTTGGTTCCGTTTATTTTTCTTTGACCCGACTTCATTCTTACCCGTAGTAAAGCAACTTGAAAAGCATTTATGTAGTAAAGCTGGTAACAGAAAATGCCAGTGCTCCACCCATACTCCCCTTAGTCCCTTTTTTTTTTTTTTTTTTTTTTTTTGCGGTACGCGGGCCTCTCACTGCTGTGGCCTCTCCCGTTGCGGAGCACAGGCTCCGGACGCGCAGGCTCAGCGGCCATGGCTCACGGGCCCAGCCGCTCCGCGGCACGT
>NC_041223.1:52091547-52098053 GCF_002837175.3 Physeter macrocephalus | reverse complement strand
CCATGGCTCACGGGCCCAGCCGCCCCGCGGCATGTGGGATCTTCCCGGACCGGGGCACGAACCCGTGTCCCCTGCATCGGCAGGCGGACTCCCAACCACTGCGCCACCAGGGAAGCCCCCTTTTTACCATTTCTTGCACACCCCAGGCCTTGGTTCCAAAAGCCAGCTCTGTGGTGAGTTTGGCAGACGGCCCCTGGGGGCTCTGGAGCTGCCTTGGCTGCACAGATAGAGAGCCTGGAGCATGACTGACAGGGTCAGGCCCAGCTGCCCTCTGTGAGCTCTGACCTGTGCTTCTCCCCAGCCCTGTCCTTCGCCCTCCACTCCTTCCCAGTGTCCTCACATCACAGGCACACAAATCCTCACCTGGGGCCTGCTTTGGGGGAACCCAACCTATGACAGTTGGCTTCAAAGTGGGGCTGGGAAGCTAAGCACACTGAGGCCAGGTGAGCATAAACCACAAGAAGGGATCTGAGAGTACCTGGTGGAGTACAGACATTGTTCACTTGCATCCTGCGTTCAGTTCCACTCCACCTTCCCATGGAGCCCTCACGATGGGGACTGGCCACAATTTATAGGAAAACTTACAAGAGGTGAGTTAGTTGGACAACTCCCAGTCCTCACCTGCTACAACTAGACCGGAGGCTAATGAAATTTACATAACCCTCCTCGAACCTTCAGCCTCGGCCGACTGACGCTTCTGCTGGTTGCTCCCTTGACGGGGTGTCTCAGCCCTTCATCTGTGAGGAGGCTGAGCCCGGTTACCATGGCCCCTAACCCTGGCTGTAACTGCTGGGTCACAGGTAACACTGGGCATAGGACTAACCTCCAGTTGCCCTGAGTTCTGCACATACTCCCGCCTGGCCCGTGGTAGCAGGGACGTAGCCTCCTCCTAACAATCAGGGTTAATTATCCCGGCCAGGACAGCAGCCTTTTTCTTTGCCTGATGCTCTACAGTATGAGAAGCCCCCAAATGACCAAGTGATTGCCATGGATTTAGGTTGAGTAGACCCTTTCTGTGTCTCCTTTCTGGCAATTAGGCTCTCCGGACCCACAGAACCTAAAGTTGTGACAATGGGAAACACAACTTCCCCCGAATAGGTCACTGGGAAAGATGGTGAACAGGGCCACTCCCACTTCCACCACCTGCCTTCCTTGTGTGCATTTCAGGCTCTGTCCTCTCGGGCAGGGAAGACTCAGGTGCACGCCCAGGTCCCCTGCAGGGTCAGTCTAAAGCCGCCCTCTGTGGGGCTCTGTTGAGAACTTACCATGGTTGGGCCTTCTCTCCTCCCCTGCTCTGCTCCTCTTACTGGTTCCCTCTAGGAGAATCTCCTTGATAAATTACTTGCACCCCAAAAAGTCTTCTTTCTGGGGAAGCCAACCTAAGAGGACCTGGAAGTCAGGATGAGTGGGGTGGGTAAAGTGCTCTGGTTTTGAATATATGAAATGGACTGAAGCCAGGTTGACAGGAGGAAGTTTGAGCTACTGGATAGAAGCTTGAACGGCAGGTTGAGGGTCCTGCTTCTATGGCCACCTGATTGAAAATGGAAAGAAATGGGCCTCAGCTTTACCATGTTTCTGATGGGGATAATGCTTTAACTTCGAACAACATAGAACAAATGCTCTCATAAGGTGTTCACCGCATATTTGTTTAAATGTAGTGAATTTCAAAGCCAGTGAAATTATTTGCAGATAATATAAGGTAATGACAATAGCTAACACTTCTGGTGCCTTTCTGTGGCCATGCACTGTACTAAGTACTCAATAAGATTCTCTCCTTTCATCCTTACATCCACCCCATGCAGAAGGTATAGGATTAGAAATTAGTCCCATTTTACAGATGTGGAGACTGAAGGAGAGACAGGGATTTGCCTGAGGGAGCCGTGGGGCGGGGATGAAACCCAGGTGTGCGCTCCAAACTGCCCGCTGCCCCGCAAGCAGAGACACGAATGTTCATCTCTCCCCAGCATGTCTGTGGAATGCAGGGTATTTGCCTTTCTGGTTTTTAAGTTTGCACACACACACACAACCCATGGCTTATTTGAGCTGAGAGAAAGTGCTACTTGGCTGGTCCCGCCAGAGAAGCTAGGGGCAGCCCCAGAAGCTCCTTTCATCCTACTCCAGTGCAGGAATTCGGCTGATATTACTATCAGTTGATATTTCTCATGGCTTCATTTGGCATATTCATGAGGAAACCTTGGCATTCCTTGGTTCTTGGGTGGGCAGGTGGGGCTGGCGTGAAGGGTGCGGCAGTGGCGTCAACAGCGCCCCGTATTGGTTGGTATGTTCCAAAGTCTATTCCTGAGGCCAGAGTCACCATTTAAAACACACCTATACTTACTGCTGTTTTCTTCAAAGAAGATTACATTTTGGCTCCTAAGAAGTAGTTTGTCAGAACTCTCTTGATCGCTAAATGAATTTGAATTTGATTTGGCAATTTGTGGGTCTGGATTCCCACTAACCCTGGTCTCCTTTCTCATACCAGACGCCTTTGGAGCAGACCTCCTTGTTACACTGAAAACCTTGGAGGGTGAGGCTTGTGTTTTGTTCACTGCTGGGCGTGGTCCCTGCCAGGTAGTAGGCTCTCTATAGGTGGTTGTTGAATTAACAAATGAATTGGTAACAGACTAAAGAGAACCAGCATAGTTCACAGTTAAGAGCCCAGACTCTGGAACTACACATCTGGATCCAAATCAAGCCAGCTGTGTGACCATGGGCAGGTGACCTAATTTCTCAGTGGCTTGGTTTTCCCATCTGTACAATGGGCGTGGCATTAATATACATCCCTCAAGATTGATGGGAGGATTAAATGAGTTAGTACGTGTAAAGCACTGAGAACAATGCCAAGCCCACAATAAGGGTTCTCTCACTGAATTCCTTAGACTGTGACATCGGGCCTGGCATAAATTCTCCTCACAGTTGTCGCCCTTTCCTCATACTATCCTGGAGGAAACAAATTTTGTTGTGTCTCTATTAGCTTGAAACCCCCTCATTCTCATTCCCCACTAAAGTGTCTTTGTGTCTGGCAGTGGGGCTGGTGGACTGCTAGATCTCACTGTTTGCACAAAAAAGTGCTGAGATCCTTAAAAACATTCCCTGCAAGGAGTGAGGACAGATATACTTTGTTTTTCTAGAAGCAAAGCTGACAATTTATCACTGCCTGCCAAAACCTCTCTCTAAGGCATCCCTTCTCAAACTTTAAAAACTCTCTCCCTGTCGGCCTCGTCAGAACAACAAAGTCCAGAGTCATTCTCAAGAGAAGCGGGTGACAGGAATGAGCTGGCAGCTGGAAGCCAGGTGCATAATGCTTTAAAGCAATGAGGGAGGGACATCCAGGGCTATCATGAAAAACAGTCTGCAAGCCACCAAAGGTAGGCTGCAAAAGGCCCCCATTGTGGACCACGTTAGCTCAGAGGGACTGCTTTCCACAGTCTTCAAAAGCTACCCATTTCTTTGTTTATTCAACAAATATTTTTGAGCGTGTACTATGTGCCAAGTGCTGGGGATGCAGAGATGACCAAGACAAATGTCTCTGGCTGCATGGAGCTTACATTCCATGATCATTAATGTCTACCCAACACCCACTGAAAACACTGCTCACCCAGGAAAGTTTACTGAGCCATAGAAGTTCCTCAGGGATTCTCTAAGATGAAGCTGTAATGCCCCAAAAAGGCTTTTCAGCAAGTCTGCAAGAATCGCTTGACTTCTTTGGTCATGAGGAAAATGTAAAAGGAGCTCTTGTCATGTGTGAGTCTCAATCCTGGCACTGGGAGACCCAAGCCTCAGTCAGGTGTGCAGGACTCCATGCTCAAGAGTTAAGGCTCCACACCTCACACCCAACAGGGTGGTAACACACACACACACACACACACACACACACACACACACACACACACACTCTAGAAAATAACAAGAGTTGGCATGGATGTGGAAAAATTGGAAAGTTTATGCACTGTTTGTGGGAATGTAAAATGGTGCCGCTTCTATGGAAAACAATATGGAGGTTCTCAAAAAATTAAAAATATAACTACCATATGATCCAGCAATCCCCACTTGTGCATATATAGCCAAAAGAATTGAAAACAGGGTCTCAAAGAGATATTTGCACACCAGTGTCACAGCAGCGCTATTCACAATAGCCAAGAGGTGGAAGCCACCCAGGTGTCCATCAATAGATGTTCTAGATTGACAATCAATACTCAATCAAGTCCAGGAAGCACAGAGAGTCCCATACAGGATAAATCCAATAGATGAATGGATAAACAAAAGGTGGTGTATACAGACAATGAAATATTATTCAGCCTTAAAAAGGAAGGACACAGGACTTCCCTGGTGGCACAGTGGTTGAGAGTCCGACTGTCGATTCAGGGGATACGGGTTCGTGCCCTGGTCCAGGGGGACAAGATGGCAGAGGAGTAAGACATGGAGATCACCTTCCTCCCCACAAATGCATCAAAAATACATCTACATGAGGAACAGCTCCTACAGGACACCTACTGAACGCTGGCAGAAGACCTCAGACTTCCCAAAAGCTTTGCTTTTACCATTTGTCCTAGGGTTCTGTCTGTCCATTTTTTTGTTTTTGTTTTTTTTTTTAGTATACTTTTTAGTGCTTGTTATCATTGCTGGATTTGTTTTTTGGTTTGGTTACTCTCTTCTTTCCTTCTTTCTTTTTTAAAATTACTTTTTAATTTTTAATAATTTATTTTTTATTTTAATAACTTTATTTTCTTTCCTCCCTCCCTCCCTCCCTCCCTCCCTCCCTTCTTTCTTTCTCTCTCTCTCTCTCTCTCTCTCTCTCTCTCTCTCTCTCTCTCTCTCTCTCTCTCCCCCCCCCCCCCATGTGGTTGACAGGGTCTTGTGCTCTGGCCGGGTGTCAGGCCTGAGCCTCTGACGTGGGAGAGCCGAGTTCAGGACATTGGTCCACTGAGTTCAGGACATGGAGCCAAGTTCAGGACGTGGGAGACATCCTGGCCCCACGTAATATCAAATGATGAAAGCTCTCTCAGAGATCTCCATCTCAACGTGAAGACCCAGCTCCACTCAACGACCAGCAAGCTACAGTGCTGGACATCCTATACCAAACAACTAGCAAGACAGGAACACAACCCCACCTATTAGCAGAGAGGCTGCCTAAAATCATAATCAGTTCACAGACACCCCCAAACACACCGCTGCACATGGTCCTGCCCACCAGAAAGAAAAGATCCAGCCTCATCCACCAGAACACAGGCACCAGTCCCCTCTACCAGGAAGCCTACACAACCCACTGAACCAACCTTACCCACTGAAGGAGCAAGGTAAAAACCCACCAGACCAAACAAACGAAGAGGAAATAGGCAGTCTACTGGAAAAATAATTCACAGTAATGATAGTAAAGATGATCCAAAATCTTGGAAATACAATGGAGAAAATACAAGAAACGTTTAATCTACAAGAACTAAAGAGCAAACAAACAATGATGAACAACACAATAAATGAAATTTAAAATTCTCTAGAAGGAATCAATGGCAGAATAACTGAGGCATAAAAATAGATAAGTGACTTGGAAGATAAAATAGTGGAATTAACTACTGCAGAGCAGAATAAAGAAAAAAGAATGAAAAGAATTGAGGAGTCACAGAGACCTCTGGGACAACGTTAAATACACCAACATTTGAATTATAGGGGTCCCAGAGAAGAAGAGGGAAAAAAAGGGACTGAGAAAATATTTGAAGAGATAGTTGAAGATTTCCCTAATATGGGAAAAGAGATAGTCAATCAAGTCCAGGAAGCACAGAGAGTCCCAAACAGGATAAATCCAAAGAGAAACACACCAAGACACATATTAATCAAACTATGAAGAATTAAGTACAAAGAAAAAATACTAAAAGCAGCAAGGAAAAAGCAAGAAATAACATATAAGGGAATCCCCATAAGGTTAACAGCTGCTCTGTCAGCAGAAACTCTGCAAGCCAAAAGGGAGTGGCAGGACATATTTAAAGTGATGAGAGAGAAAAACCTACAACCAAGATTACCCAGCAAGGATCTCATTCAGATTCGACGGAGAAATTAAAACCTTTACAGACAAGCAAAAGCTAAGAGAATTCAGCACCACCAAACCAGCTTAACAGCAAATGCTAAAGGAACTTCTCTAGGCAGGAGACACAAGAGAAGGAAAACACTAACAATAACAAACCCAAAACAATTAAGAAAATGGTAATAGGAACACACATATCAATAACTACCTTAAATGTAAATGGATTAAATGCTGCAACCAAGAGACATAGACTGCCTCAATGGTTACAGAAACAAGACCTATATATATATGCTGTCTACAGGAGACCCACCTCAGACCTAGGAACACATACAGACTGAAAGTGAGGGGATGGAAAAAGGTATTCCATGCAAATGGAAATCTAAAGAAAGCTGGAGTAGCAATTCTCATATCAGACAATATAGACTTTAAAATAAAGACTATTACAAGAGACAAAGAAGGACACTACATAATGATCAAGGGATCAATCCAA
>NC_041223.1:52089741-52090628 GCF_002837175.3 Physeter macrocephalus | reverse complement strand
CTTAGAAAAGCACAACCTTCTGAGACTGAACCAGGAAGAAATAGAAAATATAAACAGACCAATCACAAGCACTGAAATTAAAACTGTGATTAAAATCTTCCAACAAACAAAAGCCCAGGACCAGATGGCTTCACAGGCATATTCAAGCAAACATTTAGAGAAGAGCTAACAGCTGTCCTTCTCAAACTCTTCCAAAATATAGCAGAGGGAGGAACACTCCCAAACTCATTCTACGAGGTCACCATCACCTTGATACCAAAACCAGACAAAGATGTCACATAAAAGAAAACTACAGGCCAATATCACTGATGAACATAGGTGCAAAAATCCTCAACAAAATACTAGCAAACAGAATCCAACAGCACATTAAAAGGATCATACACCATGATCAAGTGGGGTTTATCCCAGGAATGCAAGGATTCTTCAATTTACGCAAATCAATCAATGTGATAAACCATATTAACAAATTGAAGGAGAAAAACCATATGACAATCTCAACAGATGCAGAAAAAGCTTTTGACAAAATTCAACACCGATTTATGATAAAAACCCTCCAGAAAGTAGGCATAGAGGGAACCTACCTCAACATAATAAAGGCCATATATGACAAACCCACAGCCAACATCGTTCTCAATGGTGAAAAACTGAAACCATTTCCTCTAAGATCAGGAACAAGACAAGGTTGTCCACTCTCACCACTATTATTCAACATAGTTTTGGAAGTTTTGGCCACAGCAATCAGAGAATAAAAAGAAATAAAAGAAATTCAAATTGGAAAAGAAGAAGTAAAACTGCCACTGTTTTGCAGATGACATGATACTATACATAGGGAATCCTAAAGATACTACCAGAAAACTACTAGAGCTAATCAATGAATTTGGTAAAGT
>NC_041223.1:52089523-52089678 GCF_002837175.3 Physeter macrocephalus | reverse complement strand
AAATAAACTCAAAATGGATGAAAGACCTAAATGTAAGGACAGACACTATAAAACTCTTATTAGAGAAAAACATAGGCAGAACACTCTATGACATACATCACAGGAAGATCCTTTTTGACCCACCTCCTAGAGAAATGGAAATAAAAACAAAAATA
>NC_041223.1:52079931-52088889 GCF_002837175.3 Physeter macrocephalus | reverse complement strand
AGAATGGCCATCATCAGAAAATCTACAAACAATAAATGCTGGCGAGGGTGTGGAGAAAAGGGAACCCTCTTGCAGTGTTGGTGGGAATGTAAATTGATACAGCCACTGTGGAGAACAGTGTGGAGGTTCCTTAAAAAACTAAAAATAGAACTACCATACGACCCAGCAATCCCACTACTAGGCATATACCCGGAGAAAACCATAATTCAAAAAGTCATATACCACGATGTTCATTGGAGCATTATTTACAATAGCCAGAACATGGAAGCAACCTAAGTGTCCATCGACAGATAAATGGAGATGTAGAGAATGGACTTGAGGACACGGGGAAGGGGAAGGGGAAGCTGGGATGAAGTGAGAGAGTGACATGGACATTTATTCACTACCAAATGTAAAATAGATAGCTAGTTGGAAGCAGCCGCATAGCACAGGGAGATCAGCTCGGTGCTTTGTGATCACCTAGAGGGGTGGGATAGGGAGGGTGGGAGGGAGATGCCAGAGGGAGGAGATGTGGGGATATATGTATATGTATAGCTGATTCACTTTGTTATACAGCAGCAACTAACACAGCATCGTAAAGCAATTATACTCCAATAAAGATGTTAAAAAAAAAAGAAGACAAGATGCAATTAGAGGAAATTGGCTCTGGGCATAGGAATATTTGCAACTTAAATTTAGGCATAATGGGTCAGTTTGCTGGAATCACATGCTAGAAAAAGATCAGGAGATCACAAGCCAGGAAATTCTGTGATGCGGCCAAACGAAAGGACGCTTTGCTTGAGGTCTGTGGGTTGTAAATGGTGTGTCGAGAGCATTCCGTGGCATTCTAGATGTTTAGCAGAAGAGAGTGTCCTGTGATTCTGTGCAGTCACACAGAGCTTGGGGGGCGAGGGGGCGGGGCGGGGATGGAGAGTGTGGTTATTCGGTGCTGGGAAGATAGTGTAGAAGTTGGCTGGAAGCGGTTTTAAATAGACATTTTATGAGAAGGGAGAGTGAAAGTCTTTTCATATTATGTTTTTAAATAAGCAATAAAAGAAATTAATCATTAAAAAAAAGGAAGGACATCCTGTCACATGCTACGATATGATGAACACAGAGGACACTATGCTAAATGAAATAAGCCCATCACAAAAAGACAAAATACCATATGATTTCACTTACATGAGGTATCTAAAATAGTCAAACTCATAGAGACAGAAAGGTGCCGGGTAGTTTCTAGGGTCTGGTGAAGGGGGAGGGAAAAGGGGGGTTGCTGTTTAATGGGTATAGTTTCAGGTTTGCAAGTTGGAAATGGTCTGGAGATATGTTTCACAACAATGTGAATATATTAGCACTGCTGAACTATCCACCGAAAAATGGTTAAGAAGGTAAATTTTGTTACATATATATATTTTATATATCTATCTATCTCTTTAGATAGATAGATATAATATACATATTTATTTTACCACATTTTCAAAAAAGAGAGTTAATGCTTCAGTGGCCAAGTGCTGTGGCTGCTGCCCGGATGCAAGAGGAGGAGCATGAGGTGTGTGCGTGTGCGTGTGCATGTGCGTGTGTAGGGGGCAGTGAGGGTGGGGAACAGAGTGGGCTCTGCTCTACCTACATCCTGCTCCAGAGGTCCTGGAGGTCCAAATTAACTGATCACACAGAGTCTGGGGTTATTTTTACTTGGATAAGTTGCCCAGAGGATGTGAATTGAGGCTCAGTGACTGGCAGTTGTCCCTGCCAGGTCTCCAAGTCCCCAACTTTGTATCACAAGAGAAGAAATAGAATACAGTGTAGGGCAAGATTTCAAGAGTTCATATCCTGTCTCTGCCACTTGCTTAGCTATGTGGCTTTGGGCAAGGTACCTGAGCTCTCAGGTGCCTCAGTTTCCTCATCTGTAGAATGGGGGCAGTAATAGTGTTCACATCATAGGCATAGGGTGACGACTGAACGAGTCATCCTGTGGAAGCCCTCGGCGTTTTGCCCAGTATGCTGTGTTCGTGTTTAGAAAGTTCCGGGATTCTCGACAGGGTTGAAGCGGGAACGGGAGAATTCATGTTGTAGTGAAAGAACTGGGCATTGGGATGGAGATTGTTCAGTGAAAAGACAATGTGGCTACTTCTGGCCAGGATAAGCTGATGGCCTGAATGGGCCCTTCCCGGGCTAGAAGTCAGAGTAGCCTCGTGCACTATCCAAAGCCATGCTGCTCAGCTTGCAATGACAGTAGGATGAGGGGTGGCTGGCACCTCCCCAGGCCTATTTCATTTGCCTTCTCTGCACACCCACACTGGGTGGGAGGAGGTAACCCAGGTGTGTGGGGGGGTGATAGGCCACACATGCAGGAAGCTGTGGGTACCTCAGGCAGGGCCCTGAGGTGCACGCCAGCTTTAGGGCTTGGCGCCTCCCGTCCAGGCTCCAGTCTCCTCTCAAGAGTCACCCAGACCAACTCCTGAGAATGCATTTTAAAACCGGTTCTTCCAGCCATTAACCGTACCACTCCTGACAGAACACACACCCAGGTGGAGCCAATTAGGGTGGGACTGGAGACCAGGACTCTAGAAATTTGGTGCCAGCCTCCCCTGCAGGTCACTCAGGGGTTGGGGCCCTGCCTTGGCAGGCATCAGCTCAGAGCCGTGCAGCAAGCAGGCACCACCTCCACGTCTGGGCGGCAGCTGCTTCCACGGAGCCCCACTCCCCTCAGGCTGCTGTAGGAGTACACCCTCTGGTCTTGGGGCTCTTGGGAATCCTGCAAGGTAACCACTGTGTAATCATAACACTGCAGCTGAAGGATTTCAATGAAGGACAGCTTATTGAGCACTTACTCTCTCTGTGGAGCCAGGCACTGACACTCATTATCTCCATCCTCATACCCACTCTGTGAGGCGGGTACAATTATTTATTCCCATTTTACAGATGAGAAAACTGAGGCTTAGAGGTGGTAAGATGCTTGTTTAAGGTCCCCGGCCTTTAAATGATGGAGTTGGTATTTAAACCCAGGTCTATCGGACTCCAAATCCTACTTATAGCCCCTTCCCCTTTCTGCCTCACTCTAAAGATAAAATAGTCCACCTTAGCTAGTATATATTTGCACTGCCTGTCATGCTTATAGGCAACTGCTAGTGTTCAGTGTTGATGCTAAGAGCAATTACTAATGATGTGAAACAGTCAAAAACCTTAAAACTTCTCACCTAAAATAAGATCACATCACTCCGTCTTTCAAAAATCTTCAGTGACTTCTCTGCTTACCACATCAAGTTCAAACTCTTTAGCCTGCAGTACAAAGCACCAAAGAGAGTATGACAAAATGCCAAACTCCTGTTGCTCTTTTCTCTTTCAAAAATAATCTTCCATCTGGAGAGGAAAAAATAGCTTTACTGAGTTGGGATTGGAACCCAAGGTTGGTGAGAAGATACCTGAGGAGCAGGACAGGGTTGGAAGGGAGTCCAGATCCCCTTCCCCAACCAGTACACCCAGCCCGAGCCCGGGCCTGGGAGAGTGAGGGCACCCAGCTTGCTCCGTGGCTGTTGTTAATCTTTCACAGAGGCACCCAGCTTGCTCCGTGGCTGTTGTTAATCTTTCACAGACCATAGCAAATGTGAGAGAGCCCCAAGCCTGGGCAAAAGTCCTAGCTTTCCAAAGGGAGGACACTTTAGATTCTGCAAACTGCAGAATCCCACAGGTATGAGGGAGCCCCAATAAAATTATAGTGTATGCCATTGAGCAAATGGTTTGTGCCCCTTAAAAATAGGAGCACAGATCCCAAAAGAGCTACAGGGTCCACTTGAAACATCATGTGGGTCTCACCTCATTTCCTCTTCTAATGGGGCTGCCGGGCTGGTAGAGCAGGGAAATGCTGATGATGTGGTATATCTGGATCTCAGCAAGCCAGCTGATAATGTCTCATGACTTCCTTGTAGACAAAATTGGAAAATTGAGCTAGAGATGCTTTTATTTGGAAGAACTGGTAGCTGATTAAATATATAACCTGAGGAATGCTGATTGATTGTAACTCCGAGGAGGTCTGTAGTGGTGGGCACCAAGTCTCTGCCCCGAGCCTGCTGTTTTGGATATTTTATCAATAACATCAAGGGCAGATGATGCAGCATTGGGAGAGATAATTAACAGTTTAGATGCAGAAATAGGACCCAGGCAGACTGAAATAATGGGCAGGATCTAATAGTATGAAACTTACTTGGGACAAATAGAAAGTTATGGACTTTGGTTTAACAAGTCTATGACCCAGGGTGAAAAGGACTCAAGGCTTTTAGTGGACTAAAAGCTCCATATGAGTTAATAGGAATCAAGCCATGGTAAGAGGCTCATGGCCCACCTCTGCCTTCAGGATGCTTTATCCTTCCATAGGGTCAGATCCAGATGTGATCTGGCTACCGGTCACTGGATGGGATCTGGAATGTGCCATGTCCTTGCACACCTCCATGCCTCTGCATGCACTGTTCCCACTCCCTCTAGATCACCTGATAGATCACTCTTAAAGACCTGGTTTGGCAGCTCCATCTGGGCGGAGCCTCTCGGGATCCTGAGGATCCTGTCCCAGAGCACTCGCTCTTTGTGGCCCCTCGCGGCGCTCACCACGTTTTGTTCAGATGACCAATTCTCCCACCTGCCTCCTTCACAGGACCATGCACTACCTGAGGGCAGGGACTCCCTCATTCCCAGTGTGGGTGTCCAGCAAATGTGTGTGAAGAGGGTCTGGCTGCCCCCAAAGCAAATCCCGTCTTTTGCTGTGTTTGTACAGGGATGATGGAGAGAAATGATTTCCTAATTCTCACACAGGGCAGATCAGACAACTTGAATATGGGTTTCAGGTCTGGGTCCTACACTTCAAAAGAGACAGTGAGACAGGATGGAGGGACCCCACTAAGGAGCAAGCTGGGTGGTAAAGAGTGTAGAAGCGCTGTCACATGAGGAAAAGCAAAAAGATGGGCACGTTCAGCCAGGAAAAGAGAAGGCTTAGATGAGGACGCAAAAACTGTCTTTAAATGTGTGGGAGAATGACAGCAAGTGGTCCCTCTACGGTTGGGGAGTGGGGAGGGTCAGAGGCTTCTTCATGTTCTCGATGGAGCCCTGGACATGCACACACGGTTCTCACAGAGTGGGAGGCAGTGTAGGGTACAGTTAGGAGCCTGACTTGAGACTTGGACTCCCCAGCCTGAATCCCGGCTGTGCCTTGGGCAAGTTGCTTAATCTTGTCTGTTTTCTTATCTGTGAAATGGAATGATAATATTACCCGCCTTACAGGAGGATTAAATGTGACAATCCATGAAATACATTTAGAACAAAGTCTGCCATATTCCATAAATGTTAGTGTAAAAAAACCAGAGAGTATGCCGTCTCTCAAAGCCTAAGGGAGTTCTCTTTAGAGGGCTGCAGACACCAGACTCAGAAGCCTACCTCCCTGCCTGGGTGTGGAGCCCTCCCTCGTCCCTGGCCTGTGAGCATCTGTGGGTCTGGGCCCACCTCCTCTTCCCTCTTTGCCTAAGCCCCAAACTATCAGAGCCCAACCTTTGGTTAAAGAACAAGCCCATTCTGGCCCAGGCGCACCCTTAACACATGTGACAGGAGTATAAATGACACCCGCCACCCCACCCCCCATACGTGAAACTTACAAATCAAGCTAGCAACTGCTAAATAAATATGTTCTAGCCTCAAAACTCAAAAGCTACACTTGCATAACCACCTGGAAGGCCAGGTTCAAGTCTAGAACTCCTTGAAATTCTGTGCTGGAGCATCATGCATAGAAAGAGCTGGCCGTGGCCCCAGCCCCTGGTGTGCAGACTGTGCCCCTTCTTTTCATGCCCCAGATACATCCCTCACCATGGGGCTTCACATGCAGGGGTGTGGCCACCCCAGCCGTGGTGTGTAATCTACGTCACAGCCACAACACCCACGCCCCTGCAGATGGTCACCCCGTGGGTCTAACGATGGGCTGTGGGCATGGTCTACGCTTGAAAGGCCAGACCAGGGGATAGGCCAGTCAGGTCCTGTAAACATGCTCCAGGCTGTTTGGGCAGGGAATTCAGGTGTCCTGGACACCCAGAGCATGGGGGTGGTAGCCAGTTCTCCTTGGCTTTTGGAATCCTGGACTTTAAAGGTGAAGTCCAGAGCAGGGGCCCCCCAGCCCAGGCCTGAGGGCAGCACTGTGCCTGTTGGCCCTTGAAATTCCATATGCCTTCGCTCTAGCTGCTGCCCAGCCCACCCTGCCCAACATGATGGGTTTGGAGTGGGGGCTGTGTGTTTGCCTTCTGGAAGCCCTGCTTAGAAAGAGGGAGGGAGCTCTATGTACCCCGGGGTCAGTTTAGAGGGTAACAGAAGTGGTGACAGCTCTAAAGAGAGAAGGAGAGCAGGGGCAATGCCTGAGGCCTGCAGCCAGGGATACGGCAGCTCTGAGCCTGGAAAGGCTCCAGCGTGGGGAGGCCAGGGGCGTTGAGGACTTCTGGTCTCCACTGCTGGCTGGGCCTGCTTGCCTCCAGGCCCGTTCCTCATCCTCCCCTCTGTTCTGCATGGCAGGCGGTGTGCTCTGCAGGCTGTGCTTCCCCGGGTGCTGGGTCAGTGGGCTGCTGGCCTGGTGCCGCCAACTGGAGGCTTTGGCAAGAGACTGGAGGGTGGATGGGGGTGGAAGGAAACATGGTATTTCTTCCCCTCCTTGGATGTCATCTCTGGCAACTGCCACATTTCTCCTATGACCCTGACTCCTGCTGTGGCCCCAGTTTTCCTCCCAGTGACCTTGGTGCCTGGTCTTGGAGAGCTGCCTCATCCCTGTGTTCCCCCAGCCTCAGGCAGTGGTGGCTTCCTACTGTTGCTGTTCTCTGAGTTGCCTCATTGTCCCTGGTTGACTTCCTAACCTTTTCCATCACCTGTGTAATCAATTTCTTGTATTAAATTCCTCCTGTTTTATATCCTGACATGTCAGTTTCTGTTTTCCTGACTAACACTGAAATCAACATGCATTGAGTACTATTACCTATTAGATGATTTCATATAGCATCAGTTTTATTATTCAGACCCAAATTAATACATGTAATAGTCGTTTATATAGAGAGGACACTGAGTGTCTTAAGAGGCTATATAATTTTCTAAGGTTACCAGCTAATAAGTGGTAGAATAACTAGGATGTGAGTCTAAGTTTGTTTCACTCCCAAGTCTATTCTCTTTCTTTTATGTTGTTGTTGTGAATATTTTTTTACAATGTCATGTTAGTTTCAGGTGTACAGTATGATATATATATATATATATATATATAATATATATTTCAGATTCTTTTCCCTTATAGGTTATTACAAAATATTGAGTATAGTTCCCTGTGCTATACAGTAGGTCCTTGTTGGTTATCTAATTTATATATAATAGTGTATATATGTTAATCCCAAACTCCTAATTTATCGCCCCCTTACCCTTTGGTAACCATAAGTTTGTTTTCTATGTCTGTGAGTCTCTTTCTGTTTTGTAAATAAGTTCATCTGTATCTTTTTTCTTTTTTTAGATTCCACATATAAGCAATATCATATGATATTTGTCTTTCTCTGTCTGACTTACTTCACTTAGTATGATAATCTCTAGGTCCATCCATATTGCTGCAAATGGCATTATTTCATTCTTTTTTATGACTGAGTAATTTTCCATTGCTGTAATATACACACACGCACACACACACACATATATATATATATATATATACCACATCTTCTTTATCCATTCATCTGTCAATGGACATTTATGTTGCTTCCATGTCTTGGTTATTGTAAATAGTGCTGCAATGAATATTGGCATGTATCTTTTCGAATTAGAGTTTTAGTCTTTTCTGGATATATGCCCAGGAGTGGGATTGCTGAATCATATGTTAAGTCTATTTTTAGCTTTTTAAGTCTCCTCCACACAGTTCTCCGTAGTGGCTGCCCCAATTTACATTCCCACCAACAGTGGAGGAGGGTTCCTTTTTCTCCACACCCTCTCCAGCATTTATTATTTGTACACTTTTTGATGATGGCCATTCTGACTGTTGTGAGGTGATAGCTCACTATAGTTTTGATTTGCATTTTTCTAATAATTAGCAGTGTTGAGCATCTTTTCATGTGCCTCTTGGTCATCTGTATGTCTTCTTTGGAGAAATGTCTATTAAGGTCTTCTGCCCATGTTTTGGTTTGGTTGTTTGTTTTTTTGCTATTGAGTTGTTTGAGTTGTTTGTGTATTTTGGAAATTGAGCCCATGTCGGTTACATCGTTTGCAAATATTTTCTCCCAGTCCGTAGGTTGTCTTTTCGTGTTGTTTATGGTTTCCTTTGCTGTGCAAAAGCTTATAAGCTTGATTAGGTCCCATTTGTTTATTTTTGTTTTTATTTCCATTACCCTAGGAGATGGATCTGAAAAGATATTGCTGCAATTTATGTCAGAGTGTTCTGCTTATGTTTTCCTCTAGGAGTCTTACAGTATCTGGTCTTACATTAAGATTTTTAAACCATTTTGAGTTTGTTTTTGTATGTGGTGTTAGAGAACATTTTAATTTCGTTCTTTTACATGTAGCTGTCCAGTTTTCCCAGCACCACCTATTGAAGAGGCTGTCTTTTCTCCTTTGTATATTCTGGCCTCCATTAATTGACCATAGGTGCGTGGGTTTATTTCTGGGCTTTCTATCCTATTCCATTGAGGTTATGTCTGTTTTTGTGCCAGTGCCATACTGTTGTGTTTTTTTTTTAATATCTTTATTGGAATATAATTGTTTTACAATGGTGTGTTAGTTGCTGCTGTATAACAAAGTGAATCAGCTATACATATACATATATCCCCACATCTGCTCCCTCTGGCATCTCCCTCCCACCCTCCCTATCCCACCCCTCTAGGTGGTCACAAAGCACTGAACTGATCTCCCTGTGCTATGCAGCTGCTTCCCACTAGCTATCTATTTTACATTTGGTAGTGTATATATGTCCATGCCACTCTCTCACTTCGTCCCAGC
>NC_041223.1:52052728-52079834 GCF_002837175.3 Physeter macrocephalus | reverse complement strand
ATATTCCATTGTATATATGTGCCACATCTTCTTTATCCATTTATCTGTCGATGGACACTTAGGTTGCTTCCATGTCCTGGCTATTGCAAATAGAGCTGCAGTGAACATTGTGGTACATGACTCTTTTGAATTATGGTTTTCTCAGGGCATATGCCCAGTAGTGGGATTGCTGGGTCATATTGTAGTTCTATTTTTAGTTTTTTAAGGAACCTCCACACTGTTCTCCATAGTGGCTGTATCAATTTACATTCCCACTAACAGTGCAAGAGGGTTCCCTTTTCTCCACACCCTCTCCGGCATCATACTGTTTTGATAACTGTAGCTTTGTAGTATAGTCTGAAGTCAGGGAACCTGATTCCTCCAGCACCATTTTTCTTTCTCAAGATTGATTTGGCTATCCAGGGTCTTTGTGTTTCTGTACTATTCTCTTTCTAATATGTCTTCCTGCCATCTGGAAATACTTCTTGGATAACTGTATGGGGAAACATTAGATGCACTGTGAGAAACCAGTGGAAGGAGAGTTCTGGGGTGAGGATGGCCCTGGCTTCTGAAAATTACTCCAGCAGCCTCTCCTTATTTCTAGGGAGCCCTAAATAAATATGGTTTTTGGTGGGTTTTTTTTTTTTGCGGTACGCGGGCCTCTCACTCTTGTGGCCTCTCCTGTTGCAGAGCACAGGCTCCGGACACGCAGGCCCAGCGGCCATGGCTCACGGGCCTAGCCGCTTCACGGCATGTGGGATCCTCCCGGACCGGAGCACGAACCCGTGTCCCCCACATCAGCAGGTGGACTCTCAACCACTGCACCACCAGGGAAGCCCAATAAATATGTTTTTAAACTCTCGTTTTAAGTATTTTCAGAAAATCTGAATAGAAAGAAATCTCAGAGTCCACACCAGACTGCCATTCAGACTGCTAGAAATAGATTTAAATTGTTAGGCTTAATGGAAATCTGGGTGAGACACTATGATTTTTGAGAAACAAGAAGCCAGGCCGAAAGGAAATACTTGCTATAATTAGACAATATTAAGGTTTAATCCAGTTAATACCAATGCAAATAGTTCTTCCTTTTTCTCTCTCTCTCCCTCCCTCCCTGTTTCTGTCCTTCACTTCTCTTTTAAAACATTAAACCAATGTCTCTGAGATGATGCTCTTACATCACAAGTTAGATTGGGGTGATTTGTTCCCAAGGCAAAGAACTACGGTCTTTTCCTAATTCATGAGATGGGAGGTGGGGAAGGGTGGAGATGGTGGGAAATTAGGTTCATGGTATAATTTTTCTCAATTTTAAGAATTTTTTGGTTACTTTTTCTTAAAAATAACCTGAAACACTTATGTGGACTAGAATCTAGACTCTAGTGTGAGGTGAGATCTGAGTTGTCATTGAGTTTACTTATGAATAATTGAAGGTGTGCCACAAAGCGGCAGGACTCCAGTCATTCTGCCCTTAAAACAAGCTCACAAACCACTGCCTGCAGAAGCATGCTGAGACACCAGCTGTGTACTGTTCAGATTTCAGTCCAGGAGGGGAGCCACTGTGAGGTGTGGTTATGGTGACCCTCAGCTTCCCAGACTCGGCCAGCCCCAACTTGTCTGACCCTCCACGTACACTACCACACACCAGACCAGGAGACTTCCAGCCCCCATCTTGGTTCAGAAAACATTGTTGTTGCAGGCAGTAGGACCTGCTCCAGATAGGATGACCCAAATATATCTCGGAGGATGTTGTTCTGGAGTGACCTGGCAACATCAAAAGGATTTAGGAAGTGCCTTCCTTGATTGGGTATAGGGAGAGAGACTCTGTTGCTGGTCAACGAAGTCTTCTTTCTCTCTAGCACTCCTTAAATGAACCCAAAAGGTAGGCAAGACCTATGAGTAGAGTGTTAAACCTTATCAGTTTCACCTTCTGAGCCTGGCCATGGCAGGGAGTCCATGTAGGTCCATAGTCTAGGGATGGAGGTGGGGGGTACCCCAACTCCAGTTCAGGATGGAGAATCCATGAATATTTCCTCTGGAGCCCAAGGTCCCCCACCCCACTGTTTGCTGATGACCTGCGTGGGATAAGATGACTTTCATCAAATTAGGCACAAGGGAGACACAGCCTATCTCACTGTGTGCTTGGCTAAGGACAAAATCAATTCCCTGGGAATCAATAGTTGGTGGCATTTGAAGATCCCATCCCAAACCTCACCTCATTACACCAGGCCACTGTGTTCAATATTTGCACCACAGCTAAAGAGGGGTTAATGGGATCCAAATCCACCCTGTAGGTGATTGTCTTTTATCAATTCTAATAAGTCACCAGTATTGGCAGTTTGCAGGCCAATTTTTCGGAACAGCCAATATTTAATAGACTACCTCAGATGATTAAGTGAAATGATTTCTTGGAGCAGTCCCAGACGTAGCTCTAAAAGTTGTCTCAGCTAATCATCTCAAAAGGAGAGAATCATAATGCCACTTGCCAGTTTAAAAATGGTTTCTGCCAAGATTAGGGATTCTAAATCTAGGCTCTACATGCCCAGAAGGTCTATGGCGAGGCCCCAGTGGGACAAGGAGAACCTTAGGTTTACACAAAGTCGTGCGCATTTACATCCGTGTTCATCAAATTCCCAAATGGATCCAGGACCCTACAGAGGATAAAACTGCCAACCTGGATTTTGGGTGCCATTTATTTTATAAGTCCATTTCTACAGTCTCTGATTAATTTTTCATTTTGATCTCTGCTTTTATCCTCTTACTCTAGGTGGCCTTTATAAGTGGACCACTATACCGAAAAAGCTACTAGCTGATTTATCAAACTGTTTTTGCAGCTAGGAAAGACACTGTATCATTTGTTTGGGAAGCTAACACCTCAGTGCCAGTTCCTCCCCTCCTTGCCCAACATTAAGATGTTCAAGTCTAAACCTGGAATAGTGTGGCCGTGTTCAGCATCTTAAAAATAAAGGCAAACCTGAGATCCCCCCTCCACCCACAGATTACATTTAAAGTCAGATTTCCAAACATCTGAGGACAGTGTCTGTTTGAGTGTCTCAGTGGGATTACTAAATTACACTTGGCTTCCTGTGATGAGGCCTTTTCCTCCCCACACCCTGGCAATTACTTGCCAGTTAATACAATCAAGTAACCACCTTACGGCAATTTTTCATTCTGAATGTCAGGGTAACATTTTCCTCACTCTCCTCTACCCATGATTTCCTGTATTTTCAAGGCTTGGGCTGTCCCCCCTTCCCCTTTCATTCAGCTTAAAACTGGGCAGGGCTAGGGGTAGTGAAGAATATTCATGTGAATGTCCGAGTGAAGGACTTCTGCCTACTTCCTTTCTAAATGCACCAGTCAGATGGAAACAGTAAATTCAACAAAGGCTGCATAAAAAGCCTTACAAATCTGCAGGCTGTCATGTTTGTGAACCCAGATTACCTCCTGGCACTCTCTGGTGTCTCCAGAAAACAAAGCCCTCTTGTTCAGGAAGTTCTTTACCACCTACGCACTCATTCCCTATTCCCCACCAGGGCCCACCTGGGAGGGATGTTAGGTGGGGGTGAGTCAGCAGCACCTGCATGGTGCTGTCCTTCTGGAAGAACTTGCACTGGTATCTCTGTCCATTTTTGTCCTAGTGACCGGCTCACCTCAGGTGTATGCAGGCAACCCTGATGGCCTTCTACACTAGTGCCAGAAGACTGAACTCCCTTTCTTACTTTGCCACTAGCTATGTGACCCTGAACAAGTAACTTAATGTCCTTCCACTGCTGTGAAATGGAGATAATGATGTCGACATTACAGGGGTGTTGAGATGATTAACTTAGGTAAAATACATAAAGTCATTAGCAATCTATGTTAGGTTTCTTCTCATTCATAAACTGGGGATAATACTACCCAACAATATATACTATACTATACTATACTATACTATACTATACTATACTATACTATATTATACTATACTATGATATGATCCTATTTAGTAATAGCCTACGAAGGCTTGAACTCTGTGGAAGGCTGCAGGAGTGAATGTGCCTCAATATTTTAAAAAATGTTTGATTTGGAGGTTAAAACCTTTGAAACATGATGCCACAAAGGCATGAGTAAAACTACAGCAGGCTTTCCTAAAGTTTCTCCTTTTGGAACAAAAGAGAAAGTAAACTGACAAAGAGCCCCGAAATCAAATGTTTGGAAAACTCCACGGTCTGTATATTCCTTTTGGAGGTTCACATTACACATTAGTATCTTAAAGTCCTGTGATTTAAAAAGAATGTTTATGATAAACTTGGTATTTTCACATTTACTTGACCACTTAATAAAAAGGACACTTTTATTCATGTCACACTGTTCATATTCCTGATTCGATGTAACACACTTTGAGATATGCTAAATCACCCTATTCCTAGTGTAGGCTAACCAAGAATTGGATGACACCAATTGCTGTGATAATTTTAGGGACAGATTTTAAATTGAATTGGAAATCAAAATGGGGGTGTTCTGTGACTATACACTTAGTCATCAGAAAATTTTTAACTTATGATTGAAAAAGATGGACTTCTCACAAAAGATGGGTTCTGTATCTTCTGGATTCAGATATACCAGCATCTTGTTTAACCAAAAAAAATGTCATTTTTGATGTATATGGCTTTTTAAATCTAATATGTCTGCTACTCAGGATCATCAAGGCACACAAGAAAGAAGTAGAGAGACCTTTATCCAGATATTCACATATTTTTTGCCACCTTCAGCTGAAGCTGGATTGTAAAGTAAAGACTGACAAGCTATTTGTTTTTGTCATCACAGTTGTGAACACTTTGTCTTTACCCAAGGACAAAAGCCTCCAGAGTTTCACATCCAGCAGCTTATGCAAGAGGGTCTGTTGTTTATATATGCTACCCAACTATGCATGTATTTTTCTTTTTAATCCTCCACACAACCTTTCAATGCAGGTATTATTTCCTCCATCAGATGAGAAGACTGAGGCTCAAAGTCGTTAAATTAACTTGCTTATAGTAAGATGTAGAACTGGGTCTCAAAGGCCATGTTGGCTAACTAAAAAGCTTGTGCTCTTTCTAATCCTTATATCACCTTCACTCCTCTTCCCCAAGATGTCTGGAGCTTTCTGTGGTGGCAGGATCTCATATTCCACACCTTTTCTTACCTCTGTAAAGTTACACCTGTCTTAGTGCTATAGGCTGAATGTTTGTGTCTCTCCAAAATTCATATATTGAAACCTAATCCCCAATGTGATGGTATTAGGAGGTGGGGCCTCTGGGAACGGATGAGATCATGAAGGTGGAGCCCTCATGAATGGGATTAGTACCCTCAGAGAGCTCCCTCATTCCTTCTGCCATATGAGGACACAGCAAATACACATATATGAACCAGGAAGTGAGCCCTCACCAGACATTGAATCTGCTGGTGACTTGATCTTGGACTTCCCAGCCTCCAGTACTGTGAGAAATAATTTCTATTGTTTAATAGCCACCCACACTCTGGCATTTTGATATAGCAGGCTGAATGGACTGAAACACGAGGAAAACCACCTGATCATTTTAATCAATGCAAAAAAAGCATTTGATAAAATTCAGCACCATTCATGATAAAAACTCTTAGCAACTAGAAACTTCAAGTTCGTAAGGGCATCTACAAAAAATCCAATAGCTGACACCTTACTTAATGGTAAAAGATTAAACTTTCTCCCTAAGATCAGAAGCAAGTCAAGGATGCTTGCTTTCACTTCTACTCAATGTTTTACTAGAGGTCCTAGCCATTGCAGTCAGGTAAGAAAAAGAAATAAAAGGCATAAAGATCAAGAAAGAACAAATAAAACTGTCCCTGTTTGCAGATGTTATGATTGTTTATATATAAAATCCCAAAGGATCTACAAAATAACTAATAGAACTAATAAGTGAATTTAGTACAGTTGCACAATACAAAATTATTACAAGAAAATCAATTGTATTCTTATACACTAGCAGCAAACAATTGGAAAATGAGATTTTTAAGAAAGCAATTCCATTTATAATAGCACCACAAAACATAAAATAGTTATAAATAAGTCTAATAAAAGATGTTCAAGTCTTCCATGCTGAGAACTACAAATCACTGCTGGGAGAAATTAAAGATATAATTAAATGGAAAGCTATACTGTGTTCATTGATTGGAAGAATCAATGATATTGATTCTTATATTGAGAATATTGATTCAAAATTGATTCAATATTCTCTTTAAATTGATCTACAGATTCAATATATTCTCAATCAAAATCCCAGGAAGATCTTTTGTAAAGACTGACAAGCTCATTCTAAAATGTATATGAAGATGTAAAGGACATAGAATAACCAAAGCTAACTTTAAAAAGAACAAAGTTGGAGGACTTACTCTACCTGATTTTATGACATTATATAGCTATAGTAATCAGGACACCTTAGTGCCACTACTTTGAAAAATAGTTTGGTAGTCTATCAAAAAGTTAAATATCCATCTACTAAATGACCTGGCCATTCTATTCCTAGGTATTTACCCAAGAGAAATGAAAACACGTGTTCACAGAAGGCTTGTACAGAAATGTTCATAGCAGCCTTATTTGAAATGGTTCCATATGGGTAAAAACACAAATGTCCATCATAGGTAAATGGATAAAGACACTATGGTATATCAATATAATGGTATGTTTCTCAGCAAAAAAAGGAACAATCACTACATGCACAAACATGGATGAACCTTAAAATAATTATGCTGACTGAAAGAAGCCGGTTACCTCCTCATAAAAATACATACAGTATGATTTCATTTATTTAAAGTTTTTGAACATGCACACTAATCTATTGTGATAGAAAGCAGATCAGTGGCTTCCTCAGGAAGGAGGTAGAGAAAGGAATAGATTACACAAGGGCATAAGGAAAGCTTCAGGGGTTATGTAAATAAATGTTCATTATCTTGATGGAGTTGATAGTTTCATGGGGTAAACATTTGCCCAAACTCATCAAGTTGTACAGTTTTAATTTCTGTGGTAAAGTCAGTTACTTTAGTAAAGTTGAAAAAAATTACACCTGTCCTGGCCCATATGTTCAGAGCTTGTTCCCAGTTTCCTAAGGATCAGATCATAAGTAGTAAAATAACTGAGGGACTTTTGAGAACTTAAAGAAGGACCATCAAAGGCAGGAATTTCCATCAAGATTAGACTCATTTTCTTTTTAAAAAGGGTTCTTAGCATGGGAAAGCAAAGGAGCGTGTAGGCGCCTGTTGAAGGGATGTTAGCAGGCATTTGCTGTGCTCTTATGGTGCCTGGTGAACAGGACCTGGAGGTGCGGAGGTGCACGGATTGCATGAAGAGGCAGGTGGATGGCGGTGGGAGGTTGAATGACCCAGATGGTGCAGATGAGGGGCCTGACATCACCCAGAGGGTGGTGTCTACTGACAGCCCCCTGCCCCTGCCTTGGCCCACTTCTGCTTGGCGTTTTCATCAGTGACTTCAATGAGAACATAAATTATATGCTTGTTAAATATACATCCAGCAAGTAATCTATTGAGTCCTACAACATGACAGGCACTGTGCTGGCCCCGCACAGATAGATCTTGGGAGCAGACAACTGGGCCGCCTAGAGCTTGAACGAGAAAGAAAAGCAGTGAGACATACATACTCACAAATGAGGTCAGGGGGCCAAGAGGCTGCATGAGTCTGGCCTTGGGTGGTTTGGGCTTTGGCTCTGAGAGGAGGGCAGCAAAGAGGATTAGAGCCACAGAGTGACATGGGCAGGTTGGTGGTTAGAATCGACTTCTGCAGACACTGGAGGGGAGGTGGTGAAGGTAAAGCAGGCAGGTGGCCTATGAGAGAGAGGATGGGGCCTGAGCTGCACAAGGGGTGGGGGCCACGCACGCAGCCTCCCAAACGTGCTACCCAGCCCTGGCATCAGCCCCTGTGACAGTAGCCTGTGACATCATGCCGTCTCCCTGGAGGGTGGAAGCAGCAGGTCCCCTGCCCCTTGGTCCACCCCCGCTCTCCAGCTCAGGCTCTGCCCGTCCTGCTCTGTGACAGTGAGCACCATGTGTCTGGGCTTATCTCTGATTGCCCCAACCTGTGCCCCTTAAAAAAGCGTGTGGATTTTGGTGTCAACAGATTTGCCTACAAATATTGGCTCCATTACTTATTAGCTATGACTTTGGGCAAGTTTCTAAACTTTCTGAGCCTCCGTTTTCTCTCTATAAAATGGGCATAAAAGTATCTGCCCCGGTAGGATTATTATGAGGATTTAAGCCTTTTTATTGTGTAAAATTTAGGCCTATTCTCAGCTTTTGCCCTAGTGAGTCAGAATTGCTTTCTGGCCTTCATTTAAGACACAGGGACAGATGACAATAAAATTAGTAAATGTAAATGATCAGTATTGGAAATGTTACACATTAGCTTCTAGGGCCAGGACGTCTCTAGGCAGATACAAGGTCCAGTGCAATCACCCTGTTCCATTTGGATGAACGTCATTAAAGCCTCGAGTGGAGAGGTCCTCAGTGGCCCCCATGCTGAGCTGGAGGGGATATCAGGGATGCCCTCTCCTGCATGACACAGGCTGTCCCATGCCAAAGACTCTTGCTTAGTGGTTCTCAACTGAGGGATTTTGCCCTCCAAGAAACATCTGGCGATGTCTGGAGACATTTGGTTGTCATGACTCAAGAGTGATACTGGCTGCTGGTGGATAGAGGTCAGGGATGCTGTTAAATATCCTACATTGTACAGGACCGTCCTCCACAAAAAAGAATTACCCAGCCCAAAATGTCAGTAGTGCCAAGATTGAGAAACCCTGGGCTAGTAAGAAAGCTGGATTCGAATTCCAGTTCTATCATTTGTAGCTGTGTGACTTTGGGCAAGTTACTTAACTTCTCTGTGCTTGTTTTTACATCTGTAAAATGAGGATGATAATAAGAGTTAGTGCCCCATAAGACTGTTGTGAGCATTAAATGAATTCATAGTATGTGCAGTGTTTAGATCTGTGACTGGGGCATAGGGAAACCCTATCTAGGAGTTTGGTATTGAACAATCCCTCATTAGAACACCACTCAGAGGTCATAGCTCTTCCCCCAGGGACTACCCTACCCTCAGGTAAGTCTTCTATTCTGTGGGCTACCCACGCCCATTCTCTGTAACTGACACAGCTCCCAGACACGTTACCACGCTGGTCTCTTTTCTGGAAGGATTCTAGCATGTCATTATTAAAATAAGCCTCTCACAATTGTACCCAACAAACCAGATGTCCTGAAAGCACAGAGGGACCATGCTATTGCCTTCCTGGACTAGATGAACCCTTTGATGAAGGCTGTCTCTGTGGGGTTGGCTTTTATAACAAGAGCTGTGTGCTGCCATTGGCTACTTACACTTTGAACAGCTGGTACCTCCCTGCCTTTATTCCACAGAGGAGGGGTCCCAACATACAGAGTGCTCTGGGTAGAAATCACAGAGACTGAGGTGCTCCGATGACAAATGATGTACCAAAAAATAATTTTCACTTAGCCTAAAAGTTCAGTAAAACAAAACTCTACTTTCCTTGAGGTGGAGTGGAGTGTTATTGAACTGGAAAGAACTTCCCAGAAAAGCCATGTCACCAAGTAGAGAGGCCCTGACACCTGCATGCCTCACTCCTCTCCATTCCTCACTGCCCCTCACCTCCTCGGTGGGGTCATTAGTCTGATTCACTGTTTTTTATCATTTCCTAAACCCCTCAGGGAGTAGCCTCTTCTAGAAACAGGAACTCATAAAAGATTCTCCTTCGTCTAACAGTTTCATCCCACTGCAGCCTGGAGAGTGACTGTTTGACACATAAAACTGGGGCCCCTGCTACAGTCAATAGCAAGAGCAAGCTCGTTTCTAAACTTCCCTAAGTCTCCGGGGAGCCCACTTAAGCATTCCTGCCATAGATCTCTGAGAGGATCTGTTAAACTGTAAAGGCTTCAACTTGGTCCAGTTAACCTCACACTGGGCTAACTTCTGCCCTTAGCTGTGTGTTGGCAACTACCGCTCATTCCAGGTACAGTAGTGGGCAGGTAACAGTGGAAATTAACTCGGTGGATTAAAGGAAAAAATGTTAGCCGTGGCCTCCAAGCATGAGGGGAACAGTAACCTGCTGAAGCATGCTGATCATAAGTGCACAACCCACCCAGAAATCTTCATAAAGCCAGATCAAGTGGAAATGAAGTACATGCCCGACTCAGAACATGAGGGAGCTTTGCTTGTCTGTTTTACATTGTCAGGTGCTTTTTACTTGCAGAATGTATTGAATGGCCAGTCTTTTCAGCTCCTCTGATTATAAGTCTGAACCACTTCCTTTCAGGGCATAAAGCCTTTTTAAACAACGACAACAACAACCCAGTTTTCTTTGGAAATCCTTCACTCTAAGTTTACTGTTTCAGTGTAAGGCTGCCCTGCCCAAGTGGGAAACCTAGAGCCTGCTCTTTGCTTTCTCACTCAGCATCCTTTTGGGGTCTCCTCCACCCCCAGGGTTACACTTTTCTTCGCATGCATTTGAATGGTGGTTTTTATCCGAGGGCTATGGTTTGTAACCAGATGATGGAAAATGGCACTAGAACATTCAGCTCAGGCCCTGGAGAGCTGCGGTCCTCTGACCCAGCCACTCATGTGGAGGAATCGGGACCCAGATTCCAAAGTGCTTTCCCGCAGAACCCTGGAGTCCTCAGGGGGTTAAAGGGAAGGTGAGAGAAGCTGAGCAAATCCCAGCCCCTCTTCCTGTTCAACCAGAGCACCTCCACTTTGATATATTTTTAACTTTTAAAGTTTAACATTTACATAGAAAAGTGCACCTATCCTAAATGTGCAGCTCAATGATTTTTACAAACTGTAAACACCTGTGGAACCAACCCAGCTCTAGAACATTTCCAGCCCCCAGGAGCCCCTGTGTGCTCTTTTTCAGTGCTGCCCTTGAAAGGGGAGCCACGCTCCTGATTTTTAACAGTATCTTATTGATATTTCTATACATTGAGGCCCCACATAGGTTTTTTTTTAACTTTTTATTTTGAAATAATTATAGATTCACAGGAAGTCACAAAGATAGTACAGCGAGGAACATAGAGTTTTATATTCTTTTTCAGTGTTAAAAAAATCTTTCTTCAAAAGAAGCTTAAAAAACCAGTGTTCTAGTAGAAAATGGAGAGGTTTTGGAGTCAGGCCTCATGGGCTTGAGTCCACATTCTTTCCCTTACCAACACGTGACCCAGACATGTCCCTTAACTGTCCTGAGCTGCAGATAAGGTTCATATCGCTTTCCTGCTGCTGGTAGGTTTAAAGAAGGTGAGACAGTACACGAGCGTGCCTATAAACTGGGGGTCGCTGCGTGGAGCTACAGCTTCTGCAGGGCCGGGGCTCGGTGGAGCCGTGGAGGGAGCAGGAGTGGTCCAGCACCACCCGGCCCGGCTGCAGCTTCGTTTGGGCTCCAGCCAGCGTCACAGAGCGCTCGGTTACCCCAGCTCTCCCGCCGTTCCTCTGCCTGCTCCACTCCGGCCACAGCATCTCTCCAGCCCCGTGGGCAGGTGGGGTGCCGAGCAGGTGCAGCCGGGTGGAGGGGAGGCCTGACCCAGCAGGTTCGGGAGGCCACGTCCCGCTCAGACTGCTGGGGCCAGGCCTGCCTTGGTCCCTCACCTGTGGGCTGGCCATTGTGAAAGGCCACCCCACCTCCCACCTGGGGGAAGGGTGTGTCTAACGTGGGAGAGGATTGTCCAGTAAGGCATGAACCTTATCTTCAAGTGGAAGAGGCAGAGGTCTAGATGGCCACAGTTAAGAGGTGGCTTTCAAGGCTTGCTCCTGGCAGAACTTTGGTTAAGTATTAAAATGATGATCCTGAAGTGGCAAAAGAGCTCTGCAGTTATTAATGCTGTTTCCCACCATGTACCCGGTACACAGGCATCCTCTGCCAGTAGTATTCCCAAGGCCATATGCAGAAGCCAATGCAGACCATTTAATCTAATGGTAGATTAAATCTGCCATTTAATCCAGTGTTGGCAATTTAGCGTCAAGAAAACCAGACACTCACCTACGTGCCATAAAGTTTAAGGGGCTTTTACTAGTTTCATATCTAGCTTATATTTAGTTTGGTTAAAGTCAAGAAACATAGTGAAATAATTTAAATCGATGCTAAGAGGCTTGAGAGTTTGTTGTTTGTTTTTCTAAACAGACATACTTTTTACATTTTAGAAATGCTGCTCATGAGATAATATAACAATGAGATAATGTAAGTGAAAGCCTGTCTAACTGTGAAGCGCCATATAAATGTTCATCCTTATTGGTTTTTTTTCTGTTTCTTTTTTTTAATAACATACTTTAAAAAACTTGAGGTATAGTTGATTTACAATAATATGTTTCAGGTGTATGACATAGTGATTCACAATTTTTAAAGTTTATACTCCATTTATACTTATAAAATATTGGCTGTATTCCCTGTGCTGTACAACATATCCTTGTAGCTTATTTTTTTTACACATATATTTGTACCTCTTAATCCCATACCCCTATCTGGCTCCTCCCCGCTTCCCTCTCCCCACTGGCAACCACTAGTTTGTTCTCTATATCTGAGTCTATTTCTTTGTTATATTCACTAGTTTTATTTATTTATTTATTTATTTTAAAAATAAATTTATTTATTTTGGCTGCGTTGGGTCTTCGTTGCTGCACGTGGGCTTTCTCTAGTAGCGGTGAGTGGGGGCTACTCTTCGTTGGGTGCGCAGGCTTCTCATTGCGGTGGCCTCTCCCGCTGCGGAGCACCAGCTCTAGGCGTGCGGGCTCGGTAGTTGTGGCTCACGGGTTCTAGAGCACAGGCTCAGTAGTTCTGGCACACGGGCTTAGTTGATCCGCAGCATGTGGGATCCTCCCGGACCAGGGCTCAAACCCATGTCCCCTGCATCAGCAGGCGGATTCCTAACCACTGAGCCACCAGGGAAGTCCCTGTTTTATTTTTTATATTCCACGTACAAGTATTTATCTTTCTCTGACTTATTTCACTTAGCATAATACCCTCCAAGACCATCCATATTGTTGCAAATGGCAAAATTCCATTCTTTTTTATGGCTGAGTAGTATTCCATTGTGTGTGTGTGTGTGTTTGCATATGTATATATATGTATATATATGTGTGTGTGTGTATATATATATTATATATATATACATATATATATAATATATATATACATATATATATATGCCACATCTTCTTTATCCTTTCATCTATTGATGGACTTGTAGGTTGCTTCCATATCTTGGCTATTATAAATAATACTGCTATGAACATTGGGGTACATGTATCTTTTTGAATTAGTATTTTGTTTCTTCATATATATACACCCAGAAGTGGAATTTCTGGGTCATATGGTAGTTCTAATTTTAGTTTTTTGAGGAATCCGCATACTGTTTTCCATAGTGTCTGCACCAATTTACATTCCCACCAACAGTGTACAAGGGTTCTCTTTTCTCTACATCCTCGCCAACATTTGTTATGTGTCCTTTTTGACGATAGTCATTCTGACAGGTCTGAGGTGCTATCTCAGTGTGGTTTTGATTTGCATTTCTCTGATGATTAACGATGTTGAGCATCTTTTCATGTGCCCGTTGGCTGTCCTTACTTCTTTTTCCCCCAGCTTTATTGAGATATAATTGACTTACAACATCGTATAAGTTTAAGGTATACTAGGTAGTGATTTGATATATGTATGTATTGCAAAATGATCACCACAATAAGGTTAGTTAACACATCTACCACCTCACACAGTTAAATTTTGTGTGTGTGATGAGAACTTTTAAAATCTACTCTTAGCAACTTTCAAATATACAATACAGTATTGTTATTTACAGTCACCATGCTGTATAATACATCTCCAGAACTTATTCATCTTATAACTGAAAGTTTGTACCTTTTGACCATCTTTACCCATTTCCCCCACTCCCTGCCCTTTAGCAACCACCAATCTGTTCTCTGTTTCTGAGTCTGGTATTTTTAGATGTCGCATATAATGAGAGTATTTAGTGTTTGTTTTTCTCCCTCCTCGTTGTTCTATCTGTCCTTTTGCAAAGTGCTAGCTAGCTGCCCCACCTACTTCTGTAATTCTGCTCTTCCCTCTCCCTGCCCCTCCTGCCACATTCTCAGAGCAGAACCAGCCACTTGGCCCCAGCCATGAGGGGTCAGTTCCATGGAGGCCACTTCCAGGGCTCACTGAGGGAGGGTAGATTCTATCTTGCTAGACCTGGGCGGGGCCTTGGAGGTCTTATAGTCCCACCCCTCCCGTGCAAGATGAGGAAGTGAAACCAGAGACACTGGACGTGACCTTCTCAATGCCACAGAGGGAGTCAGTGCCAGATCCAGGAAGGAACTGTCTGGGATTCTTTTTCAATAAATTCTCTTTTCCCCATTCTTCCTGTTATACACCAGGATGGAAAAAGGTGCCAAATTTTCTGGAGACTCAAGACTCATGTGGCAGTGAAGGACACAGAAAAGCCAGAGACCCCAGCCTGGGAGGATGGAAGATGCCACTCAGGATTCACTAGTGTCCAGGAATGGAGGGCAAGATGGCAGATGGAATGGGTCAAGGTCCTTAGACTGTTCCACTGGAATGGTTCTAAGTCCTCAGGAGCTTCAGAATGAAGACTGAGGTATCTCTGTAAAAGATACGCTGAGAAGACTCTTTCTCTTGGCAGACTTTATTTATTTTTTCTTCTATTTTTACCCATTAAAATGGGGAATTTCAAGGATCACTTGCAGGAAGGGGAGAGGCCTATGAGGAGAAGGGGAGTGAGTCATTGCTGAAAACTGAGGACTGGACGGGGGAGGGGACTGATGCTTTGTTTCAGGGAAGATGAGGCCTTAGTCACAGGATGTGTCAGTTATTCCAGCTTGGCAAATGGCAGTGAACCTAGAAGGACTTTCTTTCACACTGGAATCAGGAACTTAAGCCTTAGGATATTTTGAATTTAAATAAAAAACATTTTGCTGGAAATTGAAAGAAAAGTGAGTTAAAAGGATTAAGGACTTTTGGAATAGTTGAGTACGTGGATTCCGGCCCAGGCATTACCCTTAAGAGAGGTGTGTGTTTAGGTTTTTTTATTTGTAAACCATTCCATCAGAAATCCGTATGTGGTGCATTTTGCTGTGTGAAATTTTTAAATGGTAAATGATTTTAGTTATTTGAACATGTAGATATTTATCAGAAATACAAAAACAAAGCCCTTTTTTCAGATCCTAATATACAGTTAGAGGCCCTGAATTAGTCTTTAATCAGATGCAGTCAAGAGATTATCGGTATTTAGAGGTCTGAACTATGCTCAGGACTATGGTATGTATTAAATCAAAACCATGTCTCAGTTCTGGAGGTAGGTTTACATTACGAGTGATGACCTTTAACTTCATTCCAGCTGATTTATGATATAAGTGAGGCATAGAGTTTGGCTCATAGCAGATAATTCATGTTCTGCAGTGGATCTCCAAGTTTCCAGAAATATCAAGTCATCTAGGTGGCCAGTCCAATGAGTCACTATCATGTGGCACATGCTTGATAATTTGGCCACACCCCCAGGCTTAAACCCCAGAGGCAGCCAGAGAAATGTATGCATGATTCACGTCTTTCATCTGTGACTGTCTAAATTGTGACTTCATTTCCATCAAATAACCCTTCAGTGGTTCAAACCTGTGACAGTGGCACCCAGGGCAGTTCAGGAATGGGAAAGAAAGGCTTCTGTTTCCTCTTGAAGCCACATGCCTGTGTGAACTGGACGCCCGTACTTCCGTGTTCACGTGAGAAATGCTCTCCTCCCCGGAGCCCCAGCTCCGTGCGTTCAGATGATTTATAGCATCGTAAGAAGGTGTGGCCACGTCAGCCACGTCAGAGCACGTTAATGCTAACAAGACATGCGTCTTTGGAAGGCGCTTAGGAAATCTCTCCAAGCTCCTAAAAGCTAGCCATTTGCCTGCATTAAAATAAACTAGATGTGCACAGTCTTCCAAGTGCCGCATAAATGGCTGCAGAGGAGGGCATGAGCATGAAGAAAATCACTGCCTTAATCACTCCCCCTCTTCATAGCCTCGAGGAGCCTCAGCCACTAGGCTCACAGGCCTTCTGATGAGGACCCAGTAGAAAGTGGGCCCACCTGCCTCTCCATTAACTTGAATAAACTCTCCCATCTGCACAAGTGAACTACCTTTTCCACGTTTAGACCAATGTCTCAAATTTCTTATAGGCAGGTAGTTAGCCCCTGACTAATTCATATGCACAAACTAATTGGGCAAACGTTAAGATTTGCTAAAAACCTCAGGCCTAACACAACCCGGTGCGGGAATGGGTCAAGTAGGCCAAATGCCTATCTGTTGGATGACCCTTCCTTAAGACAAGAGGCAAAGAAGCCAAGGTTTCCTGCAAGGTGGATACAACCTTTGTAAATGGCTGATGACTGTATCTCACTCAGAGCACCCAGGATATGGGACAGGGTAGGACAGAAATGACAAATAAGTCCATCTCACATGCCAAATCCAAAGAGCTTCTAGTGGCTGCCTATAGCACCCTGTTAAGAAGGATTCTGGGGCAGCATCCAGGCTTACTAGGAAACAGATCTGTGATTGTTTAGTCAAGTCTGCTTCGGGCACAGGATGGAGAGGCAGCAGAGTTTAGCATCCTGGGTAGGTGTCTTAGACAATAGTTAAGAATTCTGCTGATCAATTCTTCCAGCAGGGAAGCCAGATCAAATTTAACTTGGCCTCCAATCTCTACAGGTTTTCTCAATA
The DNA here is from genome assembly GCF_002837175.3 of Physeter macrocephalus. Classification (NCBI taxonomy): domain Eukaryota; kingdom Metazoa; phylum Chordata; class Mammalia; order Artiodactyla; family Physeteridae; genus Physeter; species Physeter macrocephalus. Next base: position 52,063,096 of record NC_041223.1, on the reverse strand, counting down.
TCCAATACAGACTGAAAGAAGCTCCTGCCGGCCACGGAAGAGATTTCCTCTAATCAGGGAGAGCCTTGGGAGCTGAGGAGATTCCTTAAGCTTTCATAGCTTCCTCATGCTTGTTACTTTCAGCGTCCATCATCCGTTTCCACAGAGGAATTAGCAGTAAGTTTTTTAAATGAAAGGGGAACTGATTGCTGATTTGCTTGTTTTGAGGTATGAGGTAAAAGTGGAGTCGGGGAGACTGTGCTTTGCTCAGGAGCTGGTCATGGGGGAAGAAAGTGCTCTTTGTCGAGGGTAGCAGCTCTGGAGTGGAAAGCAAAGCAGGTCGAACACCTGGGCCTGTGTACCGGGAGCTATGCTGTCCTCCTGGGAGGATAGTTGATGGAGGGGGCGGGCAGGTGAGAGGGAGGTGACACAGACACTGAACAGGTGGGAGTCCCATGTGATTTTTCAAACTACGTTGAGAATGTTTTCTGACTTTTCCTCTTATAAAATGATGGTTAAAGGAAAATATTGATAATTTGATTATATAAGTGGCAATAAAAGGAACTGACCTACAGTTTAGGTAAAGAGGACATGCATGTAGGTATAAAAATGTCAGCATCACAATCGAAGACTTGGCCTTTCCTTCTGTAGAAACAGAAGCTATTTCTACTTCTAAATCTATAAATCTGCAAAACTACACAAATGGACTAGAGCATGCTGAAGGGTTTCTTCCAGTTTGTTTTATTTGTGAATATCATGAAGGCTACACGGATCTCCAATTTCTAAATCACAAAAAAAGTTTCTATCCCTATTAAACTTGCTTCTTTCACTATTCTATATTCCTTCATAAAGCACCGGGGCAGTACTCAATTAAGTCTTTTAAGGAAATTTGGTATAAATTCTTTTCACGGCCCAAATATTCTTTGAAGAATGAAGAAAAACAAAATATGCTCATTTTCCTTGGAAAATTAGCTGAGGCTATTTTACGAACTGAAACTCTTAAAATTAAATCATTTCACTTGAAAGAAGCCAGAACACATATTCGTTCTCAATGTTCCCTGCCTCTTGCCGGGTGGACATGTCCAGAGAATTGCCGTGCCAAAATTCTACAAGTCTGGTCTTTAAACCTGTTTTCCAAGCCTGCCCTCCAGTTGTTTGTGGAGAAACATGCCTTTCATGGTAAAGGGAAACATATCCAGTGTCAAGTTCCATGCTGTTAACTCTAAAATTAGAAAGTCTTGGTGGGAGGAGGGCAATGAGTGTAGGAATGATGGTAGTTACTCGGGAAGAAACTTAAATTAGATGGGACTGTACAGATTTTGTAATATGTGTTTCATTTTATTTTTCTCACACAGCTGGGGATTTTTATAAGAGGAGCAAGCAGGGGGTGGGGTGCAGGGTGCGCTTTCAGGGAGAGCGTGAGGAGAGAGTTGTGGCCCTTGGTTTACAGTTTGTAACAAAGCAGGAAGCCCTACCCCCCACCTGGCCCCAATTCCTTTCACCCCATAAGTATTCTAGTCCTCTGTTTTCTTCATTTTTACTTCTTTTTAAAACATTTTAAAAATTTTATATTGGAGAATAATTGATTAACAATGTTGTGTTAGTTTCAGGTGTACAGCAAAGTGGGTGTTATACGTGTATCTATTCTTTTTCAGATTCTTTTCCCATTTAGGTTGTTACAGAGTTGAGCAGCGTCCCCTGTGCTATACAGTAGGTCCTTGTTGGTTACCTATTTTAAATATAGCAGTGTATACATGTCAATCCCATACTCCCAACCTGCCTACCCTTCCCTCCTGGTAACCATAAATTCCATTCTCTAAGACTGTGAGTCTGTTCCTGTTTTGTAATTAAGTTCATTTGTATCATTTTTTTAAAGATTCTGCCTATAAGTGATATCATATATTTGTCTTTCTCTGTCTGACTTACTTCACTCAGTATGATAATCTCCAGGTCCATCCTTGTTGCTGCAAATGGCATTATTTCATTTTTTTAATGGCTGAGTAATATTCTATTGTATGCGTGTATCACATCTTCTTTATCCATTTATCTGTTGACGGACATTTAGGTTGCTTCCATGTCTTGGCTATTGTAAATAGTGCTGCTGTGAACACTGGGGTGCATGTATCCTTTTGAACCATGTTTTTCTCTGGATATATGCCCAGGAGTGGGATTGCTGGATCATATGTTAATTTTATTTTTAGTTTCTTAAGGAACCTCCATACTGTTCTCCATAGTGGCTGTACCGATTTACATTCCCACCAACAGTGTAGAAGGGTTTCCCTTTTCTCCACACCCTCTCCAGTAGTTATTGTTTGTAGACTTTTTTGATGATGGCCATTCTGACTGGTGTGAGGTGATATCTCATTGAATTGATTAACAATGTTGTGTTAGTTTCAGGTGTACAGCAAAGTGGGTGTTATACGTGTATCTATTCTTTTTCAGATTCTTTTCCCATTTAGGTTGTTACAGAGTTGAGCAGCGTCCCCTGTGCTATACAGTAGGTCCTTGTTGGTTACCTATTTTAAATATAGCAGTGTATACATGTCAATCCCATACTCCCAACCTGCCTACCCTTCCCTCCTGGTAACCATAAATTCCATTCTCTAAGACTGTGAGTCTGTTCCTGTTTTGTAATTAAGTTCATTTGTATCATTTTTTTAAAGATTCTGCCTATAAGTGATATCATATATTTGTCTTTCTCTGTCTGACTTACTTCACTCAGTATGATAATCTCCAGGTCCATCCTTGTTGCTGCAAATGGCATTATTTCATTTTTTTAATGGCTGAGTAATATTCTATTGTATGCGTGTATCACATCTTCTTTATCCATTTATCTGTTGACGGACATTTAGGTTGCTTCCATGTCTTGGCTATTGTAAATAGTGCTGCTGTGAACACTGGGGTGCATGTATCCTTTTGAACCATGTTTTTCTCTGGATATATGCCCAGGAGTGGGATTGCTGGATCATATGTTAATTTTATTTTTAGTTTCTTAAGGAACCTCCATACTGTTCTCCATAGTGGCTGTACCGATTTACATTCCCACCAACAGTGTAGAAGGGTTTCCCTTTTCTCCACACCCTCTCCAGTAGTTATTGTTTGTAGACTTTTTTGATGATGGCCATTCTGACTGGTGTGAGGTGATATCTCATTGTATTGATAGTTTTGATTTGCATTTCTCTGATAATTAGCAATGTTGAGCATCTTTTCACGTGCTTCTTGGCCATCTGTATCTTCATTTTCACTTCTAAAAGCAAATTGGAAAGGGCAATGGACGGGTGATAGGAAGGTGGGTAGGTAGGTAGGTAGATAGATATGTGTGTGCGCACTTAACTTCGGGGAAGTTCTGAAAACCTGCAGTTCTACCTGTGAACTTTCCCTGCAAATCAACCTCCTCCTATCTTCTTCTTCACAGTGTATTTGTCCCCAGGACACTGGGGTGTCCTGACCTTTCTGTGTTTCTGAGCAAATCCATGGCGGTGTGTGTCCCAGCTTCTGTGTTTCTGAGTATCCAGCTTCCAGAGCTGCAGAGATAGGATGGGAAAGAGGAAGGGGTGTGTGTCCAGGCACGTTCTCCTTCTGCTGGGGCAAGGGTGTGGTTCTCTTTCCTTTGGCTTTACCTGAAGGGGAGGAAGTAAGTAGATGAGCTCCTTGCCCTGGGTCCAGGTAATGTGAGCAGTTTTGCCCTGCCAACCAAAGCAAAGTTTCACCAGACCCATGCTATGCCTGTTCATTTGTTTACCTCCTCATTTGTTTAGATCTTAGGTCATTTTACCTAAATGTTAACTCTTCCCTTCATGTCTACCATGGTCATTTAGCCTCTGGAGCACAGGGACTAGGCTTTATTTATCTAAGTCTGTCTTCGGGGCTTGGTACAGCATCTGGTACCTAATGAGAGTTCAACAAGCATTTGAACAAGCCAGATCTCTTCAGCACACAGTCACTGACGTCTACCACATGCAAGACCCACACTCAGGACTGTGAGTGGGGGCTTGGGGGGGAGTCACTGGTGAGTCGGGCACCTTGCAAGGTCACAACCAGGTGAGGGAGAGGGAAGGCACCTGCGGAAGGGTGCAGACACATCCCTGAGTCTCTAAACCTGACCCAGCGCTTGGCACATAGTTATATTTGCTTCTTGGTGAAGTCTGCATGTTTTAAATCTAGGAAATACTCATTTCTGAGTGGTGTTTCAGGTTTGTAGCCTCCATACTTCTAAAATCAGCCACAGCATTCTGGCAGCTGCCCTTTGTGAGGCCCTTCTTTCTCCAGTCTTTGAGGAGGCTTTGATTTGGATCCAACAAATGGCCTCCTTCCTCCCCCAGATTCTGTGACACCTCATCCCCATTTCCCACAGCCCACAGCTCTCGACGTGGAGGCCTTCTAATGACCAACCTGGTGCTGTTTGCAGCAGTGGTTAGTGGTTGTAGTAAAACAGCTAAAACTAATCTCAGGTAGAGCATGGGCTTTGTTCTGGAAAACTCCAGTGCTACTGTTGGTCTATAGAGCAAAGGGCTCCGAGGACAAGATCTGTAGCCTGGCCCGCTAACGAAAAGCGTGAGAGGAGTGGGGTGTAGGGGAGAGGGCCACATTTACTCTCACTAAATAAAAAATGGAAAAGGCCAGCAGGGTTCTGTTGGTTGCTAGCTGGCAACAGTGGTGAGGGACGGAGACGGAGGCTGGGGTCTGGTTTTGAGCCACCAGAGGAGCAGGGAAATTGTGGACAGAGTTTGCTGCTTTGTTTTAAACAATTGAGATGATGCTGCCAAAGGGGGGAAAGTTTGAAATCTGAACCTCGTGGCCGAAGTTACTGGACAATTCTCCTTTTATTTGACATTAAAATGTGGTGTAAATAAACACCCTTAGGTAGTTTGGAAATGTAATACCACAGGGAGGTCCCACAGGAGGCCCAATGGGGCCACCTGTGTCTGGAAGCCCGGCCCCCCCAGATCTCTGTTTTAATGTGATTCCTGTCCAGTGGTGGGTGAGCTGGAGGCATCTTCTGTGCCTGTGTCTGGGCTGTAGATGGGGAGCTGGGGAGAAGGATGGCAGTGAGACTCTCCTCCAGCCTGGCCCTGGGACTTGGCCTCAGAACAGTGAGACCTTTGGAAAAACTAGAGAAAGCTATGGACACATCTTCCTGTTCACAATACGTACCACACACGAGCACAGGAATAGATGCAGTTTCAGAGGCATCCCGGGTCCCCTGAGCTTCATAATTCCTTTGCTCCCGATGGTCTGGCCTCTCTTCACCTCCAGAATCAACTCTGAGTCCTTATCCCAGTGCTCTAACCTCCCAAGGCATGGCCCAACCTCCGCCTCCCACCCTGTCCCACCGCACGTTTGTACCAGGCACAGAGGATTTGGAGATTCCCTGAAGGTGCCGGGCACATCCAGGCCCCAGGCCTGTGTTCCTCCTGTGCTCCTGCCTGCCTCTCCCTCTCTCTCTGCCAAATCCCAGTTCACCCCTCAAGGTTCCTGTGCACTGATGCTGCTTGAATGAGGGCTTCCCCAGCCTGTCAGATGGAAGTAATTGCTCTCTTATTAGCATTTTCAAAGTGCTTGGACTTTATTACATGCATCAGATGATAGTGGCTATGATTTCACCTATGTGTGTCACATGATGCCATCTACACCAATGGATTATAAGCTACTTGAGGTCAGCCATGTATGTCACTCTACCATGTATCCTCCTTAGGATCCAGGATAATGTCCAATTTTGAGGTTTGAGGGGCTTAGAAATGCTGGAGAGAATAAATGATAATGGCAAAGAAGCTCCACTGCCTCAAGATGAACAGGGATCTGGGCAGAGATGGGGCTGCAAACGACAGATGACTGGAGTCCTGCAAAGACATGAAAAGAGCTTGGTTCTGTGTGCCTGGCAGGCCCCACCCAGCAGAGCCCCAGACCCTGACACCTTTTACGGGGCTAAAAAGCAAAGGGAAAGCTCAAGAGAGTGCAAGATGGCATGAAGTGGGCTTTAAAAAATGATTATAATATACATTTTTGCATACAGCATCTAGTAAAAGTTTTCTGGCAAAAAGCTACCATCATTCATATTTCATGTGAAACTCCAGCCCCTTATAGCATTTTTGACTCTTACAGTCCCCCCTCTCTTTTTCTTAAACCAAAGGGTTCTTTGCTCTTTACCAAACAATTTAGGCCTTGTTCTCATTTTTCACTTGGGATGTTTTAAACGCTCTCGGGAAACAGTCCTACCATTCAGAAATTCCAAAGATATCCGTGAGCCTTTATTTTTCTTCAAGGTTACAGGAATTTTCCCTGGAAACTATTTGAATTTGCGTAGAATTTTTGCCTTTCATGTCTCTTCCTGCTTTTAAAATGAGTTTCGGTAAATCGAAGTCTCTGAACTGATATTTACTTATTTATTTATTTTGCCACATTTAGCCTGTCTAAATATGCTTTGTCAGTAAAAAACAAAAAGTAATTTCAGGGCTTCCCCCTACATTTCCTTTTAAAAATTAACTGGGCAAGATATTACAGTGTGTCATTTATTACCTTCCTCATTAAGCTGGTATTGACATTAAAAGAGGAAGCCAACAGAACATTAAAAAGACATCTTTTGGCATCTCTCTTAACAATCTGAACGAAACCTCGAAAGCCATTCCACCTTCTGGTCCCAACTTTGTAAATTAGACCCGAGTATGCCAGATTTCAGGAACTCTTTTATCTTTATGCCGAGACACTACTCCAAAGAGAACGAAATACGCTGGGTTTTCTGGTGCAAACAAAAGCTTGCACACCTGAGGCACGAAGGGCAGGATGCTGCCGACCTCGCTTCTCACCCGACATTTTGGAACGGAAAATGACAGCCTTGGCACGGTGGCCTCTCCCATACGACAAGTGTGCTGGCTGCAGAGCCACTTCTGGATCCCAGAAATCTGTCCCATCCAGGCTCAGCACAAGCTGTGGAGCCCAACCTGGAGCCAGATTCTGCAAACAGGCTCCCGCACTACAACTGGGGACCCAGGAGGAGGGACTGGGTATGGCTCTTCCTGGGAATGAGAGCACTGCCTGGCCTGGCGGGCCCTTCTGGGGAAGAGTTGAAGGAACCGCTAAAGAATACACAAAAATGGAGAGACATCTCTCCCAGCATGGCCCTGAAATTAAAAGGGGCACCTGGAGGGTCCTGAAATGTACGTGCTTGTACAGTTGGGTTTGATCAGGTTTAGTGGGAAGCTCACAGATTTGGGATCATGTGACCTGAGGTCATCACACTTCCTCCTTTAGTAGCTCTGCATCCTCAGGAATGTCATTTAACTTCTCTGGACCTGTAAAATGTGGAGAATAACATCTGCTTCTCTTCCCTCTGGGTTGCTGTGAAAAGTGAGTTGATGACCTATAAAATGCCACTAAACAGAGGTGGTGGCCTCATGACTATCTGGGGCTCTGGGCTAAGAGTCCATACTCAGAGAAGGCGCCCTGACCTCAAGGCAGCTAGCTTTTGACTTGACTTTACCGAGATATTTGGCTTCATGGTTATTTTTTGAGGCTCATCACCCTGCTCTATTCTCACCTGTCCTCCTGCATCACCTGCGACCTTTGGCCGAACACTTCCCACACCCCTCCACCTATGCCTCTGCTACTCCCTCTGGAAGATGAGTCTGCTCCCTAATTCCACCTATCTCGAGGAGACCTATCAGAGCAAATCAAATTCATTCACTGAACCAGCATCTATTGAAGCTCTACTCTGTACCCTAAGGTAGAATCATGAATGAAAGGAAACTCCAGCCCTAGAAGAAGAGAGAGACCAGTGATCAGTCAGTTCTGGGCAATGCAATTAGGTTACAAAAGAGGAATGGGGACAATGCCATGGAGGCTACCATGAGCCCTACACTTAAAGAGCAGGGTTAGAAGGGATCTTCTTACCAACATAATTTCATAGACATCTCTACAAAGGAACCTGTGCTGTGCTCATCAAGGGAGAGATGGTGAAAGCAGGAACCGTTCAGCCTTCTTGCAGAGGTTTGGTCCCCGAAACACCCAGAGACCCGGGAGAGAGAGGTTTCCACACTTCTTACCAAGTTCTCAGGCCTATTGTCCGGGGAGTGTCCTGAGCAGCCTGGAGTGGAGACGTCCTGTACCAAACGTAGGGTTATATCACACCCAGATGCTTTGCTAACTTGCCCACTGAAAGTCGATACTTATTGGGGCCAAAGTAACACTTAGCAGTCACAGTGTTTGATAAGGTGATAGTGAGTGATCAAGCCACAGCACACCAGAGAAGTCAGGAATGCAAGAGATCAACCTTCCCTGACTCACCGGTGGGTTGACTTTTCCCAGCCACGCCTTGCAGCTGGTGGAGAGGTCTCATCCCATCCTCTACCTACAGCTAAGGGGAGGACATCATCTGGATGCAGATAAGGTGCGCAGGGACAGGTGGCCATAGTACCAACTAAATTATACAGAAATTAGTTTTCATTCATTCTTCTATTCACTTATAACTAGTTATCAAATGTGCTGGACTTGGTGGGATATAACCAGGAAATTTCTTCTTTTTTTCTCTCTCTCACCACGGCACTTCCAAACTGCTGTCAAATCTTCTTTCATTGGGCGACATCTCAGGCAGATCCCAGAACTATTCAGTCCCTTTCAGGTATTAATGAACTGTCCTCATGTTAGAGTATTAAAAAGTCCAGTCCAATATACATTTACAACTGTTTCCTGCCAAATTCAAATTCCGGCCTCTTCCCTCAGCTCAGGTTTGACCCAAGCTCAAAAAGGTTGCATAGTCTTTTATTATTGGGTTGTCTCTTGCCTTTCACTAGCTGCTTATGACTCCCCAAGGTAGAGGAAGAGAGGGGAGAAGAGGGGAAGAAGCAAAAATGTCTTTTTACTTGGCGGGGTCTGCTGTAACAGTCATTGGTGTCCTCTGAATACAGATGTTCTGGTACTGGTTCTTGTAAGGCACTTTAGTGAGTTCCTTGGACCTGCCCCATCCCCACTCCCCACCCCCACCCCCCAGGACCTGTGCCTTGCAGTACCTGGACTTGGGATGATGCCCTTTCTGGCTGACTCTTAGGACTCCCCTTCAGCTTGAGAGCAATGGGATACCCCACATGGCCGTCTAATGCCAGCTTCGCCTCTCCATAGCAGAGAAAGGCCCTTGGCTGGTCCTATAGAAGTCTCAAGCCCAGCTACCATCCTCAGGGTTCACGTGGTCCACAGAGAAACTTTTCACCTATTGTCTCAAGACCCTGTAGCTCAGCAAGTGACCATCAAGAAGGGAGATTTTATCTCTGCTCCTCCCCCACTCTCTGAATGGTCCTCTTGGAGCCGTCCTCACTTGGCTCAAACATGGGGGAAGCACTTCCTCCCCTCCTCCAATGAGAGGAAAAGGAAAATAAATGAATGCACAGTACTTCTTACTAAAACTCCCTTACAATCAATCTAAAATTATATCTATATATCTGTATCTGTATCTCTTGTTTTTGGCCAACTCCTAACAAGTCTTACGTGGATAGAAGCTGTATCTCTGTTTGGGCCACTTGTTACCCATCTCAGTTTTGGGCATCAGCAGAAGTTCTCAAACAACAGAAAAATTCCAATTTAACCCTCTGTTATTCACTAATTCATTCATCCACAATATTTATTTAGCAAATTCTCATCCAGTGTGTACTATGTGCCCAGGACTATGCCTAGGTGTACCCAGTAAAGAGCAAAACTGGCCTGGCCCTGGCCTCCTTCTGGGTGTGCTGGGTGGCTCCACCATTGCTGGCCTCTTGAAACCTTTCCAGAACATCTACATTTGATTAATCCAATATCCTATCAACTGGAACTCTGTTATTCGGCACTGGTACGTGACGGCTTCAAAGACAGTTGTAACTTCATGTTTGTAATAATGGTTCCAAGTGCCGCAAGATCCTAAAGGGTCTTTGAGTCATCACTGATAACTTAATCATCATCACTGTTTTAGTGTTGACTGTATTTTGCTGATATCTGATTCTTTAGCAAGTACAAACTTAGTTATGTTTCTGTTTTAATACTAAATAGACATATGCTCTAAGGTAGAGACGGTTACCTATAATCAGAATACTTGCTAAGTCATAACTTCCCATTATTTGACCAGGCTGGGTTCAGAACATTTTCCTGTTTGTTTATAGAGTACATCATAATTCTATAAAGTGTGCATATGTACATGAGTATGTAAATTTTTTCCAGTTTTTTGGGGGCATGTGTATTTTATTAGATTGCATTTTCCTGGTATTTTCCCTTTTATCCAAAAAATAAAAGTGCCCACTTTCCCGGCTTCAATGGATAACTCATTGAAATATTTAATTTAACTTGTTTTTTTTTTTTTTTGCGGTACGCGGGCCTCTCACTGTCGTGGCCTCTCCCGTTGCGGAGCACAGGCTCCGGACGCGCAGGCTC
>NC_041223.1:51998610-52052556 GCF_002837175.3 Physeter macrocephalus | reverse complement strand
CGCTCCGCGGCATGTGGGATCCTCCCGGACCGGGGCACGAACCCGCGTCCCCCGCATCGGCAGGCGGACTCTCAACCACTGCACCACCAGGGAAGCCCTAACTTGGTTTTTTTAATGCAAAATTATGTGTTTTTAAAACCCTGCTCCTGTTCTTGGCACTGCCAATCAAAAACGTTCAACTTAGAATGTCTGCCTTGTTCTTGAGGTTGGAGTCTATGTGTTTTGATTTTGTGGGAATTTTTTTTTTCCATCTCATTAAACCTCAGCAGAGGTGAACAGTTTTGATCTTGTGCAGGGAAAAACACCAGCGAATCTTTAGTGTTGCCAACTATTCCATTTAAAAAGTCTTGCATTTTAACCCCAGTTCCCAGATGTAATATATAAATCTCGTTAACCTTGTAAATATTTTTCAGGAGCAAAGAACTTCTCCCTTCTTCCTTATTATGTCTAATTTGCATACTAGCACATAGTCCAAGTGTTGGTAGATAATAATATCTTAAAGAGCACTGAAGTATGAGAATACCTACATACTTGCAAATGTGTTATGAAATATACCCCATTAGTCACTTTATATTTGAAAGGCAGAAAAATAGGCACTTAGTAACAACATGCCGCCGCTTGGGATTAAAGAAAAGCCATTTTACATCCAGGAAATATTACCCTTCCTTTTGGGGGCTGTCAGTGTAGCACAGTTAATTACACAGAAAACTCTCACAAGGAGACTGGGCTGTTGATGGTCCACGTGCGTGATGAATGACAGTAATGACATCCCCAACGATGGCTTTTTGTGGAGGAGATGGGGCTCTTCGGGAGCCTTCTATTCAGGTTCATAAGTCAGTCCTGTGCAGAGAGATCCCGAGATTCTGCTTGAGAACTGCGCTTTCCCTCTGGAAAGCCCTTCCTTCCTTCCTCTCTTCCCCTCAGAGTGGATTCTGGGGTGGGAGTGTGCCTGTCCCCAGAACCCAGAAGTAAGAATCTGGCACTTAACACCCTTTCAGGACCCACTTTTCCCCACAGGCCACGAGGGAGAGCATGAAAATGCTGAGCCCCCGTTAGCATCCAATTAGATTGAATTTCCAGAAGGTTCTCTCTCACACCAGTTAGGACATGTATGAAGTAACAGGAGGCAAGCAAAAGTGATGAAGAAGGAAGAAAACGTTCAAAACCTAACTTTCCGCTGGGGAGAAATTCCTTGAAGAACGCTATAGGTGCTTGCCTCTAGTCCAGTGCAGAGGACAGCCCACCAAGTCCCCAAGGCCACTCTGCAGACATTTGCTGAGCCCCTGAGGATCCACAGCCCTGCCCTCAGCAGTCCCCCTTTGGGCAGGGGAGCTTGGCACCCAGGAGACTTCCCAGAAGCAGGTTGTTCTCTCTGTGTCATGGGGACTTGAGAATAGGCAGAAATTCCCACTTGATCAAGTCAACATCTTGCCTTCAAGCCTTGGCTTCCGTTGGTTAATAGAGGGATGTAAAGTGAAGCAGTGGGGATTCACTCGCATGGGAAAGCCAGGGCTAGAGGAGAGATCGACTCTCCCTCTCTCCTTAAATAAATAAAAAGACGGAAAGCAGTAAGGAAGGGAGGGAGAAAGAGATAGAGCCAAAAATGGTATCCACGAGAAATAGATAGTGGCAATGACTGCACGACGATGTGAACGTAATTAATGCCACTGAATTGTGCACATAGAAATGGTTAAAATGCCAAATTTTATGTTATATGTATATACTTGCCACAGTTAAAAGAAATAGTGTAACATACCTCAAACCATTGAACTGTACATTTTAAATGGGTGAATTGTGTGGTATCTGAATTTATATATCAATAAAGCTGTTTTTCAAAAATTTGTCATCCATGAGTTGTGTGTGTGTGTGCACGTGCACATGAGCACAGACACAGGACAGCAGGAGAGATTGCCAATGTCTGAGTTAACCTACTTTGGGTGGAAACGTCAGAGTGAGGACTAGACAAAGGTAGGGAGGAGAAATGTAACACGTCTGCTCCTTGTTTACAGGTGCCCTGGAGGAAGGGAGAAAGATGTAAAGTACGATGGATGCTAAAACAATGTCATAATAGTACAGGCTTCAAATAGAGGGAGGATTATAAGAGGGAGGATTCTCTGCGCTCTCTATGTACTTTGTTTTCAAAGTCGGAGGCATGGCCAGCTCTGCCTGTAGAGGCTGGTGTGACTGGTATGAAGGTGTGGCAAAGATCAAGCCGAAGCTCCCATTTTCCCATGATGCATCTGATTGTGCTTAGGAGTGCAGCACATCTCTTTTGATTATGCCTTGGAGCCAATGTCCCTTTTCCTGGAGGCACACCTTCAAGGTCAAGGGGGCATGGTAGAGGTGATGCTGGGTCTGGGTCAAAGACTGCCTCCCTTCCTGGGAGACTTTGAGTGGCTGGTGGGTCGTCGCCTGGGCTTCTTTGGCCATAAAATGCTGCTGATGATACCTCCCATGTCTTCTCCCTGGAGTAGTGTGAGAAGTGAAATCCAAATAACATGATAAGTGAGCCTTCAGTAAACTGCGAATCACCGCCCTTGTGGAAGTTGTTCTGGATGCACATAATAGAGAACCTAATAAATGAGTGAAAAAAAGAAGGCACTGAGTTGAAAGGATACTGGGAAATCTCTCAGAAACCACGGGCAGGGAGTGAGGGTCTGGAGAGCTGAGAAAACAGGCAGCTCACTCCCTTTGGCTCCTCTGTATATTCACCTGTCCTCATTTTCCTCCCTCTCTGCAGATCGTCTTTTGTTGTTCTGGCTTGCAGGCCAAATATGGTCACCCCGTGGCACCTGCGATTGTACACCCTCCATTCAAGCCGTGAGCCCAGACTTTTCTGTCAGGTCCTCATTCACATCGGTTCAGCCTGGGCTGGGGGTGCACTCCTTGTCCGACGAGCCGTGAGTGTGGGCAGGGGTCATACCTTTGTCCATCCCTGTTGGTATGAACTGGGCAGGTACCAGGAGAGGTGCCTTCTACAAACACGATGGCAACATCTAGTGGTCTGATTACAACAGTCAACGGAAGAGTGAGATATGATTTTAAGAACCTCCTCTCATAGTGTCCCTGTCTCTGCTGTTTTCTGTGAGTCCTGTCCTGTGAGCTCTGTGGAGCCTGGCCCTGGCTGGGCGCTGAGGCCAAGCAAAGTGAACCAAGGTGAGGCTGGAGGCCTGTCAGTGAGTGGGCCTGGGCCTGTGGGGTGCCTCGGGGGCCCTGAAGCCACCCTGCAGCTCCTCTGCAATGGGACCAGGCTGTTCTGCTTGTGCCCAGGGGTCCGTGTTGCATTTCTCACAAAATATTTTACAAATGAGAGTGGGTACAGGTCATAGAAACCCATTTTAAGCTATAGCTTCAGCAAAAAAGGAGATTATTCTGGGGCTGCTTTTCTGGATCCCTCTCTCCTTTCCCTCCTGCTGCCCTTTGAGCCCTTCTTCTGTTTCCCGGCTGTCCACTCAGAGACAGACATGGTGAGTCCTGCATTGATCTCCTCCCATGAAAGGACAGTGGGGAAGATGCTGAACTAAGGGCTGCTGACTTTTTTTCCTTCTTTTTCTTTCATTGCCTGTGGTCTGCAATTACCCATTCCCCTCTTGGCCTTCAGAGCCGTGAGAGGGTGAGCAGGTGTTGAGAGCAACTCTGTCCTTTTTGAGTCAATCTCATTACGTGGAAAAGGTCCAACTCTCTCTGGGGAGCTGGCAGCTCCTCCAAGGCCAGACCACTCGGCAAGGCTCCCAAGAGCAGTGCTAGCCTCTTTGGCGTCATGAGGAGCTGGGCCAGGCCTGCTCGCCTCGCCTCCACGAGCAGGTTGCTTCTCAAACAGATGTACAGATAATTGGATGCCTTGGACAGACTGCAGTGGTGTAAGGTAGCCACCTTACCAGGCTTGCAGGAAAGAAAAAAGAACAACTCTGAGCCGAGAACACTTCTGCCCCTCAGGTCTGTGCCGTCCTTCCATCTCTCTTCCATCCTCCTCTGCTATTGGACACAGGGAAGCCAGTGACTTACCTCTGGCCATAGGCCTGCTCCATGTGCCATAGAAGATGCTGGCAGTGGGAAGGGCAAGGGGGAGAGGGAGGGGAGCTATAAAGAAGAGCAGGCCTTTTCGTTGCCCAGAATCTAAGTGGGCGAACACATTGAAGGTCCCTGTAGGACTTGAGCCTTAAGGATTAACCCTTAAGAAGCTACCAAGGTAAACAAGTACATGATTACATTCACGGCTAGTTATTTGATAATAATAACTGGCATCTGTTCCCAGCACGGTTCTAATCCGCTTACATTTGTCATTTCGTTTAATCTTCACAGTTCTACAAGGTAGACACTTAAATTAGCTCCATTTTACAAATGAGAAACTCGAGGCACAGACTGGTAAATACCGTGCCCAATTTCATAGGGCAAATGATGGCAGAACCAGGATTTGACCCCAGATAGCTCGCCTCCAGAGTCACTCCTTCAACTGCTTCCTGCATTATCAGCCTCTCATGATACAAATTAAACACGGAGGACAGGGTGGAATCAGTCTTTGCTCTTGTGTGCTGTGATAATATAAAAGATGCTACTAGGGAGAAGAAATAGTTTTAAAGTCTTAACCATTGGAAAAGCAAGTGTTAGCAACAAAAAGTTTCATGGCCCATTCAAACCTCAGCGGTTAGTTCGCAATTCTGCTAACTTCCCACAAGAGTAAAACTGGCTGTTCTCACTGCTGTTAACAGGAGCTGTGACCTTAATGTGCAGGGGGAGGGAGGGCCAGTCATTATTTAAGCAATGTGATCTGATGGGAAGGCGGTGCTGGAAAGTGAACAAAGGTGGGAATTATTGCACCGCAGCTCTCCCTGACGTTTATTGTGATTTTAAAATCTGTGAGCATATGGTAACTGCTGGAAGCATGGAATAGCAGTTGGAAACCATAGACTTAAGGAGCAAACAAGCTACTCTTTTTTTCTCTTTTTTGAAAGGGAACATGCTATTTTTTAAATTGAAGTATAGTTGAGTTACAATATTATATTAGTTTCAGGTGTAGAACATAGTGGTTCAATATTTTTATAGATTATATACTCCATTTAAAGTTATCAGAAAATATTGGCTATATTCCCTGTGCTGTACAATATATCCTTGTAGCTTATTTATTTTATATGTAGTAGTTTGTACCTCTTAATCCCCTACCCCTATCTGGCTCCTCCCCGCTTCCCTCTCCACACTGGTAACCACTAGTTTGTTCTCTAATATGTGAGTCTGTTTTTTATATTCATTCATTTTATTTTTTAGATTCTACATATAAGTCATAACTTACAGTATTTGTCTTTCTCTTGTACTACTCCTTCACTTTACGTCTCCTTTTCCCACAACCCATTTTTGCTCCCAAATCTGAAGAAGACCCAAGAGGAAAGTCCAGAACAAGATATCTCCTCTTCTTCAATCCATCCCCCACACATCATGTAAGAGTTCTTCCTCTCCTGTAACAGGAGTTAGAATTTTGGTTCTTGGCTATGGTATTTCTATGTGCTGTGCCCTCTCCTGGTTTCGGTTGGATCTTGAATTCCACTTCTTTGTTTTATAGGGCTGGATGGAGAGCTGGAAATGTGGGGATGACATTTTGTTTGAGATCCATGATGGCCCTTGGGAATTCAGGCCAAGGGCTACTTCTCTTGCCAGTTGAGGGAGCACCGCTGTGTGGCTAGGCAAAACCCACCCCCCTCCCCTAACACATACCCGCTCCCCTACCTGGTTATCCAGCAAACTCTGCATCTTTCCCCTCTTCTCTGACTCCTTTGGGTGCATCCTGGTGGTGATGTCCATCCCCCTCTCTGTGCCTGGTGCTGACTCCACTTAGCCTCTGTCTTAGTCTGTTCAAGCTGCTATAACAAAAATACCACAGACTGGGTGGCTTATAAACAACAGAAATTTATTTCTCACGGTTCTGGAGGCTGGGAAGTCCAAGGTCAAGGTGTCAGAAGATTTGGTGTCTGGTGAGGACCTGCTTCCTGGTTCATAGATGGCTGTGTCTTCTTTTTTTTTTTTTTAAATGATGTTTTAGAAACTTTATTTATTTATTTATTTATTTATGGCTGCATTGTGTCCTCGTTGCTGCGCGTGGTCTTTCTTTAGTTGCAATGAGCAGGGGCTACTCTTTGTTGCGATGTGTGGGCTTCTCACTGTGGTGGCTTCTCTTGTTGCAGAGCGTGGGATCTAGGTGCGTGGGCTTCAGTAGTTGTGGCATGCAGGCTTCAGTAGTTGTGGCTCGTGGGCTCTAGAGCACAGGCTCAGTAGTTGTGACGTGTGGGCTTAGTTGCTCCATGGCATGTGGGATCTTCCCAGACCAGGGATCGAACCTGTGTCGCCTGCATTGTCAGGCGATTCTTAACCACTGAGCCACCAGGGAAGCCCCGGCTGTGTCTTCTTGCTGTGTCCTCACATGGCAGAAGGGCTGAGGGAGCTGCCTGGGGTCTTTGTTATGAGGGCACAAATCCCATTCATGAGGGCTGCACCCTCATGACCTAATCACCTCCCAGAGGCCCACCTTCTAATACCATCACCTTGTGGGGGTAGGTTTCAACATTTGAATTTTGGTGGAGGGCGGGGAGACAAATATTCAGTCTATAGCAGCTTCTCTCACTATCTAGTTTACATGTTTTGTCTCTTCTAAATGGTAAGATTCTGGAGGGTCTGAATCATGTTTTCTTTTTTTATTAATCATATATATTTTTTAAGATCTTCAGATAATGCCACATGACTCCATAAAGTTTCTAGAATCTACACAAAAAAATTGACCAAGCTTCTAACTAGTCAAAGCAATTAAGAAAATACAATTAGATATAAGAATCACAGAGTTCACAAAATAAAAACAAAGCAAATAAATTAAAAAATAAAAGCAAGAAATTTATCAATTTTATCCAGATTGTCAAATTTATTGCATAGTTACTTATAATCACTATGCAATAAATTTGACAATCTGGATAAAATTGATAAATTTCTTTCTTTTTTTTTTTTAATGCAGCTTACCAAAACTGACACAAGAAGAAATAGAAACCCTGGAGTCTTTATCTATTAAAATGAAATGATTTTGTAATTAATCAGAGGCTTAAAAGCATTAAATTCTATACACATTCATATGAAAATTCAGCAAGTTAGAAACAGAAGGAACCTTATCCAACTTGATAAAAGTGGAGATCAAATGACAGAACTGCCCATGAGGGACTTAGACTTGGGTCACAGGCAGAGCTGCCCTGTAGCTAGTAGAGTGGAACAAGTTAGGGACCATTTTCTGACTCTGGCACCTTGTGAAGTGGGAGTTTGGGCATCTAGAGACAGCATAGCCATGACATTCTTATGTCCACTGGCAGGGGTAAGGCTCTGCCATGCAGTTTCCCCGACGATGGGCATGAATAAAATGAGCATCTGGGCAGGACAGGGAAAGCTGTGTTAGGCGCCTCCAGAGGAGTGAAGTCAGGATAGCAGAAGGGGTTATGACTGGAAGGAATATGCAAGGGGCTTCTGGGGCCCTGGGAATAATCTCTTTCATGATCTGGGTGCTGGTTAAAGAGATGTGCTCAGTTTATAAAAATCAATTCAGCTATCCCCTTTTAATATGCACCCTTTTCTCTCTGTGTATTACACCACAATAAAAAAGATTTTAAAATAATTTAAAATGCTTTTAGCCTCTATGTGTCCAGCACCAGGAGTTACAAAGATCCCAGTGCCTTGGCCTCTTCCCTTGAAGTTCAAGGGACTCAGAGTCTAGGGACTCCTGAGCCAAGGGACTCAGGAAAGCTGCTGTAGAGAGGCCACGATAACACAGTGTGAGAAGCACTCCTTCAGTGTGGCTGCAAGGGGACTGGGAGAGTCAGAGAAAGGGGCCCGAACTCTGCCATGGAAGGTCATGAAAAGTGAGTTTTAAGCTGAGGCTTGGAGGATGGGTAGGAGCCTTTTCCATAGACCAATGTGCAGATGTTGGGAAGGGGAGGAGGAGAGATGGTAGGAGGGAGGACATTCCAGGTCCATGAGAAGAGAAGATAAAAAACTGCCAATCTCCAGTCCCATCAAATACACAGTCACAGTAGAATAAATAATGTCCCTCAAAGCAAAATATGCAGCCTATTAATATAGACTTATGACAGCTATTGGACACATAAGACTTACTGAGAACGGGGTGTGAACCATGTTTTCTTTATTCGCTGCCTGCCTCACTCCATCAGCAAGCAGTGCTGTCACCCCCCGTGTCCACATACATTCATCTTTTTTAGGCTTAATGTTGAGCACACTGCCTTTGATCAAGAAATGAATCCACCACTTTTCAGAGATTTTCCCATTTTCTGAATCCCCTTCTTCTTCCCTAACCAAGTTGCTTTGGGAAATAGGGAACTAGCTTCCCCTCCTCTCATAGTGAGAGAGGTCTGGAAGTCAGTTTCATGGGTAAACTGAGGCTCCCCCAGGTGCTTGCCCTTTCACGTAACAAGCTGTCCCAGAAAAAGCAATTTGGACAGCAACTTCTTGTCTAAACACATCTCTAGAAAGCCCCATACAGAGAACACTAGTTTCCTATGTGATATCCACTCTGTCCTTTCTTAGAAACAGACCCACAATGTTATTCCAGGTGGCATGTATTCAGTAAAAAGACTGATTCTCTGCCTCTCTTGTAGAAGATGAAAGCAGAACTTGTTGGATGGAACTTCTGGGAAATACTTTTTTGCCATTCCATCCTACCTGCATCCTGTCATTTGAAATGTGGATGTGATGGCTGGAGCTTCAACAGCCATATTGAGGTCACAAAGAAAAGACTAAATCACAAAGACGCAGTACTAATTTTTTTGATTCTTAAGCCACTGAACCAATGCCAGTAATTACCCACACCTGCATTTCACATTAAAAAAATTAATAGACCATTGTGTTCAAGTCACTGTAGTCAGTTCTGTTACTAGCAACTGAAAGCAATTCCTAATTGATACACTGAATTAGAGAGAGGGTAGCTCAATGAATACTCAAAGGCCTTAGTTACAGGGAGCTGAACTCTTATAAAGCCACAGTTCTCAGAAATTCTTCCTTTGCTGACAAGCCCTAGTGCCAATCTTCTCTGATTTAAGTGAGATCTTTGTGGTATTCCCAAATTTAACTTCTTCAGTGAAAATGAAACATGAAAGCCACCAGGCTCCCTCCCTAGATAAGCCGTTTTAGGAAAGCAAGTCATCATCTCCCTTTGACGTGTGATCACCTGGTAAAAGCATTGCTGATACCATGCCTGTGAGCTACATGTTGAAGTTCTCCAACATCTGGCAGCTGAGCTGCTACTGGCTTTTTTAAGCACGAGTAAAACCAAGCATTCAAATGTTCCCAATTTAGCCCCTTAAGCATTACGTTGGGTGCCTCTACCTTGGCCCACAGCTGCCAGCAATTCAAAACTCTTTTTTATACAGACATTTTCAGTGTTTTTAGTTTGTGCGTTCTCCTCATTCCCAGTGATGGTAAAGTCACACTGGAGGAGTTTTTATAGAGGCAGTCACTGTTGTGTCTTACTAGCCATAGGTTTCCCTGGGGCTGGGGTGGTTAGAAGAGAGCAGGAAAACCTGCCCTGAAACTGGAAGCCCCGTGTCCTCTTAACCCCTTGTAAAGAGCGGATTCCTCACTGTAGCGAGGCCCTCATCTCAAGCAGCCAGTTTTAAGTCATAGTGGTGCCATGGGGGTGGTGGTAGGAATAGCAAACCCCACTTTCTTTCTCCTTCACACCTGGGCAGAGTGAGAAGCTGGGTCAGTGGAAGGCACAACTGTGGAACAGATGGACTCCATCCTCAAGGGCCAACCATTGCATCTTGTGGACCCCTTCATCCGCTGATGGTGCTGCCCAGGACCTGAGGGTTCTTAGACCACCCTTTCTCCGGTCGTGCTCCAGGTTAGTGCCACCTTCTGCAAGAAATGTGTGGAATCAGAGAATATCAGCACTAGAAGGTGCTTCAGAGACTGCCTCACCCCACTTTCTAATTTGACATATGGGTAAAATGAAGTCCATGGCAGAGAGATGACTTGTCTCGAGTCACATTACTAGTTAGTGGCCTAGCTTTAGGTCCTGACCTTAGGCCAGTATGTTTGGCCCAGGAACAGATGTCTTATCTAGTGTTCTCTATGTACGAGGTGCTGGTGTAAGATATATATGGTGTGTGTGTGTGTGAGTACAATCTTTCCCATTTTATGCATGAGGAATATAAGGCATAGAGAGGTTAAGTAACTTGCCCAAAGTCACAGCTAGTAAGTGACAGAGTCAGGATTTGAACTCAGGCAGTCTGGCTCTGCTCTTGAGCACCGCACTACCCTGACATACTAGTGCCCAGTCTTTATTCACTTCCAGTCCAGGGGAGGGATCTCTAATAAATTCCTTGGCCAGAGGATTCCTGGCTTGATATCTTACCCCTGGAGGAACGTTTCCCAAAACATGATAGCGAGCGGTACTAAACCAATCAACCAAAACTAAAACAAAACAAAAATAAATTCCACGGTCAAATAAATTTGCAATGTTGTATTAAAACAAGTTAAACAGAATTGTTTTTACCACAGAACTTCTCAGGGCCTTTAATATGCTAATGGACATTGTGAATTCTCTAAGAGAGTCTAAAAGCATTTCCTAAACATTTTGGACCATAGAACATTTTTTCATGCAATGATATCATCACACAACATGTGGCTTCTGGAAAACTTGATTGAGTAAAAAAGGCAAATTGTGACTTATTATTGTTACGAAAATAGTTCTGACCTCAAGAATCCTCTAAAATGGAAAATAGTTTTGACTCAAAGATACCCCCCGAGGGTTCCCTGGAATACACTTTGAGAACTGATGTCCTAGAAAATAATATATTAAAAATAGGACTTGAAGCACATGATCATGGGCTAATGATCAACTTACCCTTGTAAAGGACAAGGAGAAAAGCAAATGAAAGAAGATAGGTGTGTTTTAAGAATTGGTCTCTCATTCTACTAACTCCTTATTTTCCCTTTTTCTTTCTCATCTTCTCTTCCCTCTCTTCTTTCCATTTAAAAATTCCTTGTTGCTCCATAA
Organism: Physeter macrocephalus; assembly: GCF_002837175.3. Classification (NCBI taxonomy): domain Eukaryota; kingdom Metazoa; phylum Chordata; class Mammalia; order Artiodactyla; family Physeteridae; genus Physeter; species Physeter macrocephalus. Next base: position 52,041,521 of record NC_041223.1, on the reverse strand, counting down.
AGGATTTAAAGTAGCTAACTCTTCCAGTGAGTCAACATTCTTGTTGACAGAGACATATTTAAGAATAAGTAAAGTGTTATTTTAGCAGGGCTCCTGACCCTTCACCCTATCCCCCTAATTCTCCTCGACTTGCACCCTAGAGGTCAACCTGAAATTTCTATCATTAGCATTTTGTTTATTTGGGTAAAGCCATGTCTTTCTAGAAAGAGGCCTGAGCTCAGATACGATTTGGATTTGGCGGGAGATGTGACACGTTGGGCTACAGCGCCTGAGCCTTTGCACAAGTGGCTCAGATTAGGGAGCTTGTCCCCGATGAGAATCCTGAGGGACTGGGACTCAGGATGGGGAAGTACTGCAGCGGCTACCTGCATGGGACCCTAGAAAGCGAGGTCCCCTGATGAGAAGTAGCTGCTCTTTCCTTTTTAGGGAGATATCCAAAGGTGCACTTTATTCATTTAACAATTTTATCGGGGGTCTGCCCTTGATCTGAGGTCACTGTGCATTTATACTAGACCACAGGTCTTTGAACCTTACCTCAACCTTCAGGACAAAGCCAATGCGGCATTCGGAGTAACCCAGACCAGGTGGAAAGAATGAAATATTATATATGTCCGACTGGGTGGCACAGGGTCCTCCTTTGTAACACTGGCCAGTGCAATGTAATGTCCTTTGCTTACAAGGCAGTTACGCTGCGGGAGCATGCTCCCCTCCCCACAATCTGGGACCAGATGGAGAATCACCAGCTGGAGGGACAGTAAGTGTCCTCTCCCTCTTGAGAACAGCACCACCTCCCACGCTTCTTTGTCTTTTCCATCCTCTAGGTTTTGGGGCTCCTGCCAGGTGATGCTAACACTGAATCACCAACTCTTATACTTGCCACTGCCATGCACCATATGGTGCACTTGAGCCCCAGGTATGTGCCAGGAGAGTCCTTAGCTGTTTGCTTGGAGTGGGCTTGCACGGTTGGTGTGCTCCTCATCAAGGCAAACCCATCCAACTAAGCGTTTTATAAACAACAAAACAAGTTTTATTAGGAGTTTCCCACATACATTAGTAACACATACTCCTTTTAGAAAATACAGATGAGAAAGCGGAAAAGTTGTCCATAATCCTATCACCCAGAGATAAGGACAGCCAGCTTTAGGGGAGAATCCTTCCTTCCCTCCTGTTCTCTCTCTAGTTCTCTAGCTCTCGCTTCCTATGCAGCTACCGACACCTGCGGAAGGTCCCAGGTGGGGTTCATATGTGGCCGGAGGAGTGGCCACTATTCCACCCTCCCCGCCTTCCACTGGTTTGCAGCAATGGTCTACACAGCAGAAGGGGCCAGGTTTTGTGTGTGAATTCTCAGGCTTAGAGGGTAAATGGAAAGGACGGCATGGAGTTGGGCCCCTTTCTGCCTCAGGGATGGATGGATCTGGTGGGGGGCGAGAAGGGGAGGAAGAGAGGAACCTGCTCCACAGCTCTGGGTAGAATTCAGTGTGTCCCACACAGTGAGGACTCTGAGAAGTGTAGCTCTGCTCAGGCAAGTGAAGGGAGGGAGGATGTCCGTTCTCCATCATGTATTGAAGCTGCTATTTTTTCTCTTGGGACACCCCTGTTGTGGAGTGGGGTCTTCAGGCAGGGATACCACCCTCTCGGCCAAGTATCTGCCACTTTTAACTCCTGGTTCCTGCACTCACCATTGATGCTGCTTTGGTATTCCTTTTAGACTTCCTAACTTGAAGTCTATATTTAGTTTTTTTCTGCACTAGAACACACACAGCAGTTAAACATGAAATCCAAGATGTCATAAACCAGCAGCCTACTACTATTCCATGTAAAATGTGTGGGGAGACATCACAAGCATTCACGGGCTGTGATGAATCACCTCAGGTTCTCAAGCATCTCACCATCTCGCTTAATTCTTCAAATTAACCAGGGAAAGAGCTGGGGAAAGTTGGGCTCTTCTGAGGCCAGCACCAGCCAGCTAGAGCGAATCGTCTCTGCTGGCTCAGCTTCTCCACCGGCAGCCCCTGCTGTCTCATCTGTTTATTCTGCAATTAGCATTAGAAGGAGACTCATGGGGAAATTTTTGCTTGGGGGCCCAGGATTTATATTTCAGAACTTCTTCCCCTCATTAGAGCACCAGATTCTGTAAGGAGAGTTTGAAAACAATAGCTCTCAGTGCTCTTCCAATAATACTCTTGATAATAATCCTTGGTAATTTCAATATCCTCAAATGCAGTCTTTCTAATACATAGCCTCCCAGTTCCTCAACTTCCTTTCCTCCCAGTGATGGAAGGAATTCCTTTATGGAATCTTTTTTTTCCAATCTCACATGGAATAGTGCTTTTATTTATTTATTTTTAAAAATTTTATTGGAGTAGGGTTGATTTACAATGTTGTATCAGTTTCAGGTGTACAGCATAGTGATTCAGTCATACATATATCCATTCTTTTTCAGATTCTTTTCCCATGTAGGTTATTGCAGAATATTGAGTAGAGTTCCCTGTGTTATGCAGTAGGTCCTTGTTAGTTATCTATTTTATATATAGTAGTATGTGTATTTTAATCCCAAGCTCCTAATTTATTCCTCCCCCAACATTTCCCTTTTGGTAACCGTAAGTTTGTTTTTGAAATCTGTGAGTCTGTTTCTGTTCTGTAAATAAGTTCATTTATATGGTTTTTAAAAAATTAGATTCCACATATGAGTGATATCATATATTTGTCTGACTTACTTCACTTAGGTGAAGGAAGGTCCACCCATGTTGCTGCAAATGGCATTATTTCATTCTTTTTTATGGCTGAATAATATTCCATTGTATATGTGTATCACATCTTCTTTATCCATTCCTCTGTCAATGAACATTTAGGTTGCTTCCGTGACTTGGCTATTGTAAATAGTGCTGCAATGAACATAGGGGTGCATGTATCTTTTTGAATTATGTTTTTCTCTGGATATATGCCCAGGAGTGGGATTGCTAGATCATATGGTAGTTCTATTTTTAGTTTTTTGAGGAACCTCCATACTGTTCTCCATAGTGGCTGTACCAATTTACATTCCCACCAACAGTGTAGGAGGGTTCCCTTTTCTCCACACCCTCTCCAGCATTTATTGTTTGTAGACTTTTTGATGATTGCCATTCTGACTGGTGTGAGGCGGTATCTCATTGTAGATTTGATTTACATTTCTCTGACAGTGATGTTGAGCATCCTTTCATGTGCCTTCTGGTCATCTGTGTGTCTTCTTTAGAGAAATGTCTATTTAGATCTTCTGCCCATTTTTGATTGGGTTGTTTGGTTTTTTTTCTTCCATATTGAGCTGCATGTGCTGTTTGTATATTTTGGAGATTAATCCCTTGTCGGTCACTTTGTTGACAAATATTTTCTCCCATTCTGTGGGTTGTCTTTTTGTCTTGTTTATGGTTTCCTTTGCTGTGCAAAAGCTTTGAAGTTTCATTAGGTCCCATTTGTTTATTTTTGTTTTTATTTTCATTAATCTAGGAGGTGGATCCAAAAAGATATTGCTGCGATTTATGTCAGAGTGTTCTGCCTGTATTTTCCTCTGAGTTTTACAGTGTCTGGCCTTACATTTAGGTCTTTGATCCATTTTGAGTTTATTTTTGTGTATGGTGTTAGGGAGTGTTCTAATTTCATTCTTTTACATGTAGCTGTCCAGTTTTCCCTGGACCACTTATTGAAGAGGCTTTCTTTTCCCCATTGTATGATCTTGCCTCCTTTGTCGTAGCTTAATTGACCATAGGTGCGTGGATTTATTTCTGGGCTTTCTACCCTGTTCCATTGATCCTTTATGGTATCTTGGCCACTCACACCCATGGCCATGCTCTTGACCTTGCCATTACTAACAATTGTGCTCCCTTCATAATCTCAATTTCAAATGTCCCACTCTTCCATCACAGTTTCTCCTTCCAGCTCAGTCTTCTATTCTCTCCAATGATTCTTCAACCTCATTGAGATCTGCAACTGATGGATCTACTACCTTTTCACTGTTCCTCACCACCCCATCATCACCCATGAGCCCTCACTGCCCTCCTTACCCACTTAGATTATGTGGGGCCTCATTATCACCCTGCCCATTAATATACAATTGATTCCCTTCGACCCCTCCTTTCATTGTACCTTCTTCTCAAGACCATGATCCTGGCTGAATCTACCTCTGCCCACTGTGTCAGCACCTGCATGGCCAGGTGTGGCTACCTGGTCTTACTTTAAGTTCATCACCACAGCTGCAGGTGGGTCCTTGGTGCTGGCCTGGCACTCCTATTTCATTTCCCTACACTATTATTTTCCCACTCTTGAAGACACTGATTTCACATTTTCCTCCTCCCTCGTCAAACCCTCAGTCTTCTTCCCCCATCCTCACTCTCAGCTGATGGCCTTGCTTCCTGGTTCAGTGGGATAATAGAACAATGAGCTGACAAGTTCCACGTTTCCACCACCACACCCACCCGCCCACCCTCATCAGTGCCTATCCACTCTGCCTTCCCTCCTAGTACCGGGATGAATTTCCCAAGAGTCGATCAGCAGTACTCAATGTGTGGTCCTCAGTCCTGACTTGCAGCATCAGCGTCACCTGGGAGATTGTGAGAAGTACCATTCTCCAGCCCCACTCCAGACCTGCTGAATCAGAATTTCTGGGGTGGGGGCTGGGAACTGTCTCTCCAAGTGATTCTTAGGCACAATGAAGTTTAAGAAGTGCTGAGCTAGATCCCTTTCTCTCTCACCTGCTCAGGCATATGCCTCCAGGGGTGGTCCCCTCTCTCTTTTGCATCATCGCACTTTTTCCTCTTTTGGATCATTGTCCGTTCCATCCTATAAACAAGCTGGAGACAAAACACACAACCTCTCTTGATCCCAAATCCCACTTTAGCTACCACCCCATTTCTCTACTTCCCTCTTTCTCTTGAAATCTCCTCAATCAGTTTTTTGCTCCTACCATCCCCCAAAAGAACTTGTTAAGGCCATTTGGGCAGAAATTGGCTAGATGGTCACCCAACTCTTCCCTCTTTCTGGCGACACAACTAAATGACATTTCCCAATTTCTTTGCATGTAAATGAGCCCAGGTGACTAGTTCTTGGCATGGGAGCGTGAACCTTCAGGCTGAGGCGTTTGAGCAAGGGTGTGCTTCGATATAGATTGTCCCTTCCCTTTCCAAGGTAACCATGGAGGCCACACACTAAAGATGGACAGAGGCTGAGTACCTGAATCACCACATGGAAGGCCATCCACCAAGCACTGATTGGACTGTGATAGAAGTGAGAAATAAACTTTTTCTTACGTTAAGTCACTGATTGAGGGTTATTTGTTACAGAAGTAAGCCTGCGTAATAAAATTACCAGTGACCACCAAATTTCTAAATCCAATAGTGAATTCTTTGTTATTATCATGTGACCAAAGAGCAGCATTTGGCAAAGTTGAACGATGGTTTCTTGTTGCAAAATTTTTTTCATATATTGTTTTTTGGTTTTTTTTTTTTTTTTGCGGTACGTGGGCCTCTCACTGTTGTGGCCTCTCCCGTTACGGAGCACAGGCTCCGGACGCGCAGGCTCAGCGGCCATGGCTCACGGGCCTAGCCGCTCCGCGGCATGTGGGATCTTCCCGGACCGGGGCATGAACCCGCGTCTCCTGCATCAGCAGGCGGACTCTCAACCACTGCGCCACCAGGGAAGCCCTTTTCATATATTCTTGAGGGCTCTTTTTTTCATTTTTAAAAAAAATTCTTAACTAACTGTAATATCCTTTGCTAATTCTTCTTCATGTTAACTGCCCCCCAGCCCTCAGTCCTTGGGATCTCTTCTCTGTTAGTACTCATTCCTCCGTTAATATCATCCTTGCACTTGGCTTTAAGCACCTTCTCTACAATAATGATTCCCACGTTTATATCTCTAGCCTGGACCCAAGGCTTGCTTATCCAACTGCCTACAAGGCATCTCCACTTGGCATCCACTAGACACCTCCAACATAACATGTCCCAAACCAGACTCCTGATGCCCTTAGTCCTGCTTCATGCATCATCTTCCCCTTCTTAATAAAAATGTTAGCTCCATCCTCCCACTTGCTTAAGTCAAAATAATGGACTAATCCTTGATTCTGTCTCTCATTTCCCACATCCCATTATTATCAATTCCTATAGATCTAACCTTAAAAATATCCCAGGGCTCATCTCACCCTTGCACGGGTGCTGTCAGGTTCAAGACACTGCTGCCCTCTCTTGCTTACACTCTTGCACTATCCTCCTAATACTCTCCCTGCTCACATTCTGTCCTGTCTCCATGCTGTTCTCAATAGAATATCCAGGATGATCTTTAGACACAGAAATCAGATTCTCTCACTTTTCTGTTCCAGTCTTGCCCCGCCCCTAGTATTTTCCCAGATCACTCAGAATTAAAACCAAAGTCCTTAAAATGGCTCTCAGGCCCTCCGTGAGTTGGCTCCCCATCTCCTCTCTGACTTCATCTCTTCTGACTCTCTCCTTGGCTGGCTCTGCTCCTGTAACACTATCTTCTTTGCTGTTTCAAGCATATTCTTGCCCGGAATACACTCGCCCAGTTAGTCATAGCCCACTCTTGCACTTCCTCCAAACCCCTGGTCACGTTCACCTTCACAGTGTGGCCTTCGTCGATATAAACTCATGCCCACGCACCCCTGCACTCCCTGTGCCTCTTAGCACTTATCACCACCTGGCACACTAGACATTTTCTTATTTGTTTGTTTATTGTTTGCCAATTCTCACCAGAATGTAAGGAGAGCAGACTTTGTCTTCTTCATTCCGTGTCCCCAGAACATAGAACAATGTTGGGCGCGCAGTAGGTGCTCAATAAATATTTGTAGAATGAATGAAAGAATGAACAGCTAAACAAGCCAGCTGCAGCCTCACTGGCCCAGGAGAAGAAGCAAATCTCACCAGTTGAGTTGTGCATGTGTGCTTTATTTCTGGTGAATCAGAGTCCTTTCTTGCTCTCCCAGTGAATTTAGTCCCAAGGATCTTGTCTACACAAAGCCTCTTGTGTACCCTGTTTTGGACTGTCTTGGGAGACCTGTCTCTTCCTCATAGAACTGGCCTTGTAGACACTTGGTGGCATCGTACATGACTCTCCAGCACAGGCCTTTGCTCGTGAGGCTCCAGGGCCCCTTTTGACACTGCAGGGAGGGTTGTTTCCCCACCTGCTCTCCTACCAGGCACACCCTGAGGTCTGACCAGGAGAGCAATGGACAGCACTGGGTTCTACTTTTGAAAAACTGCAGGCAAGTAATCACGGAAACTTCAGAGGAGAGGAGGGAGGTTTGAGGGTCCTTTCAGTCACAGGATTCTTGAGGAGAGATGAGCAAGACTGGGCAGGCTGCTAGAAGGTGCTGCTTCCTGGTCCTCCCCACTCTCTGACACTGTCTCTGGGCAAGGTTGTTGGAACCAGAAAACACACGGCTTTGTTGATGAAAAGCCTGTTTATTCCTAGTACACTGGACACTTTGTTCAGGAATAGTTCATCCATTTGAAAATATTGCCCTTGTAATTGTGCCAAGGTCGTTGCCTGCTGGGGTTATCAGCAGAGTACGTGCCAGCTCTGCCTGGGGTATTTTAATAGGTGTATCGCTTCCCTGCCAAAGTGACTAAAGAACATTGCATAGTTAATTTGTATTCAGTCCTCTCCCTGCATGCATTCTTAATATTCAGTTTTTATTGGGACTTTAAGAGGAAAAAAGAGAAAAATGAATAAATAGGTTAGGATACAATGAGCTGCTGTAAAAAGGAATTTTAAGTGGTTCTGATTCATTCTGAAGTTCTCTGTACCCATTTGATAATAACAATATACTTTGCAAAGCATTGGATAGTTTTCAAAAAATTTTTATATTCATTCTCTCCTTTGATGCTCAAATTTACTCTGAAAGGAAGGGTGATGTGTCCTCTATTTTAGGTGAGAAGACTGAGGCTCAGGGAAATTAAATGGCTTGTGTCAAACAAGGTCAAAGAATTAAACATGATGAAAAGAGCATTAGGATCCAGGTCTCTTAGTGCCTAGGTCAGAGCATGTCCATGCCATGGTGGCGAGCTGGGTGGTATAGGCAAGTCCCTGGAGAGGAAGGATCTAGCTGGGTTTGGTCAGAGACCCTTGAAGTCCAGAAGTGAATGCAAATGGAGATCTACTTTGTCAGTAGCTATGGCCTTCTGTGTCAGCCAACACAAAATAATAAACACAGTTTCTCATCCTGAAAACAATTTGGAGACCCTACCTGCTGAGTGGCTGGTGAGCATGTAGCAGGTGTAGCAGGGCCTGGGGGAGGCAAGCATCCCACGCAGCAGCCCAATGGCACTGTGGGAAAATCTCCACCCTGGGCTTCAGGAGACTGGAGTTCCAGTGCCAGCTCCACAGGGCATAGGTCTATTGTGTGATCTTGAGCAAACCCTGTGTAAGATAGATGCGATCACCTTGGCTCACCCCCTGGTAGAGACAGCTAGCTTCCATCGCAATGTAGCCATGGCTGGCGTAAAGAAATACAAAGTTGGCCCACCAAGTTTGTGAATGCCACGAAGCTGGAAAGTGTAGCTAATAATGACAAATGACAGATCAGTTTTCTAGAGGATCTTGAGACTGGCTGGAACATCGGGATGGAACCTCTAAGGTAAATGGACACAGTTGTACTCGGGTTTAACAACAATTGCATCAGGGGCAGCATTTGTTATTGATCCACATCTTTTCTACTCTTGGAAAGGATTTGGGAAAGCAAAATGCACATGTTTGGACTGGAGAAGATTTATAAATTTTAGTTGACTGGAGGCTCAGTGTAACTGGGGCTGACAAAGACGTTAGTACAACCATGGGCTCTACTGACAAAGGTATAGAGCCTAGAAGGGCTCACCTTGAGCTTGCACGCACAGCCAAGTGAACACTGGGCTCCATAACAATGCTCTGTAAGAGGATCAAACAAACTGGAGCTAGGGTAAGTGGTGGGGAAATTAGGGTCTATGTCAGGGGCTATATGACCTGTAAAGAAGAATACTCATTGGGGTGACATGATGGTGGTTGTCACGTAATTAAATGATCAGGAGGACGAGGAGGTACATAATCTACGTGGAGAGCTGCAGGGCTGGAACGAGGCTGGTGAATGGAAACTGGAGGAATGCAGAGTTTAGATGTAAAAATGGGGCCAGGAGGCCTTGAAAGGCAGTGGTTCCTGCCCATCAAATGTGCAGCAGCTTCACCTCCTGATGGGGGTTCCTGCCCCGTGTGGGGCTGGAGCTAGGGGATGTCTCTTGACCGATACCAGTGATCTAAGAAAGGAGAGAATGCATGTGATACAAACTCTAAATGGTCTGTGAAGGTAAGGTCATTCTGTTTGAGGAGCTGGGGAGACTGGCCAGGCCTTCCTTCATCAACACGCACTTTCCACTGTCTCAGGCAAGGGATAGAAGTGTGTCTACACTCACTCTTCACTAGTCTAGAGTGGGTCTCTAGGCCCTGCCCCTCCCTCTGAATAGGCCTGGAGACAAGGATGTTGCTTTGCCAAGACTTCTGAGTGTGTTTTATTTCCGTCTCACAACTGAGGACACCGAAGTAGCAAAGACGTGAGGGTCGGGGAGAAGTTCAGAGGCAGCTCCTGAAGGGTCCCATCCTTGAGCGGGAGTCTGTTCTTAGCAAATCTAGTGAGCCGGAAGCTCTGTGAGTCTGGCTTTACTGGGGTATCTTTATTTATGGGATCTATAGAATTAAGGTTGAGGTTTTTCTCTTTTCTTTTTCTTTTTAGAGGTTTCTGGGTTACCTAATAGATCAGCTGAACTAATCTGGAGAAAAGAAATTTGTCTTTCAAACAGAAATGTATCCTTCAAACAATCCACGAAGGCTATTGGCAACATGAAGCTCTTAGGCTTGAGAACACTGTGAGAATGATGCCCAAAGCTTCAGGTATGAAACCGGATAGGCTTCTGACTGAGGAACCTTCCTGAAGGGGGTATTTGTATTTTGGCAGGAAAATACCTGTGGCACACACACCTCTGCTGTTTGTTCCTTATAACCCACAGCTGGGTTTCATCTGGACTCCCTCCCCGGGCCCACCCAAGCTGCCTCACTCTAAGAATCACAACTGCCCCTGACCAAGCACAGGGGGTGCTCTTAGCCAAGTTTCTATCAAAAAGCCCTGCCCAATCCTGGACCTGGGGGAACCCATCTACAAATTGGGCTGGATTAAGCAAAGACTGTCTCCTGGAGAATGACGTTAGGCCTGGCCAGTCAGGTGGTCAGTGGCTGGCTGGAGCTGGGCATGAGGCAGAGCCAGGGTCGAAGCAGCCATTTTCTGACATGTGCTTTCAATCAAACAAAAACTTCCCATTCAGTTATAATAGCTGAGAGGGAGCCTGATGTGACTGTGGGTGCCTGGTGTCTCCCTCCTTCCCCTCAACAACTGTGATCTCCCTGGGATGTGATTGCTAAGAGTGAGTTTGTTTTCACAGATTCTACCACAACAAGAACCAGGATGCTCTTGGAATTTATTAGACTCTTTGGCATTAAAAGTAGTGAGTGATTTTAAGTGCAAAGTGATGGTCATGAGCAGGGTTTATAATCTTGACTTGTATAGTATTTGAGACATGCTGTTCTCTCAATCTTTTTGAAAAGAGGTATAAGTAGGCCATGGGCTATGCTAATGAGTATTTTCACCGGGCTCCCAAAAGCTTCCTTTTAGATTTTGTTAATGATAGACATGCTTGTAGAGTTGATGTTTATTATTTTGAATCAAGGGCTAATGCTTTATTCTTGTCATTACTTTTGCAAAACACTAAAACTCACTCTGAAATTAAAGGTCTTTCATAATTTTTAAGACAGTGTTTTATCAACAAGGAATTGCATTTGGCTGTGAGGGACAGAGACCTGAAAAATGGAGACATAACCAATTATAGGCTTTATTTCTCATGTTAAATAGAAGTCTTAGGGCAGCATCCAGGGCTTGATATTATGGCTTCACAATGCCATGAGGGGCCCAGATTCCTTCCATCTGCTATCTTTAGCATGTGGTTTCCATCCTTGTGGTCATCAGATGGCTGCTGGAGCTCCAGCCATCAGGTCCACATTGTAAGTGGAAAAGGGAAAAAGAAGTCTAAGAGCAAAATGTACATACCAGTTGGTTGGGTCCCACCCAAGAGCTTCTACTTATGTCTCATTGGCTAGATTTAGTTCCATGGTCATCTGGCAAGGGAGACTGGAACACGAAAATATTGAGTCAGGCTTATTGATACCTCAGACCAAAGTAGAGTTCCATTAGTAAGGAAGAAGTCAGGAGAGTGTCTAATGGTCTGTGCTCTACAGAAAGAAAAATTTCTCTAAGACATATTCTATTGGCTTAACATTTTATAGTCAAAACCTATTAGAATTTCATATGAATTTTTCATTAAGAAACCACATCATGTACAATCTCTGATAGGGTTTCCATAGCTGACCTACCATCACTTCAAACTAAAGCCACTCACTGAACTCTTAATCATCTCACCCAAACGTCTCTGTGTCTGCCAGTTCCCCAGACCCAAAACCATAGTTTACTCTCTTGTACCCTTTATCCTTCACGTTCAGCCAGTCACAAGTTTTAGGTGCCTCCTCTCCAGACTATCTCTTAAGTCTTTCTGTTGCTTTCCACCCGCACCATCAGGTCAGCTGAGCGTCCCTGTAGTCAGGCACTGTGCTAAGCTCTGCATGTGCAATGATCATTAAAGCATTCGGTCTTATGACTTCAGCCCTGATTTCTTGTCCAGACCTGCCACTCCTTGCTGCGCACACAACACTTGCTCAGACACTGTCTTCTTCCTCCTGCAGTGTGCAGTCAAAATCTGTTTTTTAGAGGCCTCTGCAGCCTTATACTTCACAGTACCCCTTTTGACTTTGCTGGGTTAGCTGGCCATGTGGAGGGAGGGTGGATTCTAGAAAGATCCCTGTTTAGCCATTTCCTGGCACTGTGACCTTGGGCAAAAATCCCTGGCTTCAAGTGGTGTATGGGCAACAGTGGTGTGTAGCAGGGAACACTTGAGTGTGTTTGTCAGAACCAGGAACAGTAAGAAAATCTGAAAGAACCTTCTGTCTTAAGAAGGTACTTGACCCCCTTTGGATCAATTCAAAGAGGCTTCAATGACTCTTAAGAGGATTAGGCCAGAGGACTTCAGTGAAACTGTTGTGCTTTTGTTCCCTAGGTGGAAGCCCTTCACAAGTGATACACACAAACAATACTTGGGGTGGGACAAGAGCTTTATAATCATCTGTCTGGGGCCCATAATACAATTCAACATCTCTTAAGAGCTTCAGAGTCTATAAACATTTTCAAAATATTTCATTTAACCTTCACAATCATTGAAATGCTTGGGGGAAAAAAACCCACATTTTAAGATTTCTCTAGCAGAAGCATCACCAGCAATCTCAACAGCCATTTAAAAGGATGCAGTCTGCAGACATGTCACCCTCTTACTCTCACTCATTTTAGAGCTATTGCCTGGAAAGAGGCGAAGTGGATATCATTAGCTCCATCTGCAGTTGTGGAAATTGAGAGAGTAGTGAAGTGACTTTTTCAGAATCATAGCAGTAAATGGTAGAATTGGGAAGCTAAGTCTGATCATCTGGCTCTTGTCCTGTTGAAGTGATAAGGAGAGAAAAGGAAAAAGGAGACAATGAAGGAATAGAAACCATCTCATCCTCCTTCTACTCCTACCCCGTCTCTTGCTAAGACTTCAGAGTAAAAGGAAGAAGAGAATACATGAGGAGGGTCATGCCAGGGATGGAAGAGCTGAGTGTGTGTTATGGAGAGGATGAGTGTAAAGCAGGTGGCATTGTGAACAGAGTGGGGTCATAGTCCCAGAAGCAGGATCATGGAAATGGCTTTGCAAGACCAGAGCAGGAAGACAATGATCCTCCAAGTACCTTCAGGCAATGTGCATTTAGCAACTGGATTTGGCCTGTGGAATTTGTCCTTTTAGTTTTCCAGCATCTGTTCACTTTTCTCCTGTTAACCACATCCTAACTTCCTACTTGGGAACTACCACTAACCCTGTTCTCGATCTATAGATCTCTGAAGGAACTGAATCTACCCCTAGCCCAGGAATCAAGAACCTGACCTGGGCCTAAGCTAATCATTCTATCAGATTTCCTTAGGCAAAGTGATCGGTTTAGGAATGAGCAGCGATCCAGTTAGAATCAATGATATTTTCCGAGATATTCTGGGACAAAGACTCACTTTCTACTGGGTGTGGACCTGGAAGTGTGTAGTTCTGGGAGTTGCTGACAGCCATCTGATGGGCATGAACCTGTTTCAGAATGGCTTCAACGTTCAACAAGAAGTGAGCAGAGAGATGGAGATAAAATTGGACCCTGATAAACTTCCTTTGAAATCTTGTATATAATGATCTTCCTGAAATTTTCAGTTATGTGAGCCAATTGTTCTTTGTTGTTGTTGTTAAACCCAATTTGGGTCATGTCTTCTCTCAACTGCAGTCAAATGGATCCAGTTTCATAAAATAATACTTTAACTTTACATCAACTATCAGCAGAGTCAAGGTTTGTCATATAAATTTCTTCTAATGGAACTTCTTTTTTCATAGAATTGGGAAGGTTTGCAAAGTGTTTCTGCTTCTTGCTCCAGGGAATGGCAGATATCAGACTATCCTCCTGTCAAGAACAACCATAAATCTGTGCTTAAAACACTGCTGTCTGACAGCATGGAGAAACATCAAGGCAGCCAGGATTGGAGGCGGTTATCTCTGAGAGAATGAAATACAGTTCCAATCAAAAGCCCAGATTTTTGTGGAAATTGACAAGCTAATTTTAAAATTTATACGAAAAGGCAAAAGGCCAAGAATAGCAAAACTACCTTGAAGAAGAAAAATCATTTTTTAGCACCACCAAATATGAAGACTTATTATAAAGCTACAGTAATTAAAACAGAATGTCTCAAATATAGACAAATAGACCAAAGGAACAAAGTAAAGATTCCAGACCCAGAAATACACAGTCATTTTATTTTCAACAAAAGTGCCATTGCAATGCAGTGGGAGAAAGATGGTCTTTTCAATAAACAATATCCTAGGTCAGTTGGGTATACATCTAAGAAAAACTTGATACCTACCTCACACTATACACAAAAATCAATCTCAGCTGGATCACAGAGCTAAATGTGAAGGATAAATAGTAAACTTCTAGAAGATAATCTAGAATATCTTCATGGACTTGGCGTAGGCACTCATTTCTTAATTAGTGTGTTTTCTGGCCTATTTATCTTAAAGGAAAATACTGAAAAATATTGAAAAAATTCAATTCAAAATATTGAAAAATCAGCCACTTGACTGCATTGGACTTCATTAAAAGTAAAACTTTCACTTATTAAAAGAAACTATTAAATAAATGGAAATACAAGCCATGGAGTGGAAGAAGATATTTTCTATGTATATAGTTGGCAATGGACTTGTACCTAGATATCTAGACTATATAAAGACTTCCTATATGTCCATAAGAAGACCATAGATAACTCATATTTTTAAAAAGGGACCAAAGATTTAAATTGCCCTTCACAAAAGAGAGTAATCAAAATGGTGAACAGACATAGAAAAAGATGTTCAGCATCATTAGTATCAGGGAAATTAAGTGAAAATGTAATACAAGTTAAAACCACAGTACTCCACATATAAATACTAGAATGACTAAAATTTAAATAATTGACAAAAACGTGTTGAAGATTTGGAGGATCTAAAATGCTCAGACACTGCTAGTCGGCGGGGAGGAAAAGGATACAAGTTTGGAAAACTGTCTGGTGGTGTCTACTAAAGCTGAAGATGCCCTCTGATCAGCAATTCCACTTCTAGGTATATATTCAACAGAAAGATATCTACAAGCGTGTTCATCTCAACACTATTTGTAATAAGCAAAAATTGGACACCAGATCTGGGGTGTCCACCCACTCTGGGATGTAGTAGACTGTAATAGATCATACCAGTCATGGCTGAACTCCTCTCTGTCTGTCTTCTACTGTGGAGGCTAAGAAATTCTAAGTATTCACTTTCTTCGCTTTCCTGGCAGTTGGAATGGCCATGTGACATAGCTGTGCCCAATGAGAGATCAACAGAAGTCTACTATGGAATTATTGGTGTAGTTTTTGCTTTCCCCTCTTTTCTTTCTTCCTTGAACATAGATGTGATGTCAGGAGCCATCTTTACACCATGAGGCCACACATTTGGAGTAAAATACTAACCTGCAGGATGATAGAATGAAAGATAGATGGATCCTGGGTCTCTGACCTCATCACTGAGAAGCTAAACCAACATCAGCAACCACTTACCTTCTCATGTCTTGTGTAAGATAACCCCCAACTTGTTTAAATTGCTGTCAGTGAGGATTCTGTTATTTGCAGCTGATGGATACATTTATAACTGATCATGTGGCAGATGATGGCAGGTAATCAGGGAAGTCTTCCCTGAGAATTAATGTCTACGCTGAGGTATGCAGGTTGAACAGGTGTAAGCTGGGGGAGGGGTCGTGGCAGAGAGAAGGTTCTCCAAACAGGGGAGAAGCACAAGAAGAGGTGAAAGAGGACATGACAGTTGTAGAGAATTTAGTTTAGCTAAGGCATTGAGTGAGAAGTGGGAAAAGCTGAGGTTTGAGCAATAGGCCAAGGTCAACCTGTAAGGATGATTGTCAGCCCCATTAAAGAAGTTGGACTCTATCCTAAACTTCAGTGGGGAACCACCAAATACTTTAAAGAGAGTGATATGATAAGATTTCTATTTTAGAAAGATTCTCCTGGAGTGTGGTGAGTGGCTCAGAGAGAGCAAGTATATAGGCAGAGAGAGCAGTTAGAAATCTATTTCAGTGATACAGTTGAGAGATGATAGTACTTACTAGGTGCCAGATGTCATTTTAAATGCTATACCTGTATGATGGCAAATGGGATAGGAACAATTGTATTACTTTGAGAGCTATTAAGGAGATAAAATATGGAGTATTTGATGATTTGATAATTAAGGAGTGATAGAGAAAGAGAATTCATAATAAGTTTATGTTTGTGGCTTGGTTATGAGTAGATGGTGACACCCTTCCCTGGGTTAAGGTACGTGGTACGGAAGCATGTTTTGGTAGAAGGGGTAAAATAATTAGGATTTGGAAACACTGATTTTGAACTGCTATTGGGACCTTTTATTGGAGATGTAGGTCTGAGGATGAGGAGAGAAGTCAAAGCAGATATAGATTTGGGAGCTACCAGATGGATGGGACATGCATATTATGTCCCATCTTCTCACATTCTCCTGGCGCCACTGCCTCTTGGACCCTCAACCACTTGTTCTGCTCCAAATGGGGTCATCACCAGTTGAGTGAAGCTACTTGCATTCGGGCAATTATGCCAGACCCTCCTCCTTGGCTGCCACCTCACGGTGGCAATATATTGTAGATTCTGGCTCCTCCCACTACTTCCAGACTTGGATGAAATGGCTTACCATAGGTCATGGGTCCTGGCATTTCAAACGAAGTATTGAATATAGGAAACAAAGCGATAATAATGGATGAGAGGTTGGTGTGGGTACAGCAAAGGTAACAGTCATGGGATCAGAGAGAGAGAAGTGCTGCATCCTTTTCGAGTAAATTTTAGCAAAGGATACATAATCCTTATGTCAAGAAAGAAAGAAGCCATGGGAGATTTGAGGGAAAGGCTAATACAGGTGAAGCCAGGGAGGCTCTGGCTGGAGTGTGGCCCAGTGCATGGAAAATTAAACAGGAAGCAAGTTATATTCTTCTTATGACTCTGGGCTTTCTCTTAACTTCATTCAAATTTTTGTCCATTGCTGGTTTTCAAGGCTACTGTCAAGCTGGGGAAAGGGAATGGGACTAAGCAAAGTCAAAATGGAACAAAGGTCACTGCTCTTATCAATATTCAAACATTTTTCTTAAATTAATGTTCATAAGGTTAAAAAAAATTTTGTCCTTGTAATTTGTAGATATTTGGGGAAATGGAATAATCTTATATTTGCTATTAGTCAATAACTGATATATTCACTTTTTTCAGTTTTGCTCTTATTGCTTACAAAATGCCACAACAACTGTCACTACAGTTTAGTTCCTTGTACTGACAGCTAGTATTAACAAGCAACTATATGTAAGTTTGTGAGTATGGGTATGATTGTATGTGATGTTGTGTGTGAGAGAGAGAAAATGAGAATGAGAGACACAGATAGAGAGACCCAGTGACGAGCAGTGAGAATGTAGTGGGTTTAAAACATATCTGAAAATTCTTTGATGCTTCTCCCATTGAGAGTTAGGGTGAATAATCCCTCCCCTTGAATCTGGGCCTTAATGACTTGTTGACCACCTGTAGTGACTTGTTGGCCAACAGAGTAAGGCCAAAATTATACTTTATGTCTTCTGCTGCTAGGTTACAGAGGGCAATATAGCATCTTCCTGGTTCTCTTGGGATTCTTGCCTTTGGAGCCCTGAGCTGCGCTGGTCACTAGCTGTGAAGAAGAAGTCCCAGCTACATTGAGAGCCCAGGTGTAGGGGTTCTGGCTAACAGGCCCAATTGAGATCCCAGCCAACAGTTGCCATCAACCACCAGACACATGAGTGAAGATGCCTCCAGACGATTCCTGTCCCCAGTTGCTGAGTTCCTCTGCTTCCAGGTCTTTCCAGCTGAGACTGACATTTTGAAGCAGAGGAAAGCTGTTCTCACTTAGCCTTTTCCAAATTCCTGACCCACAGAATCTTTGAACATAATGCAACAGTTGTCTTTTACTGCTGAATTTTAGAATAATTTGTTATACAGAAATAGATATTTGAGACAGTTAATCATGATGCACTTTCATTGCAACTGAACACAGTTTGCAGTAACTACTCTTACCATGAATAAACAGAGGGTTTTATGTTTCAAATACATGTCTATTTTATCTCTAATAGTTTTATTTACCCTAAATAAGGAAGAGGATGTAAATTTTAGTAGATTCTGCAAATTAAAATCTCCCAAATACAATATTCTTTTCAGACCTTCCACCCAAAATACCAAATACATGTACATTTGTATGGTATGGTTTATATAAATATTACTCATTATGCTGAAGTAGGAGCATACACATAACACTTTCATACTCAACTATCAAGTAAATGTTCTACATTTTGATTTAGGCTCATAGGGTGTTTGTTGTGGTCTAGTATGAGGCCTGTGCTGAGGGAGGCTAACATGCTAGTTCACTGGAAGGCAGAACAGAAAGGACTAGAGAAATGAATATAGGGGAGCTGGTGCTGGAAGCAAGGGACAGAAGGCAGGGAGGAGAATGTTCCAGTTCCAGTAGTCTGGTTAGAGGTGACCAGATTTACTACTCAGATAAAGTAAGAAACTCAAACTAGATCTCAAAGTAAAATTCCCTGTGGCCTATACATAAAACACACATGTAAAACAATGTGTCTTTGAAAGCTTGAAAATAAAAGGATAGGCAAGATCATACAAAGCAAAGGCAAATAACAAAAAAATAGAAACTAGAATTCCTAAAATTAAACAAGGTTGAATTTAAGGCAAGAAGCATGATGTTTTAGAATGATAAAGGTGTAAACCACAACAAAGACCTAGCAATTATAAATAGATATGTAGTAAATAATATAGCAACAAATTTATGAAGCAAAGTGTACAGAACATACAAAGAGAAATAGAAAGAAAAATATTAATGGTAGAAAAATTTAATTCTTTTATCTGAGCCCAGACAAGTACATAAAAATAATATTAAAGACCTAAGTAACATAATGAACATATATTCACATACTGTATCAGAGAATGCAACTTCTTTAAGGTACTCATGCAATAGTCACAAAACGTGACTCTATTAAACTAAAGAATACTTCATTGACTTGCAAAATGTAGAAATAGTGCAGGTCAAGTCCTCTGACAATATTTCAATAAAACTGGAAATTGATTTTTAAATAATACAAATCTAAAAACCTTATCATTTGGAGAATTTGAGCTCTCCATTTCCTTTTTGATCAAAGAGGAAATTAGAAAGCATAGAAAATCTACAAAGTAATGGTAACATGTATGTTACATATTTGAACCTATGGTATATAGCTAAACAGTGCTCAGAAGGAAATTTGAAGTCCTAAATATTTATATCAGTAAGCAAGAAAGAATAAAAATAAATTAAGAATCAAGTTCTGGAAGTTAGTAAAAGAACAACAAAACTAAGGGAAGCAGATGGAAAGAATACTAAAGATAAAAGCTTAACTTATTTGTAGAGACGTGGATGGATCTAGAGACTGTCACACAGAGTGAAGTCAGAAAGAGAAAAACAAATATCGTATATTAACGCATATATGTGGAACCTAGAAAAATGGTACAGATGAACCGGTTTGCAGGGCAGAAGTTGAGACACAGATGTAGAGAACAAACGTATGGACACCAAGGGGGGAAAATGGCGGGGGGGTAGGGTGGGGGGTGGGGTGAATTGGGCGATTGGGATTGACATGTATACACTGATGTGTATAAAATGGATGACTAATGAGAACCTGCTGTATAAAAAAATTTTAAAAAAACAAACAACAACAGAACTAAGGCAAGCAGATGGAAAGAATACTAAAGATAAAAGCTTAACTTATTACATTAGAAAACAGAAAGATGGCAATACTAGCAAATAAAGCAATCCAAGACCTGGTTCTTTAGGGGGAAAATAATAAAATGTATATAGATGTTAGGTAATCTAATCAAGAAAAGGGGCAAAAACACAAATATACAAAATTTTAAAAAATGAATCATAAGTAGCTGCTTTGCTTAACTATGCAAATAAATGGCTAAGTGGATGTTTTCCTAGAAAATATAAGTTGCCAAAATTGGTCAGAACAGAAAGAAAAGTCTAAACAGACCAATTAACATGAAGGAATTAGAAAATGTTTTTAATGACCTAACCCCCAAAGAGCAATGGGCCTATATAGTTTCTCAGGCAATTTCTATGAAATTTTTAAGAAACCAGTAACTCCAATGCTATTTAAATTGTTTCAGAATGAAGGAAAAGAATCAAAGGTGCAAATTCTTTTTATGAAACCAGTGTAAGATTGATGTTAAAACCCAACAAAAATAGCACCAAAAGTAAATAAAATCATAGGCTAATCTTACCTACAAATAAGATATAAAAATCCAGAATAAAAGAAACAATTCTATTAAAGAGAGGAAATAAAAATATGTGTTATTACCATTATTTCACAATATAGTGGAAACACTAGCCAACATAATTAAAGAGAAAAAAAAGAGGTATAAAAACTTGGAGGTAGGAGGTAAAATTATCATTCTTTGAAGATAGTATTGTTTACCTGAAGAATCCAAGAGATTCAACTATTATAAATAGTAATAAAATTTATTTAGAAAGCTTGGTATAAAGTTAACATTAGGAAAATAATAATTTAATTAAGTAGAAACAATAACCATTTAAAAATGTGATGGAAAAAAGACCTCATGTTGTACAAAAAATAAATTGTTCAGAACAAATTTAAAAGGGAATTGTGCAAAGACTAAGTAGAGAAAACTTTAAAATGCAAATGAAGTCTTTAAAAAAGGAAAGATATTATGTTCTTGGATAGGAATATTCAACATTGTAAAGATGTCAATTCTCCCCAAGTTAATCCGTAACTGTAAAACAATAACAATAAAATTACTATCAGAATATTCTTTTAGAATTAGATAAGCTGATTATATACTTTTATACTTTATTTGAACAAATAAATAATTAGTAATCTGAAAAAAAAATAGATATAGGGATGTATTAGTTTTCTACTGCCACAAAACAAATTACCACAAATTTAGCGGCTTAAAGTAACACCTACTTAATTAGCTCACAGTTCAGTAGGTCAGAAGCCCAGGCATGGCATGACAGGGTTCTCAGCTCAGGGTCTAGCAAGATTGGAATTCAGATGTCAGTGAGGTGGCATTCCCTTCTAGAGGATGGACTAGGGAAGAATCTGTTTCCAGTCTCACTCAGATTGTTGGCTGAATTTAGCTCCTTGTGGTTGTAGGATTGAGGACCCCATTTCCTTTCTGGCTGTCAGCCAGGAACTGTTAGCTCCTAGAAGCCTCCCATATTCCGGGCCACAAAGCCCCCTGCATCTTCAAAGCCTTCTCTATGGTAAATAGACATTGCAGCTAGAGAAAGAGAGAGGATAGGAGGGTCACATGAATCCTTCACATTCCATTGGCCAGAATTCAGTTATATGACCATGCCTAACTCAAGGGAAGAGGGAAAACGTAGTCTAGTTGTGTACCCAAGAGGAAAAGGAAATGTATTGGGTTAACAGCTAATAGTCTCTTCCACAAATCCCTCACACCTTACACCAAAATTAATTATAGAGGGATAAAAGAGTAAAATATTAAAACGGAGGAAGAAAGGAAAGAAGGAAAGAAAGAAGAAGAAAACATGGGAGGTTTTTTTTTTGTTTTTTTTTGTGGTACGCAGGCCTCTCACTGTTGTGGCCTCTCCCGTTGCAGAGCACAGGCTCCGGACGCACAGGCTCAGTGGCCATGGCTCACGGGCCTAGCCGCTCCGAGGCATGTGGGATCTTCCCGGACCGGGGCACGAACCCGTGTCCCCTGCATCGGCAGGCGGATTCTCAACCACTGCGCCACCAGGGAAGCCCAACATGGGAGTTTAAAAAAATTTTTTAAAATAATTTTCAGAAAAAAAAATTATAATTATTAAAAAAAATAATCTCAGAATGAAGGCCTTTCGAACTGACTCAAAATGTAGACGCTATAAAAGAAAAAGAATGATTAATTTTAAAATTTAAAAAATTCTTCCTGACAAAACAAAAGAAAAACAGCATAAAGGAAAGTAAAGACAAGTCAAATTCTAATTGGGAAAAATCTAGCACATTGATATCTCAACCAAAGTGTTAATTTCCTAAAGCATAAAGAACTCTCAGAATTTTAAAAGAGCAAAAACACCCAATAGAATAATGAGCAAAGGATGTGAACAGACAGTTCACAGAAAAGGAATAAAATGGTTCTCAAAAGTATGAAAAGATTCTTGACTTCATTTATATAATAAGAGAACTGCAAAGCTACATCTTTAACCTGTCAGACTGGCAAAGATGAAAAGATGGATAACGCATTGTGTTGGCAAAAGGGTGTAAAGTCATGCTGCTGGGGGTATAAATTGTTCTAGCCTCTATGGAGAGCAATTCAACAGTAAAACTTAGCACATCCTTACCCTTGATCCAGCAAGTCCACTTGTAGGAATTTACTTTAGGAATTTATGTACAGATATACATAAATGAAAAGACAGTCAGTAAATACACAATAGTACAATAGTCATGGCAAAAGATTGTAAATACTTAAATATTCATCAGTGTGGACATAAAGGGAAGTACTATGGAGCCATAACAAGAGTGAGCTGTAATATATAAAGTCATGGAATACTAGTCAAGGTACACTCTTAAGCAACGAAAGCAACGTAAGAATAGTATATACAGGGTTAAAAAACAAAATTCATCTGAGTAAAATTTAAAGATCTTATTATTTTTGTTCAATGATTCCTGAATCAGGCAGCATCTAACCTAGCAGATAGAAAGGAACTCTGAGGAGCTGTATGAAATGTTAAGATTTTCTAGGCAGAAGGCAGCAGGAACAAGGAAGTTATACTAGCAAAAATCGGATTGGTTATTGCAAGGTCACTTTCCTTTAGGGGCTGGCAGGGGTCTCTCAGGCAGATTACCTAACTAGTGCTGTTCAAGTGATTCCTGATTGACTGGTTTAAGATTCCATTTCTGGGAGTGGCTGAAACTGTAGTTGTCTCATTATGGTGACATGAGGCTCAGCCTAAGTGACTCCATTTGGGGTCTGTTGTCTTGTTTTTACAATTGGATGGAAGAGTAGAATAGAGATTGACTTCTGGGAAAGGAATGGGAATTTAGAAAATAAACAGGTGGCTGTAGGAAAAGGATGCAAAAGAAACTTTCCTTTTCTAATATACCTACCTTTTACATTTTGCACTGTTTGAATTTTGTACAATGTACATGTATGGTCCATTAAAAAAGTAAATAATATATATTTTTAGATTTTGGAAGCAAATGTGTTATTTGGGTCCTCCGAGAAGCAAACCACAAGGTGAAATCAGACATGCAAGTGACTTATTAGAGAAAATGGGGAGGGAGCCAGAAGCAGCAGGGAAAGCCCCCAAATGGTGATGAAGGTCTGACCCCTGAGAAGAAGAGAGGGAAGGAAGGAAGTTCTGACAAAGCCAATGGGAGTCCTTAAGCCAAAATCACCAGTGGGAAGAGTCCCCCCTCCCACAGGAATGGGTGTGCCTTAGTCTCCCTGCCCTGCTTAGTCAATGGCCGGGAGCAGCACCTGGAAAGGCAGCCTCCGAACTGTTGATGGACTCAGAGCGCAGCAGATGGGGCCCTTGATGAGTTGCATTCCCAGCAGCAGATCCAAAATCTGTTCTGACCATCCCTTTACTGAAGTTTGCAAATACTTCTCTTACACGATGATTTACTTTGATTTTGTAGTTGCAGTGACTTGAACTTTCTGTTTTTGAACACGAACATTTTTTTCTTTAATCATTCACTCATTCATTCATTCATTCATTCATTCATTCATTGATCCAACCAGTATTTATTAAATACTTACTAAATACTGTGCATTGAGCTAAGTGCTGGGGATGCAAAGATGAGCAAAACAGACACAGGTCCCAGACTTGTGAACTGTATGGTCTGCTGAGGAGGCTGACATGAATCAAATGATCAGACAGCGTATAGTTTCAAACTCTAATAAGTGCCATAGAGAAAAAGTATAGAGTCATGCATGCATCTAACACCAATCTGGAAGGTTGGAGAAGGTTCCCCCAAAGAAGTGAAACACTAGAAGTATATGCTCACTGAAAAAACAGAGAGTACAGAAGAGTTTAAAGAACAAAACTAAAATCACCTATAATTCTAAAACCCAGGGATAACCTCAACTAGCAATTTTCTTCATCTTTTTTTAAATGTAATTGCCCAACACAGCATTGTCCAATGGAAATAGAATGTGAGTCACACATGTAATTTTAAATTTTCTAGAAGCCATATTTTAAAAAGTGAAAAGAAACAGGTGAGATTAGCTTTAATAATTCAGTTTATTCAACCCAATATGTCTAAAATATTGTCATTCAATATATAATCAATATAAATATATTAACACAGTAGTTTACATTATTTTTTCTTGTTAAGTCTTTGAAATCGCATATGTATTTCATACTTACAGCACATCTCACTTTGGACTAGCCACATTTCAAGTGCTCAATGAGCACATGTGGCTAGAGTCTATTGTATTAGATACCACAAGTTATATACCCATATATAGTACGTATATATGTATGTAGATATATATACACATATAACATCACATTTGAGATCTTAATGCATATTCAGTTTTATGTCCTGTTTTTTCAGTGAACATTCTATCATATGAATTTTCCCATGACAGTAAATATTTTAAAAAATCATCCTTATGCACAGTATATGTTACACAGATCCACTATTATTTATTGAACCATTTATATATTATTAGATATTTAGGTTATTATCAACTTCTCAATATATAAATCATGCTGGCTGCAATGAACATTTAATAAACACAACTCTTCATCTGTATCACAGCTTGTCACCTTACAATACATTCTTGTTGGAGTTGCTTGGTCAAAGTGAATGAAGATTTGTAAGGCTCTTGAGACATTTCATAAAATTACTTTGAGAGAGGCTGTACTCATGGCATCGCCAGCAGCCCTGACAGTGTATGTCTCACTGTGACCCTGGCAACAATGACCATTGTAGTTTCTTCTAAATTGTTAATTTGATTTGCCAAATTTGGCATTTCCTTATTTTCACAAACAAATCTTTGAATTCCAGAGAGGCTGAGCACTCTTTATCTTTCTCTTCATTAGCTAATTCATTTCTAGTTTTAAATTACTAATTTTTTTTTCTGTTAATGTGAATCCATGGGGCCTCTTGCATTGAATGGGGGAGGATTAGGCCTGACATTTATGTTTATTTTTATAAGCTAACGTGGTTTGACTGCAAATTCCACCAACAATTGTTGAGCTTTACTCATTGGGTGATGCTGGCCTGCGTGTTAGAGGGGATACAGTGAGATGTGGCTGAGTCTCACAGGAAGCTCAGGATCGTGAAGGAGAGAGGCAGGCACACATGCAGGCTGCTGACCCACCAGGCTGTGTGCACAGATGGGGTGGAGGTTCATAGGGCCCCTGAGAGCACAGAGTGGTGCTGGTGAACTTACTCCAGATGGAAAAGGCTTCATGAGTGAGACAGGCCTGGAGGAATAAGTAGGATCCCATCACATGGAGTAGGATGAGAGGGCACCCAGGCTGAGGGACGGGCAGAGACAACAGAGGTGTGGAAATGCTCCTGGTATTTGCAGGAGAACTGGGATGAGTCTGATGAAACATCAGTGGTGGGAGATGACGTGGGAAAGGCTGCCGGGCTCAGGTTCCAGCAGAATTTAAATACCTTGCTAAGGCTTTACTTTATAGACTTTGAGGATTGGTGGTGCTGTTAAGCAGTTCTTTTTTTCATATGAGGAAAGAAAATCTGAATTCACAGAGCTAGCTTTTCAAGGAAAAGGGTCTAAAGAAAGGAAAGATTGTATGTCGTTAGATCTTCTGCATTCGCTTCCCACGTTGGTAGGCACCCCCAAGGTCAACGGAGGATGGAGGAGGGTAAAGCAATATGGAATTGTAATCGACTAAGTTCTGATTCAGATAGAAGAAATTAACCTGAAATCCAGTTTCTTTACAACACTTCCATCCACAGCTTTTTGCAAATTGGTTTCAACTCATGATCTCCTGTGTCATAAATGAACGTGGCCGCTGAGCCAGTGGGACTTCCTGATGGAGACTATCTCATAAATGATCAGATCTTTCCACCTTAAAAATAACTAGGAGTGAAAGTGAGGTGGCCTCAGCTCCCTTGTGGGTATATGCCCAGAGGGCAGTGCTCCCGACAGGCTGGGCCCCTCACAGGCTTCCAGCCACCAGGCGCGTCTGAACACTGCCCAGCTAGACTGGAGAGACTGTCTTCCCTGTAGTCAGCCTGGCGAGAAGAGACTGTCTTTGGTTCCTCAGAACCACACCCAGTGAATGCACATGCATGCCCTAGAGTGGCCAAACATCCAAGACAGTATGACAAAAGAAGGTTCCTTGTGGTGACAGAGGCTTGCCTGTCATGGCCACTGCTCTGTCAAGTTCCAACTTGAGCCAGGTTCCATCCCTCCTTCAGCCCCTCCACCTCCATCCCCTCCACCAACCCTGCCACCACACCTACCCCAGGGTCTAGTCCTTTGGAGGAACATGAATTTGGCCACCTTTAGAGTAGGCCAACCACTGGCTACTTCTGATTCAGGAAAGCTGGCTGTAACACTCAGGGCTTCCATTATCTTCATTATGCCAAAGCCTAAGCAACAATCTCTGAGCCCTCCCCACCTCTGGGGAAGGAAGAGGGGACAAGGCATCTAACCAGGTCTCTAGTCTGGGGAGGAGAAGCACCTAGAAGCAGGGAAATCCTCCTTCCAGCACAGACAAGAAAGTCTTTTCCTCTCAGAACCCAGGTGTTGATGAGATTAATAAGGCATTCTACTTGCTAATTCAAGTGGAATACACAAAACCCACCCTAGCCCTTGGTTCTACAGTTTTGGTTGAGGCAGTTTTTACAGATGCTAATGAACCGCTCCATTTGGCATCTCAGACAGACCCAGTCCTCAGGCGATTTGACACTTGCTAATGATTGAAACTCCCTTTGGCTCCATAAACAGTGGGGGCCAGACGTGCAGTGCTAGCTGATTAGAAGCCCATTGGGCAGGCTGGGGCTGGGGTAGTTCTTCACCTGCCTTCGTTCTTGGGTGCAGGGTGAGTGCAGTGGAAGGAAGGTGAGAAGGTGGTGCCTCTTCTTGATCTCTCGGTTTTCTTCTGAATCCTCCATCTAGAATTCTCTGCGCAGGAGAGATGGACAAGAGGATTTATACACTTGCGAGCGCGCGCGCACACACACACACGCTCCACATCTCTGCTTGTGACTGTTCTCTATCTTGTCAAATAGGCTCTGTGAGGGGCTGGTGAAGGCTGGGGCACACTGCGGGGAGAATGTCTGATTGCAACCCACTGTTAAAGGTTAATCCCAAATCTGTGTGTGTGTGTCGGCAGAGAGCTGGGGGCGAGACAAAACAGAGAGGATAAAGATTTGCATCAACATGATTGCTTTTTAAAAATATGACAATTTGCGAAGGCTTTACTGTCTGTTTAGAGTGAAAGGCACTCCTTGTCATTTACAGAGCAGTTCTGCAAGAGGGCTTCAGGGCAACTCCAGAACAACTGCCAAGAGAGGGGCACAACCCAGGTCTTCTGACTTTGGCTGATTCCACACGAAGTTTCTTTTGTCATCAGCTCCGCTCACTGCCCTCTGTGTGGGGAGGAGGGGAGGTTGAGCGGAGGGAACATTAAATATTAGGAAACCGAAGGAAAAAGCAAAAGAGCCCGACATGGCAGTCTGCCCTCCGGAGGTTTGGGTCCAGGAATGATGAAGGGAGACTGCCACCTACGGGCCAGGTTCCAGGGGAGCCCGCACGTGGGGCTCGGCCAGAGAGACTCCACACAGAAAGGAGGCTTCGTGGAACAGTTAGTCACCACACCCTCTGCTCGCAGACAAAAACACTCTCAACTCATTCACAACAAATTAGCCTTTTCCTGATTTAAACAATGTCTTTCCCCCACAATAGCATGATCCTGGGAGCTGAGTTATGTATATGTAATAGACACATCTGGACGCACCACCACATTAAACAGCTGTGCACATCATTTGGCCGCTCGGTGCCACAGCAGACATCACTCCCGCACAACACCTACAATTTTATGGCTTCTTAATAAAAATGAATCAGCCTAATGGATCAGAGACAAGCATCGTCTTGCTGTGCCATCCTAGTAGAAAAGCAATAGGATAAGAACAATCGGGCAAATATCAAACACATTACAGAGGATGCCTGTAATGTGTTTGAGGCGGGAGGGACGGGAAATGAGAGTGGAATGGGGCACAAAGGAGAAAATAAAGTAAAATAAAACTAGAGAGGGGCCTCGCATGTGGTAATGGTAATGGAAGAGTATAATTGAATCAACTCTGCTCCCAAAGTGGAAAAAGAAAATTTACAGAATTCGAGCTTGTATGAGGGGGAATCTATTGTGTTATAGTTGTTCCAACGGTATCACACAGTTGTCCTTTGATATTTGATGTGTTTGTGAATAGCAAATTCTATTATTCCCATTCCATTCTAAAATCAGGTCTGCCCTACAATATTTACACAGTAGTGGATCTTGACTGATGAAGCAACCCGACTTCTGTTGCAGAGAAGGGAGTGGTGTAGGTGTGTATGTGTGTGTGTGTTTCTTTGTGTGTATGAGTTTGTGCACATGTGTGCAATTGTTTATATAAATGTGTTTGTGTGTGTGTATGTAAGCATGTTTTTGTGTATATATGAAAGTACGTGTGTATTTAATAGAGGAACCCAGGAAGGAATATAGTTCTGTAACTCCAAGCCAAAGGGGGTTTAGAGCCCCTATGCCCAGCGTTGCAGCACCTAGAGGAAAACTAAGCCCACCAGGGAAACAGCACTCTCGAATAGGCACAGGTATAGGCCTTGGGCATGGATCAGGGAGGCAGAACCAGGCTGTAGAACTTTCTACAGAAATCAGCAGGTGAAACTTGGGGTGTCAGGTCTGTACTTCTGGTGAGTGCCAGAGGAAACACAGGAATCAATCCATCCGAAGTAGGAGAGAGATTTCCCAGCGCAAACCAGGCTGGGTGAGGGAGAACCACCCAGGACCTGTAGAAGAAGACAAGAAGCAGGCCCAGAGCCAATCTCTTAGCCCCACTGGTTGAGGGTTATTATTATCAGTTCCTTAGGGGAGAGGAACTAGCCATTGATATCAGAACCTCCAAGATGTCCTTTAGGGTTCTTTGTACTTAGGCACATAATAGTGCTAAATTCTCATAAGCAGCTTAGTCATTCTTGTTACCTTTTATGATGTGTTAATTCAAGGACCTCTCTAGATGTTGTAGTATTAGAACACCTGGGGTAGAAGGCACCTCTCTCTCCACCTTAGAGATGTGAATCATAACCAGGAAGATTTTGGTATCTTTAGTGTAGTATTGGTAAATAATATGTATGATTGTATCATTTATTTAAAATTTTAGATTTTATCGATGTAGATGATACAGATCTAGTTTACTCATGTTAACTGCTATGCAAGGTTGCATTGTATAAATAATTCCCATTTTATTTGCCCATTTTACTCCTGAAGGTCAGGTAGCTTGTTTCCACTTTTTAGCTATTACATGGAATGCTGAAAAGAACGTTCTTTTGTTCCTATTTCCTTGGGCGCATGTATCTCATGTATAAAGGTGGAATTGTTGATCATAGGTTATGCATGTAGTAACTTTACCAGGTATTGCCAAATTGCTTTCTGCAGTGGTTAGATCATTTTATACTTCCACTGGCAGTGGATGAACGTTTTCATTTCTCCGTTCTCACAACTGGTATTGTTGGTATTGTCAAAGTTAAAAATTTTTCTCCACTCTAATAGGTGTGAAACAGTATCTATTTGTTCTGCATCTTCTTGACTACTAGTGAAGTCAAGAGTATTTTCATATGTCTATTGACCGTTAAATGTCCTTTTCTACTAATTGCTTCTTCATACCCTTTGCCTTTTTGCTGTTTGGTGATTTTTTCTTGCTTATTTTTAGGAACTTATTATATAATTTGGATAGTTATCTTTGTAATGTTGGTTGTAGTTATCTTTGAAATATAGGTTGCTGATATTTTCTCTAAGTCTGTGTTTGTCTTTTTACTTTGTTATTGATGTCATTTGTCATGGACAAGTTTTTTAAAATTATGTAGTTCAATTTTTCACTTTTCCATGATGATTTTCACTTTGTGCCCTTCTAGGATGTTGTATATAGTTTCCATAGTCTGTCTAAATGTATACAGCTTTCCCTTAACATCGCTGAAATTTACTTTTGTGCATGCTGTGAGGTATGAATCTAATTTTTCCCTTTGAAAATATTATTAGCAAATAGTCCCAGTGCCATTTATTAAATAGTCATCCTTTCCCCACTGATTTGTAATGTCACCTTTGTCATATTCCAAATTCCTATGTATATGTTAGTGTTTCTTGTTTTTTCAGAAAACCTGTCCCATGGATCTATTTATCCAAATGCTGATATCAGAGTATTTTAATTACTATAACTTTATGATAAATCTTGGTGTCTGCTAGGGTGAATCCTTTCTCGTTTCAAAATAGTTTTGGCTGTTCTTGGCCCTTTACTCTTCTGAGTAGGTTTTATGATCTGCTTATACAGGTCAATAAAAAAAAAATTCCCCCAGGATTTTTAATAGCATTTATTAAGTTTGTGGTGTAAATTTAGGAAAACCAGTACTGTTAAGCTCTTGTCTTCCCATACATGAACATGTTATATCTCTCCATTTATTCGTTATTTTTATGTATTTCAATAAACTTTTAGAGTTTTCTCCATAAAAGTTTTTCACATCTTCTGTTAGACTTACTCCTAGGTATCATACAGTTTTTTAGAGTGTTGTAAATGGTATATCTTTTTATTTTATCCTCATTCTTGAATGGTAGTTTGTGTATAGAATTCTAAATTAACAGGTATTTTCTCTCAACAGTCTGAATGTATTTCTGTTAGTGACCTAGGAATAGAAGGAAAATCCCTTAACTTGAAAAAGAGTATCTACCATAATCCTAAACAAATATTTTTCTTTATGGTGAAATGCTAAAAGCATCCCAGTTAAAATCAGGAACAAGACAAGGAAAAATATTCAGATGCAATTTCATCCTAATTACCAGGAAGAAACAATTAGACATGCATTTTTAAAAAAAATTTATTTATTTATTTATTTATTTTTGGCTGCATTAGTTCTTCATTGCTGCAGATGGGCTTTCTTTAGTTGTGTCGAGCAGGGGCTACTCTTGGCTGTGGTGTGCGGGCTTCTCATTGCGGTGGCTTCTCTTGTTGCGGAGCACGGGCTCTAGGCTCGCAGGCTGCAGTAGTTGTGGCGCACCGGCTTGTTAGTTGTGGCGCACCGGTTTATTAGTTGCTCTACCGCATGTGGGATCTTCCCGGACCAGGGCTCGAACCCATGTCCTCTGTATTGGCAGACGGATTCTTATCCACTGCTCCACCAGGGAAGCCCAGAAATGCATTAAAAAAAAAAAAAAACCCAATACATATAGCTGGATTTATTTAAATTAAATCTGAGCTTCAGTCTTTTAACTGGCCCTTTTACGTTATTGTGATTACATATTGTGATGAATTTATTCCTTAAGCTTATTTTGTGCTTTCCATTCACCATGTTGTTCTTTTTTCTCTTTTTCTGACTTCTACAGAACTGATCGATTCTTTTTCTTTCAAGTGATTATATTTCTACTTTTTCCTACTTATTGTTAAATTTAGCAAGCATACTGTTCAACAATCTAGTAGGTTAATCCATACACCTCGCCTTCCTTTCAAACTAAATATTGACCTTAGGATGCTTCATCTCTAATCATTCTTCTTCTCTTCTCACATATTATTGTTTCTAGTATTTTAGTTCCATCTTTTTTCATAACTTCTGTTAGTGCTTTTGTTACAATTATTATGGACATTCAATGCTTATCTAGATTTACTGTATATTTATCAATATTTTTACTCTCCATTTGCTTCTTTTTAAAACATCTTTATTGAGATATAAATCACACACTATACGATTCACCCATTTAAAGTTTACAACTCAGTGGTTCTTAGCGAATTCACAGACTTGCACAACCACCAGCAGAATCAATTTTAGAACATTTTCATGACCTCCAAAAGAAACCTCATACCCATTAGCAGTCACTCCCCATTTTCCTCCAGTCTTCCCAGCCCTAGGCAACCACTAACCTGCTTTCTATATCCATAGATTTGCCCAGTCTGGGCATTCATAGAAATGGAATTATATAATAAATGGTCTTTTGTGACTGGCTTCTTTCATTTAACATAATGTTTTCAAGTGGTATCTTGTGATTTTGGTTTGCATTTCCTTACTGACTAATGATGTTAAGCAACTTTTCATGTGTTTATTGACCATGTGTATATTTCTTTTAGAGATTCAAATCCTTCGCGCATTTTTTTGTGTGCAGTACGCGGGCCTCTCACTGTTGTGGCCTCTCCCGTTGCGGAGCACAGTCTCTGGACACGCAGGCTCAGCGGCCATGGCTTACGGGCCTAGACGCTCTGCAGCATGTGGGATCTTCCCGGACCGGGGCACGAACCCATGTCCCCTGCATCGGCAGGCAGGCTGTCAACCACTGCACCACCAGGGAAGCCCCCTTTGCCCATTTTTAAACTGGGCTATTTGTCTTTTTATTATTGAGTTTGAAGAGTTCTTTATATATTATAGATAACAAATCTTATCTGATACAAGATTTACAAATATTTTTTCCCATCCTGTGGGTTGTCTTTTCACTTTCTTGATGGTGTTTTTTGAAGCACAAAAGTTTTTAATTTTGATGACCCAATTTATATATTTTTCTTTTGTTGCTTGTGCATTTGGTATCATATCTAAGAACGTGTTGCCTAACCCAAGGTCATGAAGATTTATCCCTATGTTTCGTCTAAGAATTTTATAGTTTTAGCTTTTACATTTAGGTCTATGATAATTTTGAGTTAATAATTTTTGTATGTAGAGTGAGGAAGAGGTCCATCTTCATTCTTTTACATGTGGCTATCCAGTTATCCAAGTACCATTTGTTGAAAATAATTATTCTTTCCCCTTTGAATGTTTTGCACCGTTGTTGAAAATCAGTTGACTATAAGTATAGGGTTAATTTTTGGACTCAGTTCCATTGATCTCTATGTCTATTCTTAATCCAGTATCACGCTGTCTTCATTACTGTAACTTTGTAATAAGTTTTGAAATCTGGAAGTGTGAGTTCTCCAACTTTATTCTTCTTGTTCAAGATTGCTATTCTGGATCGCTTGGACTTACATTTGAATTTTAGTACTATCTTCTCAATCTCTAAACAAAAAGCTAGCTGGGATTTTGATAGGCATTGCATTAAATCTGTAGATGAATATGGAAGTACTGTCATCTTAATAATATTAAGCCTTCGGGGCTTCCCTGGTGGCGTAGTGGTTGAGAGTCCGCCTGCCGATGCGGGGGACACGGGTTCATGCCCAGGTCCAGGAAGATCCCACGTGCCGCGGAGCGGCTGGGCCCGTGAGCCATGGCCGCTGGGCCTGCGCATCCGGAGCCTGTGCTCCGCAACGGGAAAGGCCACAACGGTGAGAGGCCCGCGTACCGCAAAAAAAAAAAAAAAAAAAAAATTAAGCCTTCTAATCCATGAGCATGGGATGTCTTTCCATTTATTTAGGGATTCTTTGATTTCCTTTAAAAATATCTTAGAGTTTTCAGAGTACAAGTTTTGCACTTTTGTACTTTTTTTGTACTTTTGTTAAATTTATTCCTAAGTAGTTTACTATTTTTGATGCCAGTATAAATAGAATTGTTTCCTGATGTTATTTTTAGATTGTTCATTGTGAATTTTTTGCTTCTTGAATCCTTTCTCACTGGCTCATTTTTCCTATTCCCTGAAGTACATATTTATGTAGTTCTTTCTTAAAGAATCTGTGAATGGAAAATTCTCTTAGCCCCTGTGTGAAAATGTCTTTATTTTCTTAAATGATAATTTAACTGGGTATAGAATTGTAGGTCAGCAATTCTTAAGATTTCTTCCTACTTTATTTTGGCCTCAGTTTTTGCTGCTGAGATGTCAACTCTCAGTCTAATTGATGTTCCTTGACAAACAATGTCCCCTCCCACTTTTTTTTAAACTGGTTGTTTTAAGTTTTCCTAAGTTTATTTTTTTGAAGTTTTCCTTAGTTTCACCATATGTATCTAAGTGAGGTTTATTTTATTTATTCTATTCAGTGTTTGTTGTGCTTCTTCAATGTGAGGATTTGTGTTTTTTAATTAATTCTAGAATATTCCCAGCTATTACCTATTTTAATATTGCATTCTCTCTAATCTCTTTCGAGACCTCTGTAAATGTTATATTTTCTCATTTTATTCTCCATTGTTTTTATTTTTGCCATAAAGAATCTCATTCTGAATTGTATTTTGATTACTTCTCAGATCCATATTCTAGTTTTTTGTTATGATTTTTTATTTACTACAAAGTAAAGGAGATAACTCTCCTCAAAAAGAATATTAAATCTTAAAATGGAGGACTTGAGTTTCATCCAGCAGGAAATTTTTCCATTAAGAAAAATTTCCAAATACACCCTTTAAATATAGAGAATTGTCCTAAGGTGGCTATAATTTTTTAAATATAAATATTTGTTAAATGATTGGATTTATGCTAAGGGGATATCTCTGAAAATGTTAGAGGGGAAAATCACATATTTCATGATTTTACCTGTTGAACCTGATAGATCAGTAGGATGCCAACGAGCATATGCTTGGGGTCAACCAGACTTGAGTTCCAATACCAGCTTTGCCATTGACTAGATGTGGGACTTGGACAACTTATTTTAACCTTGCTGAGTCTCTCTGAATCTTAATTTCATCATCTATAAAATAAACACTTCAGCCCTGACATGAGGAACGAATGATTAGGTACATGTGAAGTGCCTTGTGCAAAGTCTGGCCAATGGCAGGTGCTTCATAAAAGATTATCATTATTTCTTGCATAAAAATCTTAATTAGAGCTGGTGCCATCATGTGAGTTATCCCCATCTAGTATTTGAGATCTTCTCATTAGTCATGACCAATCATAACCCCTTTGCTATAACTTTGACCTCCCTAAAATACACGGATTAATAATTAATCCAGGTAAGGGCTGGAATAATTGCTAGTGGAAATGTCTGTGATAAGTGATATTTCACACGCTTTTCTCCTGCAGCAGTCCCCCTAGGCAGCTATTGAAGGCCAAAAATAAATCATTCTGGGGTTCTTTCTTGCAGCAGATGGTGTAACGCAAAGTCTATCTTGGAGGCACACCCTATAAGCAAGATTTCTAGGACTCTTAAAAGAAAAACACTTAGAAAATTGATTCAGTCAAATGGAACTGCTATAAACATACTTTCTCTGTAATTTTTCAAACTAATATATTTAATTCTGTCTGGCAGTGTCCTCTAAATTGAATTCGCATTAGATAGATGAGTCCATTGCATGAATATAATATATTGATGCAGAAATCATTCTGCCTTTGGTGGGGGTACTCAGTATCTCCAAAAGGTGAGGCTGCCTTGCACTCATGGTGTGATGGCAAATATTGCCTTCACAAGGCTGTTCTCGTGAATTCTTTCTCTAGCAATAATTATGGCAGGAAATGGGATCTTTCCTGTAAGCACATTTTAGTGACTAGCGTCCCTATATGTATAGTATATTCAGATCTGTTCATGGACCTTGATTGTACAGCCATCGGAATGTAGAATAAATCTCATCTTTATTAAACAACATCAATTATCCTATTATCTGCAACCCACTGTTGTACATGCCTGATAGTATGCTGAGCCCACACATATATTAATATATATTTGTATGTATATGATATATATTATATTTAGTCTTCACCATAACTCTGTGAGGAAGGTACCATTAGCCCCATTTTATAGATGAGTAAAAATGAAGCCCAGGGAGTTAGGTGCTCAAGCCTGTACAGCTAGGCAGTGGTGGAGCTGCAGCCACCAGGAAAGTCATCTTACCTTCACCATATGAACGCGGTGAGACTTGAAGGTGCAGGGCTGCCCTCTCTTTGCTCGGGGATTCCTGGGGCCATGCTTCTACTCACCGGTCTCCCATGTAACACCTCTAGATATATTGTCAAAAAGACTGAAATTCAGAAATTGTAGCTCTGCTTAATCTAAATTGTATAATTACCTTACCTTTTACTTACCTTAACTCCACTGGCACTTAGGCAAAGAGTTCTGCCCCTCCGCCCTTTCCTTCTTTCCTCTTCTTTCTTCCTGTTTGCTGAGGGCTTGGGCATAAAGAGAGAAGGAGGAACAGAAGGAGAAAAGAGTCTCTCCACTTGGGAAGCTTGCATTCTAGGGGAGGAAACAGGCTGCACAAACGTGAAACAGAGAAGGACGTGACAGTGTTTGGGGACACGCTGATGATGCCGCAGCTAGCACAGGCAGGACCATAGCAGTATCTCCAGCCTCTTCCTCACACGCAGTTGGCCTCTGGCCTGCCTCTCTCTGGTGGCATGTTCCCGTGCTGTGGCCCTCCCAGCCCATTGCCTTGGCTCTGCCTGTCTTCCTCCTTTGCTGCCCGTACCTCATAGGGCCTTTCTGGTAGATCAGGAGCCAAAGTACCCAGACCAAGCTGACAACGTAAATTTCAAACCACATGCAGTAAAATGGAATTCCACCTCCTAAGCTGATGGAAGGTACGATTAGAACATGACACTGGCATTAGCACACAGAGGAATTTTTATATTTCTTTAGAGGGTTCTGGAAACACTGGGCCACAAGCAAGCATTTCAGAAGGACCTCCTTAAATTTTTATATCTTGATTATAAAATAGATTTCTAGTCTCATCCTCTGTACTAGGTGATGTTCATCGGTTTGGGCTGCCACAATAAAATACCATAGACTGGTGTCTTAAACAACAGAACTTTGTCTCATGGCTCTGGAGGCTGGAAAGTCTGAGATCAGGGTGCCAGCATAGTTGGGTTCTAGTGAGAGTCCTCTTCCTGGCTTGCAGATGGCCGTCTTCTCACTGTATCCTCACATGGCAGAGGGAGGAAGTTCTGATGTCTCTTCCTCTTCTTATAAGGCCACTAATCCCATCATGAGGGCTCTACCCTCATGCCCTCATCTAAACCTAATCACCTCCCAAAGACCCCACCTCCTATTACCATCACATTGGGGGTTAGGGCTTCAACATATGAATCTTGGGGGACTCAATCATTCAGATTATAACATAGGTAGAGGTGCTTTTAGCAGCACCTCTACCTATGTTATAATCAAAGTGAGAGCAGCCCCCAGGCTCTCTTTTCTCCTGGTCACTTTCCTTCTCCTCTCCCCTGCTTACCCTTCCTCCATGGGCTGAGTCTTCACACCTTTCCCGGGTAATTCACTAGTATGTGGGACATTTACCTTTCAGATCAGAATAACTAATCTTCCTAAAGTGGCTGCCTTCTACCACTAGTTCATAGACCGAAGAAGGTATCTTATGTAAATACTTTATTCCATAGAACTTCTGAAGAATCTAGCTCAAACAGATATTTTTCCTTAAAATTAATTTTTGCAATACATGCACAAAATCAAAGAGTACAAAAGAGCATAACATTCATTCTTCAAAACTCATCAAATGGTACATTCCAATAAAGCTGATTTATAAAACTGGAAAAAAACTGGTTATGATATTAAAAGCAAGTTCCTCTCCCATTCCTGTCCCCAGCCACCCTATTCCTCCCTGGAGGCCACTGCTGTCAGGGAGTAGGGTATAGCCTTCCAGAGATATTCCCTGCATGCCATCATAATAACGTGTCATGGAGATGATTCCATGTCCCTACAGTCAGTATCACCTCGTTCTTTTGATGGGCAGCGTAGTTTCCCCCGTATGGATATAGCATAGTATCTGTACCAGTTCTTCTTAAAGAATTTTTTGGTTGTTTGCAATCTTTTGTTGTTTTAAAGAATACTTATATATAAGCATATGTATAGAATAAACTCTTATAGTAGAATTATTGAGTCAAATGGCATGCACACTTTAAAAGCTGTGAAATAATCTAAATATACAAAAAGTATAAAGAATAATGTAACTAACACTATACCCAGCGTTATTACATCTCAACAAGGAAAATCACATTTCCTTTAGGAAGCACTGGAGTGTACAGTCACTAACTCATGGGTTATGTATTAATGATATGGAATAAGGAGGTTATCTGATTTTGCTTTATGATCTGGAAGCCTGAATTCAAATGTTGCTAGGATTGTAAATGTATTCCATCTAGTGGCCTCATCAATGTCCCAAGTGGATTGTGTTTCTAACCCATCAGCTGTGTGTTCCTGAATACGATTCTTTGGTGTACTTGACCCTAAACAGTGAGACGACCGAGGCCTGGCCTGACAAGGAGGGGGGGCTGGCGAGAGACCTGAATTAGCTAAGAGGTGACTGCTTGCACCACGCAGAGCCCACTCCAAGTATCCAGCCATACAAGTAAGTGACTTTACAGGGATTAATTTTATCCCTTATAAAATGGAATGAGCTTTCAATTTTATCCTTATCTTTTGAATTGACTGTGGCTTAATCTCTTCGTAAAGGCATATGTATGTGTATGTGTAGGCATAATTTCCATTATACTGTATTGTAGACCTCATACCTTCTGCAGGGATTTTAATGATGCTTTTCTGAATAGGAAGCCAGGGTTCTCTCCGTGCCCCATCCCCTGCTCCCACTGTGTTCACTTTCTTTGCACGTTGCACACACAGGGTTAAGATTTTTCAGTTTTCCTTTGAATAATGATTGCAGTATTAAACACAGCCTCATAACGTTCAGCCCGTTATTTGTGTAGATGGCTCTCCAGTGCTTTTAAATTTACTTAATTAAAATTCTAGAATGATATGATTCCAGTGGGTTACATTCATCTTACTCTTATCTTCTTCAATCAGTTTTCTCTTATAGCCTTTTTCTTTGCAAGAATTATTGAAGATGACTTCAGCCTAGCAGACTGCTTAACTCATAATTCATTACTTAAAAAAAACTCAAATAATTAAAAGCATTCATTGTTAAGCACAGTGGAGTTAAACTCAGCTTGATATTGATGCAGGGTCTCTCTACCACAAGGATATAGCTAACCTATCCTCAAAATGAAAAGGGAAAGGCTTCGGTTTTCTGAGATTTCCTATCCATCTTTTCTTTCTTTTTCCTTTTTTCTTTGAACTGAAATTATCCCATCAGTTAGCCACCGAGTTTGATTTTATAATCTACTTACAGTTCAACAGGAGGGAACAAAGGATGTGCACTATCTTTTCCCTTTATGCCCAGAACATAGTAAGATTAGCAGATCACAATTCATTGCCCGGGCATGCAAGTATTGCCATGCACAGGACAGACCTCTGGTACCTCTACGTTTCTCCCTCCCTTACTGACAGAAAACCCACTGGATTCCAGCAGCAGCTGAGCTCTGGCAGCCATTGGCCCCAAAGCTCTACCTCCTGCCTTTCAGTAGGTAGAGGCCAGCTGGGGAGGTGACCAATCGGCCGGTTTGTATCCAGGAGAACATGGCACAGTTCGCTATTTAAATCCAGCCAGGATGATGTCAGCAAGCGGAGCTGAAAGGGTTAGGAGAAAGGCTAACGGAGAGGAGAAATCTTGTCAGTCTGTATTATTACAGAAAGCTGGGCTGAGGCTAAGCAGAGACTAACACACCCACCACCTGTGCCCTGAGCCCAACTCCCAGTGCCTCTGAACTGCCTCCTCCCAGCCTCGAGAAAGGAGGAATGGCTGCAGAAGATAACCTGATGCTAAATTATGTGGGGAGAGTTTAATTCTTACATGATTTTTTTAAACTGGAAGAGCAGGTTTCTACTTAGATGAAAATGCACAAACCATCTCTGGTTTGCAAATTGCTGGGGTTTTACAGGAAAGCTGGGCTGACTCTCACCCGCTGATAAGAGAAAAGCGTTTGTTCCCGCCTCTGGAAGTCTGCGGTCCCAATAACCCCGGGTGAAACTTGCAGAAATGGTTCTCAGCTTAGATGCCGTTTTGCAGCACGAGCAGAATGTTCAGGCTCAGGAAATGATGCTAAAGACATTTTGAAAAATGTAAGATGGGCCTGACACAGCGCTGGCACAGGATATATGACGGAAGCGGCGTGGTGAGTGGTGATAACAGCCCCTGGGGCTTGGCAGGGAGCTGGTTTCACACCCCAGCCCGACCAGCGCCCCCCTCCAGCAGGAGCCTCATCAGGCTCCGGGGTGAGAGCGGAAATCTGGCCATGCCCCTGGAGGGCCCAGGCAGGGGACAGGCCCTCAGGAAGGAGGGCGAGGTTCCTGAGAGCACCTTCTTATCAGCAAAGACTTGACAATCCACCTGTACACACATCACACTTTAAAAAATTGTGTCGGTTTTGGTTGTTCTGGGCCCTGCTCACTCCTACTTTTCCAAAGCACCTGCTGTAGACAAAGCTGGCTTGGGGACAAGAGGGGATGCAGCATTTTTCCTTAGGGTCTCTCAGTGAGAGGCCACACAATGCCACTTACACAGGTGCTCAGTAAGAATTAGATGGAGAGGACACTCTGATTACTGCTAATGAGGGGGTAAGTTAATAAGGGCGAGATGCCTGTTTCCGGGCAGATCCGCCCAGTGCGATGGGACCTGCAGCTGATCTGCTTAGGAGGGTGGCTTTTCTTCCAGATGGCCATGGCCTTTGTGTCAGGGAAGGGCTTTCCTTCAAAGGCTGGCGCTCCACAGTTGCAATGCAGATTAGGGGTCCGTTTTTATTTGCCACTCTTAAAAAATAAACATTCTGGGCACAAGAAAGGGAGCTTTTCAACCCTGAGACTGTTCTGGATGTTTGAGTACATGTGGCAAGACCCTCTTTCAGATAATGAGCAAGTGCTCCTGGCACTTTGGAATTATTCCTTGCTTCCACCCAGCATTGTTCCGACAGCTCTGTTCCGACAGCTCTGTTCTTAAAGATTAACTACCATTCATTTAGTAACTTTTGCTGTAGAGAGGGGAGGGGAAAACTTGATGATATGATTTAGAGCAATTATTATATTTGGTTTGTGTTTCTCCTGCAATGCTCTTCCTTTAAGGAGTAAGCAGGGAGGTATTAATATCTATTTGCCATTTTGTTTCCCTAATGTTTTTATTGCTGCTGTGATTTTAACAAGTATGGGAAGGCAAAATATTTGAGGACCCCTTTAACCCCTTTAATTTGTCTCATGCAGAATTGAGACAAATTCTGCATGAATTCTGAAGAGGTCACTATATTTAAATGATACAGAAAAACCAGTATAGGTAACGAAATGATGGAAAAGAGCATAATTCCATGATATTACAAAATAAACAGACAGTATCTCATCTCTGTCAAGCATGCCCAGGCACAGAGAGATAAAAATCTTTATCTCTTTATAGACACCATTCCTGCTTCAAGGTGCTCAAAATCTAGCGAAGGAAACAGACGTGTATACAAATAACTGTAAGACAAGGCACGTACGTGACAAAAGTAAAAGTGTAAACCATAGAGCTGAAGAGAGCTGAAGAAGCAATGATTCATTCCAGGGGTGAGGCCTCTGAGTCGGACCTTAGGGATGAGGAGGGTTTCATCAGGCAGAATGTGGGGTATCGCGTGTGAAACTCTGCAGCCTTAAAAAAAGAATACCCTGAGTCTATATGAACAAATAGAGCAAGCTGTCCAATATAGACTACATAAATGGAGGTCACTTAGCAGTGTATGTAGAACTAG
Organism: Physeter macrocephalus; assembly: GCF_002837175.3. Taxonomy (NCBI): domain Eukaryota; kingdom Metazoa; phylum Chordata; class Mammalia; order Artiodactyla; family Physeteridae; genus Physeter; species Physeter macrocephalus. The sequence goes on along the minus strand of NC_041223.1, from coordinate 52,000,050 downwards.
AATATATATATATATATATATATATATATATATATATATATATATATATAGTAGTTGAGCTTATTTTAAGCTCTAAGGACAGACTGGATTAAAATCTAAACTCAGTACTTTCAGTGGATTGTGTCATTGTTGAAAATATTTTCTGTCCTTTCCTGAGAGAAGGTTATTCTTTCCCATTCATTGATACCAGGCTGGTCCTGTGACCTGCTTTGACTAATGAAATAAGAGCAGAAATGAGGTATGTGCCTCCTGAGTACACACTTTAAGAGCCATCATTTGCTTCAGCCATGTTCTCCTTTCTCTGTATTCTGATGATCAGGTAAGTCCGACTAGAGGTGCTCCTTTGGCTTCAGCCTGGGTTCTGGAATGAAGATGGCATGAAGTAGGGCTAACTGTGGTCGACGTGGCTTATTAGCATCAGCAAGAAACAAACCTTTGTTAGTGTGGACACTGAGATGTCGAAGATGCTATTACTATAGCATCACTCAGTTTGGGTTGACTGAGAGACACCTGGCAACCAACGGGATCTTATATAACTTCTTTAAACCTCAGTTTCCTAATCTATAGAATGGGAAAAATAATAGTATCTACCTCAGAGGATCATTGTGAGGTTAAAACAAGTTGATTTTAAAGCATGTTACATGATGTTTAGTTCATAATAAGAATTTAGTGTTAGTTATTTTTAAATAGATACACAAAAATGTCTGGAGGAATATACACTAACCTGTTAAACAACAGTTCTCTCTTGAATGTGAGATTACAGGTGACTTTCCTATTTTTTTTTTAAATTTTATTTTTTTTTAGGGAGCAGGTTCTTATTAGTTATCCATTTTATACACATCAGTGTAGACATGTCAATCCCCATCTCCCAATTCATCACACCCCCTGCCGCTTTCCTCCCTTGGTGTCCATACATTTGTTCTCTGCATCTGTGTCTCAATTTCTGCCCTGCAAACCGGTTCATCTGTACCATTTTTCTAGGTTCCACATACATGCATTAATATGCGATATTTGTTTTTCTCTTTCTGACTTACTTCACTTTGTATGACAGTCTCTAGATCCATCCATGTCTCTACAAATGACCCAATTTCACTCCTTTTTTATGGCTGAGTAATATTCCATTGTTTATATGTACTGCATCTTCTTTATCCATTCGTCTGTCGATGGGCATTTAGGTTGCTTCCATGTCCAGGCTATTGTAAATAGGGCTGCAGTGAATATTGGGATGTATGTGTCTTTTTGAATTATGGTTTTCTCTGGGTATATGCCCAGTAGTGGGATTGCTGGGTCATATGGTAGTTCTATTTTTAATTTTTAAGGAACCTCCCTACTGTTCTCCATAGTGGCTGTATCAATTTACATTCCCACCAACAGTGCAAGAGGATTCCCTTTTCTCCACACCCTCTCCAGCATTTGTTGTTTGTAGATTTTCTGATGATG
>NC_041223.1:51997179-51997953 GCF_002837175.3 Physeter macrocephalus | reverse complement strand
ATGCCATTGGTAATTTGATAGGGATTGCATTGAATCTGTAGATTGCTTTGGGTAGTATAGTCATTTTCACAATATTGATTCTTCCAATCCAAGAACATGGTATATCTCTCCATCTGTTTTTTTCATCTTTAATTTCTTTCATCAGTGTCTTATAGTTTTTTAATTAATTAATTAATTAATTAAAGGCTGCGTTGGGTCTCCGTTGCTGCGTGCGGGCTTCTCATTGCGGTGGCCTATCCCACTGTGGAGCACGGGCTCCAGGCGTGCGGGCTTCAGTAGCTGTGGCTCAAAGGCTTCAGAGCCCAGGCTCAGCAGTTGTGGCGCCTGTGCCCAGTTGCTCCGCAGCATGTGGGATCCTCCCGGACCAGGGCTCGAACCCGCGTCCCTTGCACCGGCAGGTGGATTCTCAACCACTGTGTGACCAGGGAAGCCCGAGTGTCTTGTAGTTTTCTGCATACAGGTCTTTTGTCTCCCTAGGTAGGTTTATTCCTAGGTATTTTATTCTTTTTGTTGCAATGGTAATTGGGAGTGTTTCCCTAATTTCTCTTTCAGATTTTTCATCATTAGTGTATAGGAATGCAAGAGATTTCTGTGCATTAATTTTGTATCCTGCAACTTTACCAAATTCATTGATTAGCTCTAGTAGTTTTCTGGTGGCATCTTTAGGATTCTCTATGTATAGTATCATGTCATCTGCAAACAGTGACAGTTTTGCTTCTTCTTTTCCAATTTGTATTCCTTTTATTTCTTTTTCTTCTCTGATTGCCGTGGCTA
>NC_041223.1:51995167-51996548 GCF_002837175.3 Physeter macrocephalus | reverse complement strand
TAGGTCTTCTCTAAATGTTTGATAGAATTCACCTGTAAAGCCATCTGGTCCTGGACTTTTGTTTGTTGGAAGATTTTTAATCACTGTTTCAATTTCATTACTTGTGATTGGTCTGTTCATATTTTCTATTTCTTCCTGGTTCAGTCTTGGAAGGTTATACCTTTCTAAGAATTTGTCCATTTCTTCCAGATTGTCCATTTATTGGCATAGAGTTGCCTGTAGTAGTCTCTTAGGATGCTTTGTATTTCTGCGGTGTCTGATGTAAGTTCTCCTGTTTCATTTTTAATTTTATTGATTTGAGTCCCCTCCCTCTTTTTCTTGATGAGTCTGACTAATAGTTTATCAATTGTGTTTATCTTCTCAAAGAACCAGCTTTTAGTTTTATTGATGTTTGCTATTGTTTTCTTTGTTTCTATTTCATTTATTTCTGCTCTGATCTTTATGATTTATTTCCTTCTACTAATTTGGGTTTTGTTTGTTCTTCTTTCTCTAGTTCTTTTATGTGTAAGGTTAGATTGTTTATTTGAGATGTTTGTTGTGTCTTGAGGCAGGACTGTATTGCTATAAACTTCCCTCTTAGGACTGCTTTTGCTGTGTCCCATAGGTTTTGGATCATCGTGTTTTCATTGTCACTTGTCTCTAGGTATTTTTTGATTTCTTCAGTGATGTCTTGGTTATTTAGTAATGTATTGTTTAAACTCCATGTGTTTGTGTTTTTTACGTTTTTTTCCCTGTAATGGATTTCTAATCTCATAGCATTGTGGTCAGAAAAGATGCTTGATATGATTTCAATTTTCTTAAATTTACTGAGGCTTGATTTGTGACCCACGATGTGATCTACCCTGAGAATGTTCCGTGCACACTTGAGAAGAAAGTGTAATCTGCTCTTTTTGGAAGGAATGTCCTATAAATATCAATTAAATCTATATGGTCTATTGTGTCATTTAAAGCTTGTGTTTCCTCATTAAGTTTCTGTCCGGATGATCCGTCCATTGGTGTAAGTGAGGTGTTGAAGTCCCCCACTATTATTGTGTTACTGTCGATTTTTTCTTTTGTAGCTGTTAGCAGTTGCCTTATGTATTGAGGTGCTCCTATGTTGGGTGCATATATATTTATAATTGTTATATCTTCTTCTTGGATTGATCCCTTGATCATTATGTAGTGTCCTTCCTTGTCTCTTGTAACATTCTTTATTTTAAAGTCTATTTTATTGGATATGAGTATTGCTACTCCAATTTTCTTTTGATTTCCATTTGCATGGAATATCTTTGTCCATTCCCTCACATACAGACTGAAAGTGAAGGGATGGAAAAAGATATTCCATGCAAATGGAAATCAGAAGAAAGCTGGAGTAGCAATTCTCATATCAGACAAAACAGAC
>NC_041223.1:51994675-51995146 GCF_002837175.3 Physeter macrocephalus | reverse complement strand
TTTAAATATGTCATGCCACTCCCTTCTGGCTTGCAGAGTTTCTGCTGAGAAATCAGCTGTTAACCTTATGGGAGTTCCCTTGTATGTTGTTTGTCATTTGTCCCTTGCTGCTTTCAATAATTTTTCTTTGTCTTTAATTTTTGCCAATTTGATTACTATGTGTCTTGGCATGTTTCTCCTTGGGTTTATCCTGTATGGGACTCTCTGCACTTCCTGGACTTGGGTGGCTATTTCCTTTCCCATGTTAGGGAAGTTTTTGACTATAAGCTCTTCAAATATTTTCTCCGGTCCTTTCTATCTCTCTTCTCCTTCTGGGACCGCTGTGATGCGAATGTTGTTGCGTTTAATGTTGTCCAGAGGTCTCTTAGGCTGTCTTCATTTCTTTTCATTCTTTTTTCTTTATTCTGTTCCTCAGCAGTGAATTCCACCATTCTGTCTTCCAGGTCACTTATCCGTTCTTCTGCCTCAGTT
>NC_041223.1:51955130-51994378 GCF_002837175.3 Physeter macrocephalus | reverse complement strand
CTTCATTTAGTTGTTTTTCTGGGGTTTTATCTTGTTTCTTCATCTGGTACATAGCCCTCTGCCTTTTCATCTTGTCTCTCTTTCTGTGAATGTGGTTTTTGTTCCACAGGCTGCAGGATTGTAGTTCTTCTTGCTTCTCTGTCTGCCCTCTGGTGGATTAGCTACCAGAGTCAAAGGTGACTTTCAATATTTATTTCTCTTATTTCTTTAATCAAATTCTTTATAATAATGAGCATATATTATTTTAGTAATCATTAAAAAATAAGATATTTCCACTTTGGAAAACTGAACAATAGTACACTTTTCTGTCACAGTGATAATTGCACCAAACTTGGTCCCTTGAAGGAAAGGGCTACATGCCCTGCCCTCTGCGACTAGGGTCTGGCTTACTGGGTGCCCCAAGATAGGTGCTTAACACATGTTGACACAAGTGTAATTGATCACTGTTCCTTATCTGAATAGCTCGACGGATAGTAGGTAATGACCTACTATTTCTGAGATGAGAAACATGAAAAAGGTATAAACTCAGAATGTGTGCATTCTGAGTTTCTCATAGATCATTAATTGAGCACTGGGAATACACATTTGGAGATCAGAGATGGAGATATGAAGCTCCTCTGAAGAGAGGTGATTAGTCGAATATGTGGGTATAGAGCGGGAGCATGGGCTTTCAGTTTCATCCCACTCCTCCCCACAAGACCAAGTCCAAATATTTTTCAACAACGACATCCATTCCACAACAATTTTCTGAGCACCTACCACATACCAGGCACTAATGGTACAGGAGTGAACAAGAAATGTTCAAATGTCTCTTCCCTTGAGCAGTTTATGTTTTATGGTGAGAGGTAGACAACAAGCAATAGTGACACAAATAATTAAAATATAGAGTGTATTCTATAGTGATAAGGAGGAAAAACATGGAAGGGGAAAGGGAACTCTGGGTGTTGCCATTTTTGACAGGGTAAGTCAAGGTAGGCCTTGCCGAGGACATAACATTTGAGTGTAAGACCTTAAGGAGGTACCAGGTAACTGTGACTACTGGGGAGCACAGTCCAGATAGAGGGAACAGAGAGGGCCAAGGCCTTGAGGTGGGAACATGCTTGTGTTTAGAGAAGCAGCAAGGAGTTCAGTGTGTCTGGATGAGTAAGGGGGTCAGTGGTAGAGGAGTTCAGGGAGATAATGAGAGGTAGAAGGGAGGTGGTGGACAGATCCCATGAGGCCTCATCAGCAGACTGTTGGAGGAACTTTGACTTTTACTCTGAGTGACATGGGAAGTTCCTGAAGTTTGATTAGAGGAGTAGGTAGCATAACCTGACTTGTGTTTTAAACTGACCAGTCTGGTTCCTATCTTGATAATGAATGGATAAAGGGCAAGGGAGAAGCAGGGAGAACATTAAGGAAGTTATGGCAGTAATAGGCGATGGGCGTGTGGGCTGGAGTGGTGGCAGTGGAAGAGATAAGAAGAGGTCAGGTCCTGGATATATTTTGCAAGTGCAGCCAAAATAATATATTCGTGGATTTGATGTGGCACATGAGAGAAAGAGGGAAGCAAGGATAACTCCATGGTTTGGGGCATGAGCAACATGAACGATGGAGCTGCTGAGAGGTGAAGACCTCAGGGAGAGTGGTTTGGGGTAGGAATTTAGGAGTTCAGTTATAGACATGATAACTTTGAGATGCCCTTAGATATCCAAGAGGAAATGGAGAGTAGGTGGTTGGCTATGTGAACCTAGAGTTCAGGGGCGTGATCCAGGCTGAATACATACAAGGGAGAGTTCTCAGCAGATCAGTAATGTTTCAACTGTGAGAAGGTATGAGATCATCTAGGAAAAAGTGCAGAGAGAAAAGGCGTCTGGGGACTGAGCTCTGGAGCCCCCCACCCTTTAAAGCAGAGGAGAAAAAGACCAAGCAGCAAAGGAGAATGAATGAGTGGTCAGTGAGGGAGGAGGAGAAGCAGAGGTGAGCTGCGTCCCAGCGTGTTTCTAGGTAGAGGACCTGCTACAGCAGGGCCAAGGGCAATGAGGACCAAGAACCGTCCATTGAATTTAGCCGGGTGGAGGTCACAGGTGACCAGACAAGAACAATGTGGTGGAGGTGCGGGGTGGGAGGTGGGGTGACTGAAAGAGGTTCAAAGGAGAATTCAAAGAGAGGAATCGGAGACAGTTTAAACAACTGTTTGAGGGAATTTTGCTGCAAAGGAGAATAGGAGGCATGGAGCCTCCTGGAGAGAGAGAGATGAATCCAAGAAAGTATCTTCTTTCTTTTTCCTCTTTTTTAAGATGGGAGAAATGGCAGTGGTGTGTATCCCCCTAGCACCCAGCCCATCATACTCGTTTGATAAGCATTTGTTGAACTGACTTGAGTGGATCTAAGGGTAAAACATGAGCAAATATCCCCATCATCCCTGAATGATGTCAAATAAGTGAAATGAGAAAAAAAATCCCGATGCTTCCTATAGGAGACTGAACATTAACACTTGGAGACTTGTGGCTATGGGGATTCCTTTACCGTCTTCCTGTACTTAATACACTGCTTTTTAACAACACAGGGTCAGGATCTATTTTTAATGGAAACTTTTGGGTTGAAATTTTTTTTTTTTTGCGGTACGCGGGCCTCTCACTGCTGTGGCCTCTGCCGTTGTGGAGCACAGGCTCCGGATGCGCAGGCTCGGAGGCCGTGGCTCACGGGCCCAGCCGCTCTGCGGCATGTGGGATCTTCCTGGACCGGGGCACGAACCCGTGTCCCCTGCATCGGCAGGCAGACTCTCAACCACTGCACCACCAGGGAAGCCCATTGGGTTGAAATTTTTTAAGGGCACACAAATATAGGGAAGAAACTAGCAATGACCCACATTCCCACCAGGCAGAATTAAGTACTATTAACATGTGGGCATATTTGTTTCCAGCCTTTTCATTCGATGCTCTGTTTTTAAAACCTACACGGTGGAATTATGTGCTAAAAAACATGATGTGTGTCAGTGTGTGTGTGCACACTGTGAACTCACACATACATACCTGCTCACACATTTGTGGCTTTTTGCTTGCTCTTTCCCGGAGTTTCCGAGTTGGTAGGTGCTGTGTTATAAACTGCTATGGCAATAATGGAATCATGAAGCCATGACTTCACATGTCAGTATACAGAATGCACTGGCCGAAGAATACTTTTTTAAACATAAAAACTGTAAGTAATCTGTGCACACAGGAAAAAATTCTAACACTACCCTTCTGGCCTACCGTCCTTCGGTTTTTCTTTCCAGACACAACTGGCATTGCCAGCTCCTTGTGAATGTTTCCAGAAATAGTACTTGCATGTGCAAACGTGTATTTTCTATTTTCCTACACAGATGGTAGCATACTGTTGTATACGGTTTGGTACTTAAGCACAGGGTTTTGAAAATTTTGGAAGTGCTTCTCAGCAGTAAGCTTTCTTTTTTTAAAATTTGTTTCATTGAGGTATAGTTGACATATAAAAACAGTAAGTTTTCTACATGTGCAAATTAGCAATCATGCTCTTCCTTCTTGCCTGGTCTCAGACAATTAACTCAGGGTTGTGGGCAAAGGGGGTGTCAAGAATGTTCTACACTAGCTGGACAGGTCCCTTCCAATCACAAACTCCCATGTCAGTGCCACAGTTTGTTCTGACTCTCTCTGGTTGAACTTACTTACTTCAAAGCCCACAAGAAAACCCTTTATATTTTTGGTAGCTAAACCAAAGTCCTGCAGAACACAACAAAACCAAACGGGGAAATTTGGGGCTCAGCTTAAAATACAGATGGGCAAGCCCATACTTAGTTGCTGGAATAACAACCAGCTGGGAGGGTTCAGCTAAATTTAGCTTGGAACCTTACACACTGATCAGCTCCAAAGTCAACAGCCCCCATCCCCCCCCCACAGAGCACTCTCCCCCATCTCTGAAGCTGGTAGAGAAGAAGGAACAACCCTGCTTGTCCAAAATGCTGACTTTGCAAAAACCACCTAGTCGATCTGGTGTGATTTAATAGATTGTAAAAGCTTCAATTTACAGCTGAACAATAGGCAAACAGTGTGATTTGTTGCCGGGGGAATACAGAGCACACGGACCAGGATGAGGCCAAACAGTGGGAAAGGTTAATTAACATTGTAAAGTTCATTTCAAATTTTCTTTAAGAAAGCAAGAAGGAGAACAAACTGGAACTGTAGGTGGGTCTCGAGGTCGAGGCCGGCCTGAAGGAAAACGGAAGGTGAGCAGAACCGGTGTGCTCCACTAGCCCTCCTGGGAGGCCTCCACGTACACCCTGTCCCGGACCCCAGGGGAGGGCTGCAAAGGACAGGGAGCCCCATGCAAGCCCCGTGAGCCCCATAAAGCTCAGTCTTGGCTTTATGACGTGGTGGGCCTCAGTTTCCTGGTTTGTTCAAGTGGCAGAGTTGGAGTAGATGAACCCCCCCAGGCCTGGAATTCTTGGTGATTTGGGCCTCCTACAACTACCTGCCTTGCAGCCTGGAGCTCGCTACACCCTCTACCCTCACTCTCTGGAAACCCAAGTAGGGAGGAGGGACACACAGGGCCCCTAGTGCCTCAAGGTGAGACCACATGTTGAAAACATAACTTGCTAAGCGGGGAGCATTAGGCCCCTGAGGGATCCTGCCATCCACCCCGACCTGAAGACGGCCCGGCACTGACACCAGGGGAGGCCTGACAACTTGCACAGAAACTCAGATGTGAGCTGGGCCTCTTCTAGGAGAGGCATGTGACACACTTAATGGAAAAACAACAAGACGAGCTTGCCAAGTGTAGCCTAGGTGGTGCCCAGGGAGTGATTGCAGCGAGGAGCAGGACTTCTGTTGAACTCACTGTGCTTGCACGTGCAAAATTATGTATGTCGTGGTTTCCGTGAGGCCCCTACCCACTGGATGGAGGTAAAGAGAAGCCAGACTGAGTCTGACCAGTTTCGACTTCGAGGCAGTGATCACTACACCGTCTTTAGGGTGACTTCTGTCTCCATGCTGCTCAATCTTCCAGGCTCGCCTCCACTCCTCTGCTCCTATCTTAGAAGCTGCCTAGCGGAGGGGCGGCAGCAGAGGCCTCCCAGGATGTCATGGCAGTTGGGGGTGGGATGGGCCCCCGGCCTTAGGCTGGTCTGTGCGTGTGAACACTCTCCGGGACCCCTAAGCTGTGTTTGGGCTGGTTTGATGTTTCACTGGTCTCAGCTGCCTGTGAATTCCTGGTGTGTTCTTTCTCAGCCTGTCTGTGGGCCCGCTGCCCCTCCCTGTGGATCTGGGCTCCCCTTGTCTCTCTGTCATCACACACACCTCTGAATCTCCGCCACCCTCTCCCCCTGGGCCCCGGCCAGGCTGCCCCACACAGCCTTGGCTGCAGGGTCGCTTTGTCTGCCGCCACATTAGGGCCCTGGCAGATCTCCTGGCTCAAGGGGGCAAAAAGGTGCTCCAGATGCAAGCTAGACCCTCTCTCTGGCTGTGCCCTTCACATCTCGGAGGTGGGGTGTAGGCGTAGACGTCCCCCCCGGAGACGGCGTGCTGCCTCCTCAGGTCCTGGTGGAACAGGGGAGGTCCTGGGGGTGTGCACTGCAGTCAGGACTGAGGGTTCCGCAGTCTCACAGGCCTGCTTCAGCCCCAGCTTTGTACTGAGCGGGGGTATGGCTTCGGGCCAGGGCCTTGACCGCTGCCTAACCAGGAGAAGGATACACACCTCATAGGATGTGCTGATGGTCGATGAGATTTTCTGTAAAGCAAGCAGCTCCTTTTTGAGGCAGGGGAGCTAGCGCGTAGAGGAAAGAAGTAACCTTTGCTAGCGAAGCAGCGGGTGGTAGGATTCCTCCCGAAGAATTCTCATCCTGCCCCTGCCCCATCCCCATGCAGCACCTGAACTGGGCATGTGCCAGTTCCTGCTTTTTCTGAGTCTGTTTATCAAGGTCTCAGTGACTGAAATACCACCCTCTGATTTGGCCAATAAGTCATTTTTAAAAATAGCAAATTTTATGTTACTTCAATTATCAAATCTCCCGGGGATGAAGTCAGTTTACAGTGATCGGTCGACATTGCCGTAAAGGGCGTTGCTTCCTCTCTGGGCTTGGATGCAGTGTGTGAAGGCGCCAGGAAGGCGCGAGTCATTGGCAAGTAGGGAGCTGGTTATGGCACCTCCCTCAGGAAGATGGTGCAGGAATTTGAAATCAACCTGCACACCAAGTACACTTGCTCCTTCCGTGGCAAAACCAAAAGGAAGAGGTGAGCCTCTGGGGCTCTGGTGCTGTGGTGCCTGTCACCACACTTCTGTCACACGGTCACCTCCACTGTCACCGTGAAGGCAGCCGTCAGATGACTGAAGGCCCAGTAGACTGCCTCCGTGGAAACGCCGACAGCTAGACCAAGCGGGCGAACTTCCGTAACCAAGCAAAGAAGGGTCCTGGGGCCCCGCACTGCTTCCTTAGGCTAACCCGCGGCACGGTGTGTGCTGTCTCGGGTCCACTGAGGGTAACGGGGGCTCCCCAGAGTCGGGACGCCTTCTAGGTCCCTCTTCTGTCGCAGGCTCTCCACTTCACAAGCTCCTCCCGCTCTCTTGACAGCCCACCCCCGGGTGAACGTCCAGTTCCCTGTAGCCGCCTTTGGCTGCAGGGAAGGTTAAGGTAACCGGTTCTTCCACAGAAGGTGTGACCCTGCCAAGCTTTCATTTCAAGCCTTCTGTCGTTAACTTTTTCCTCCCTTTAACAGGGTTTCAGGTCTCTGTAGGTAGGGGAGGAGAGGTCCATTTTCAGGGCAATGGCTGTGGGCCCGTAGGTGCTCCAGAATTGTCCCAGGCCTGGTGGTGACAGGTTGGCCCTTAGGGAACCCTGGGTAGTGAACCAGGGCCTAAGAGTCCCCTGCTTCCTCCAATCAGCCTGGTCCAGCGGGATGGAGCCTGACCCCAAGAGAGCTGATGAGAGGGGGAACTTGGGCCTCTTTTTGCGAGCCTCTCATGTTCACTGTCCTACCTAAAGACAGACCCACTTCCTTCCCATCTCCTCACATCTGTCCCTGCCTTGCCTGCTTTGACCCTGAGACTCCTAGACACATACATTATCATACAAGTGACAGCATTTTAGATCATATTTAATGATTTCTTTCTACCAACCTTCCTGGCCTTATTTCCTATACCTTACCTCCCCTTTCCCCCGATTTAAAAAAAAAATTATTTTATTTATTTATTTATGTTTGGCTGCGTTGGGTCTTTGTTGCTGCCCGCGGGCTTTCTCTAGTTGCGGCGAACGGGGGCTACTCTTCCTTGCGGTGCGCGGGCTTCTCATTGCGGTGTCTTCTCTTTGTTGCGGAGCATGGGCTCTAGGCGCGCGGGCTTCAGTAGTTGTGGCTCGCGGGCTCTAGAGCACAGGCTCAGTAGCTGTGGTTGCACGGGCTTAGTTGCTCCACGGCATGTGGGATCTTCCCGGACCAGGGCTCAAACCCGTGTCCCCTGCGTTGGCAGGCGGATTCTTAACCACTGCGCCACCAGGGAAGCCCTCTCCCCCCACCATTTTATTTTTCCCTCTACTGATAAAATGTCTGTCAAGGAAATGTCACTGGAACCATCCTTTTTGTTAATAGAGGTATTATTTTATAGGAAGTCCACAAGGCATTTTGAGGACATAAAATGCCACATCAATAATATAACTAGAGCAGAAACATTGACTTGAGACTAAAAACCCAAAAGAGGAATTAGAAACATATTGTTCCTTAACTTCAGGGGCCGGAGAAGGGAAGGAAGCAGTTTAATTTGAGGGCTATTCCTGATGGGGAATTCGGTCATGTCAGGAAAGTTGCAAGCCAGAGGGAAAATTTGGTAAAATCAGAAGAGGTTTGTTGTGTAACAATGCTATTACAATGTCTGCGCTCTTCTTGGAGGTGAACTCAGGCAACTGAAATAAGAGCAGGCAGGTTAAAATGTCAGGTTGCTGAGCTATGAGGAACTGCCCTCCCAAATATGTTGTTTGACTTCTGGTTACTTCTCTCCACGATTCAAGTTGTTTAGGTACTTTGTGGAATCCAAACCAGGCCATGGTAGCTCACAAACAGGCTGGTCCGTTATCAGTTTGCTGGAGTGTAAGTTGGGACTTATGCTTTTCATTCCACTTCTTTTTTAAAAGACACTTTTATGTTTTGTCTTAAGCCACCACAAAACTGAATCTGGAGGTATGTGGTATCTAAATAAAATGCAGTTAAAAATGTCCTTGCTGTCAGATGCAAATTCTTCAGTGCCCACACCCCATCGCCCTTACTGCAAAATTGAGGACAAACACCTCAACCCCGAGTTCCAGGATCTCTATGGAGGGCCTCAGTGGGCCTCTCTGGTTCTCTCTCACTGTTCCCCACATGGAAACAACCACCTTCTTCTTTCGTGAAGCCAGCGCCCATCTTGGCCCCCAAACCAGACCCCATCCTCTTCTGCATTCACAGTGCGTGTCCCTTTTCATGGCTCTGCCCTCCTTTTGTCTTGCAGTAGATGCATTTACTTACCTTTCTGCCTATTTCTCCACACAAACTGTCTCCCAAACCACACATCATAGGGCCTCGGAGTGCAAGGACCGTGCTTTACTTGTCTTTGCAATCCCGTAAGTGCTGAGAATAATACCTTGAAATAGTTAAGAGCTGATAACTATACATTGGTTAGTGGCGGGTCAGAAATTTTTTATAAGGACATTATGAAGATAGTTGTACCTCAGTCATCCATGGGAGTTACCTGTGCTAATTTTTTGAGCCAGAGGCAACAGGAATTCTACAACCTACCAGGCAAGCCCACCTTTTAATTGAATCACTTTCAGAAGAAAGCTTTTATTATTTTGGCAAACTGGAAGACAGTGCTTCTGCAAATTTAAACATTTTCTCTAATTTCAACTTTCATAAAGTTACAGAAAAGCTTGTTGACCCTTTATAAACTTGGAGACAGATATTAAGTCAGTTTTTTTTTTCTTTTTTTTAAAAAAAAGGCTAGTAAGCAATTTGGTCTAAATAGGAAGGAATAAAAAAAAAGAAGAAGAAGACTCGGCTTTGAGATGGGCACATTTCAAAATTGTTTTCCTACTTAGGGGCTTCCCTGGTGGTGCAGTGGTTAAGAGTCCTCCTGCCAATGCAGGGGACACGGGTTCGAGCCCTGGTTCGGGAAGATCCCACATGCCGCGGAGCAACTAAGCCCGTGCGCCACAACTACTGAGCCTGCGCTCTAGAACCCGGGAGACACATCTACTGAAGCCCGTGCGTCTAGAACCCATGGAACGTGACAAGAGAAGCCCGCGTACCGCAACGAAAAGTAGCCCCCGCTCGCCGCAACTAGAGAAAGCCCGTGCGCAGCAATGAAGACCCAACAGTCAAAAATTTAAAAATAAATACATAAATAAGTAAATTTATTTTAAAAAAAATTGTTTTCCTACTTAAAAGCAAGACTCCTGGCTTGCTCAATAACTCATTTGACAAAGGATACCAAACAGCTCTAGCTCTTCTTGCCAAATAATGATGCATACTCTGGCTATTAAAAGACAGTCTAAAGAGGCCTTACTTACTTATTTCCCCCACCTTACTCCCAAAAGGAATCAAGTCAGCTTTATACAAATAACACACAATATATCAAACTGAGAATAAACAAATAGAGGTAGGGAAAAAGGAAAATAAAAGATAAAGACAAGGATAAAGTTAGTATGTAGAAATGTATGTCAGGAATTTTTGAACTTTTGAGTTTAGATCTGGGTGTGCTGGGGACCAAAGCAAAGAAAGGAACGCAACTGACTGCAAATTTCACAGTGTGTCAAAGCTTTGTTCCTCAGTGTCTGCGTGCCCACCTCTCAGTGGTTTTCTTCACTTGGGTTAGTTCGTCTGGTGCCTGCCGTGATGGGCCACATGTGTTTGAAACCATGGGATAGAGGGGAGTCCTCAGTTTAGCCTGTGGACCTGCTGTCTTGTAAGCACAATGCCCATTCTTTTCAAGAATCAACCCAATGAGGGTGAGAAAGATAAGTCAAAAGGAGAAGAACTCATTTCCATGCCAGCATCACATGCAGGGTTTTCAGTAGTGACCAAAGTTACGACAGTTGCCTCCAAAAAGACCCTAGAGGGCTTCCCTGGTGGCGCAGTGGTTGCGCGTCCGCCTGCCGATGCAGGAGAACCGGGTTCGCGCCCCGGTCTGGGAGGATCCCACGTGCCGCGGAGCGGCTGGGCCTGTGAGCCATGGCCGCTGAGCCTGCGCGTCTGGAGCCTGTGCTCCGCAACGGGAGAGGCCACAACAGAGGGAGGCCCGCATACCCCCCCCCAAAAAAAAGACCCTAGAAAAGTCCAAAGAGGCAAAAGAGTCCTTAACATCTTCTTGACAATTAACATTTCCCTCTTCCTGCCCTCCAGAAGCCATGATGTTCTCTGGTGCCTAAAGCCCCAGCCTGCTTTCCCCAGAGTCCTCTGCCAAGTGCCCTGGCTTCACAATTGCCTCTCTTCCTTTTCCAAAGGGAAAAAAGAAAGATGACACACTTCTCTCTCAGATCGCTGTGTGAGTAAAATAATTAATACAATTATGTGCATGACTGATCTATACGCCACCCAGGAATAGACTGTATTTTTGTAAGAGTGGCTTTTTAACCCACTTAAAACTCGAATTAACTGACTGGAGGGTTGAGTGATTAATAGATTGTGTGTGTAGAGCAGAGTGACAGATTTTAAAACGATGACACCTTCTTTATATGTCTTGCATGCCTTTAGTGACCATTTCGTCATCCATCAAAGGCAAAGGGTTTAGCAACTTGACCTCCACCTTCTAAAAACTGACTGCTGTTGCCCTAGTGATATGTGAGACACACTGGAGTCACTTAAGCAGTTACCTCACTAAGCCTCAGTCTTAATTTATAAAGAGGAATAACAGTAGAAGTCACTTTAGGGAATTTGGACATGAAAGTAATAGGAGTGCTTTTTCTTCCCTATTTTGCTATCAGTCACCCTCCCTCCCTCATGCCTTCGTCAAATGTAAACCTACTAAACAACTGGTTTTGTGCTTGAAATTGTATGTCCTCAAAAGCACTTTCCTTCCCACCCTGCCTGAAGTTGCACTGTTTCTGGACAGTATACAGTGTCTGCTCACGTATCATTCCACTGTCCAACTGCCACATATATCTTTCCTGTTGGTGTTGTCTCATAATTAAGGCTATACGCCTGATGGTTGGCTAGTTGTGCCAACGGGTTGGATGTGGAGTACTCACTGCTAACCACTCAGGATTTAGATGGTCCATGCCCCACCTGCCCCAAACTGCTTTGTCCTACATCAGTTGCCAGTGGAGCAGAATTGTCAGCAGCAATCATCAAGGGATAGCACCTTGCGAATGGGTGTGTATATATATATATATATATATATATATATATATATATATATATGTATATGTGTATATACATAGATATATGTTCATTCTATGTGCTTTTTTGTATTGAGGTCCGAATTGTGCTTTATTTTGCCCTATGTATAGCTAGGTTCCAGATATGAGCATCGGGGTAATTTTGAGCTTCTCAATAAACAATTCCCAATATTTTGAACATGTTTTAAAATAATCTCCAATACTGACAGAGTACTTTGGTTAAACAAGCCTTCCCAAATAATAACTATAATATTTGGGAAAAAAATTTTTAATGAAAATGACTATCAGAAAGCACTGAAGAATAATCAAAAGCTGAGAAAAACTAGACAAGAATCTACCACGGTGAGATTTGCTATTTGCTGCTGCAAATAGCAAATCTCACCGTGGTAGATTCTTGTGTGCAGCTATTTGCTTTTGATAACTTCCCAATCTCTGTGCAGCTCAGAGGCAGCAAAAATCCACAGTCTCACTGGGTCAGAGAGTTAGCTGACAGAGTTTGGTATGGGATACCACCACATACCCAACAGAATTGCTAAAATTTAAAAGATTTATAAAGCTAAACTTTAGTGAGAATATGGAGTAACTGGAATTCTCATATGTGGATGTATAAAGTTGGATATATGTTGGACTACAAAATGGTACAACCACTTTGGAAAATGGCTTGACAGTGTCATACAATTAACATAGAGCTACACTTTGACTTAGCAATTCCATTCCTAGGCATTATCCAAGAGAAATGAAAACATACACACACACACACACACACACACACAAACAAACAAAAAATCCCCACTTGTACAAGGATGTTCATAGCAGCTTTTTTTTTTTAACAATAGCCCAAAGCTGGAAGCAACTCACTGTCCATCAACCAGATAGTAAGACCTATCTAACAATGGTCCTTCCACTTAAGAACCAGTATTCTCACAATGGGATGCCTCGCAGCAGTAATCGAGAAGGAATTACTCAACAAAATGGATGACCCTCACAAATATTATGCCAAGTGGAAGAAGGCAGATTGAAAGAGGATGGTTCCATTTATGTGAAATTCTAGAACAGGCAAAAATAATCAAAAGTTAAAAAATCAAAACAGTGGCTTATCTCTGATTGGGGAATGACTAAGAGGAGACATGAGGGAACTTTCTGAGGAGATGGGAAAGTTCTGTATTGTGATAGGGGTGGAGGATATGTGGGAGTGCTTGTTTGCCAGTATTACACGGTTAAGATTGGTGTATTTTAATGTGTAGAAATTACCTAAAAGAATGAACGATAACAGTTGTAACTGAGTGTGGGGGGGGCAGTGGAGATACAGATGAAACAAGAATGGCAGAATATTAATAATTGTTGCAGCTGGAGGTTGGGTGCATGGGGGTTCATTTTCTGTTCACTTTGTAGGCATTGGAAATTTTCCATATAGAAGTTTTAAAAAATATAAGAGCTAATATATAATTCCTTTTGACTACAGCAAGACCCACTGAACATTATCTAGTATTTTTAATTAGCTGGAGGTTAAAAATGAGAAATTAAGTGGCTTTCAACATGAATGTGTTTCTCTTTATTTCTTGGATCATTTTCATTTGTTTCAATGTTCAAAAATAGAAGAGAGGTCATCACTGTAATGCAGTCTCAGTATTAAACTTTATAACTAACATTTCCGCAGACAGCAGACTAAAGAATTCTAATTTTATGAGAAAATTCACAAGTGTTCATGGTAGCAAGTGGTATGAGCATATAATTTGATAAACCCAAAACATTCAATTGTCTAATTTTTTAAAAATTCTACTGAACTATACACTTTAAAATGGTTAGAATATTAGGTGTATTTTACCACAATTTTAAAAATGTATGTAAGAAAAATGTTCCAGATGAAGAGATAAAATGGTTTTCTTTTTCCTCCACATACTCAATATTTATTTCTCTTGCCCTTGGATGTCACATGTTACTCAGTATTACAGTTCCTGGAAATAAAATACTTTTAAAAATATTTCCAATAATTGTCTTCAAGTTTCCAACAAGCAAAGATCCAGGATTCCAATATTCCCTGAAATTTATAAACAGAAATGCTTCATGAACAGTTGCATCATCTGTAAACTTCTTGATGAGTTTAATTTTAGCAGCTTGTTTTATATCAGCCTTTTAATTTCACAATTTAAAACCCCAATTTTGGGGTGGGGGGCCAGAAGGAGAAGAAATAGTATGGCTTTCATGCATAAAGAACACTTCAGTATAAATTCACTGAAGCAATCCTTAGAGAAAGAGGCGGCATTGTAGAACCAACTTTTCGTAACGTTTTAATTCGGATTTTCTTTAAGTGTATAAGCTTTCACACCGGAAGGTCTCTGGCTGGGCTACTGCGGTGGTTTTGAAATCTCTGTTTTCTGGGAACTCGGTGGTTTTAGAGACAGAAGAGATATTCCTCCAGGGTAGCTTTGGGCAACCAGGCAGCAGGAACAACTCAGCAGTCCTGGCCAGGGAGTAGGGCTGGAGTGAGAGTTTTCTGGAATGAATGAATACCTACTACTACTTTCCATCGCTGAGTCATTTGGTCGGAGGGATCAAGTCTTGAGAGAAAGAGTCTGATTGCCTGCGCTTAGGCCTGAGCCTGCCCCTGGCTGTCAGAGTGAGGGGGAATGCGGGTGGGGATGTGACAGGAGGTTTCTGCCAGAAGGAACCTCCAGGAACTCCTTCAGCCTTCTCAGTGTCAGGACAGAGTGTCTTCGATTACTGAACATACTGGAGGAAATGAAATTCACAAAAGGAAATAGGATGTTGTTGCAGTCGGGGGATGGATGGGTCCACTTCTGAGAGGGAAAGCTCTTCAGAAGGGACTTTCCTAACATGGCCACATGTTACCCATCCATTTCATTTTCACGGATACATCCTCAGGCTCCTCCGGTACAAGAAGATGACCATGCCTATGTTCCCACTCATTCTCAGTCATCCTTGCAATACTGGACAGAGTGGGTAGATCGGGATACTTTGGGCTGCAAGGAAAACCTCAACTGGCTCAGACAAGACAAAAAAGTATTATTTCACATAGCAAGTAGTCCTGAGATAGGATGGGTTGAGTCAGTGGCTAAGCAATGTTATCAAGGATCCACATGAATTCCATCTTTCTGCTCTGCCATTTTAAGTGCGCCAGTGACTGGATGGTGGCGGCAGCTCCAGAGTTCAAATCCCCACACACTATCCAGAGGCAGAACAAAGGGATTACCGTGTCCTTGTGTCTCTCTGTAACAGCTAAGAAACCTTTCTCAGAAGACCCTCAGCAGATGTCTTTTCATGCCTCATTGGTCAGAATTGGGTCACACAACTTTTTTGGCCAGTTACCATGAAGGAAAATGGCATTTCCACAACTGGCTTAATCGAGATAGCTGGGAGTGGGGCCAGCCTGCCCCAGAGCTCATGGCCACAAAAAGTAAAATGGACAACTAGACAAAGTTGGGTTAAGTTTTGTGGACACGTCACATTTGTGGCTCCCTATATTTGAGAAATTTCCCACATGATGAGTCCCAGATGGAAGCAGAACTCACCTTCCCAGTTGGTAGGTAAGTTTAGGTGCAGGTATGTTACCTGAACTCCACCAACCAGATACACCTGCACAAGACTTGGATTTAGAACCGAGCAAAGTGAGGGATTAGATGCCAGGCAGATTCCTTTTTCCAGTGAAGCTGGAGGAGCATTTCAGATAGACAATGCAGTTTTCTGAAACAGCTGAGTGGTAACATCTAGCGCATTGCGTCCACGTTATAGGTGGCAATGGCCACGGGTCTCCACTGGAGCAATCTGGTGGTATAATTTGGGTATTGTTCCAGGTTATATAGTGTTCAAGCCTGATTTTCCAGCCCTCCTGGGGATTCTGTGAGCTCCCTGTGTCCTTAAAGAAACTCCTTTCTAGCTTAAACTAGCTTAAGTTGGTGCTGTTGTTTATTACCAGGAACTCTGCAAGGAAGAAGTGAAGAATAGCTGTTGGGTAGGCAAAACCATCTCTACTCCAGCAGGGGATCAGTAGGTAGTCAGCACTGCAAAACACCAGGGGGCTGTATTCAGTGGGGTGCACCCCACTTACGATGCCCTGCTGCTGAACCTGGCTTCCTTTCTCCATTGTCCTCCTTGGGATAACTCAAGGATTACTACCTTTTTCTGGAAATCTGCTCTTACTGCCTCTCTTTTTAATCAGTTCCAAATGGCTTCATACCCTGAGAATTTTCCCCCTTGGCCTAATGGGTAGGTGTAACTTAATACTGTGTGGAAGAAACCACAGACCAGTCTAGCCAAGTCAAGCCAAGCATAAATAAAACGGTTAAAAAAAAGAGATGCTGTATATGCATGATTCTGTATCCTCTTACAAATAACTAGAAGGTAATGAGCCTTCCTTGCAATTTATTTAACATTTTTATGAAACAAACAAATAAATTTACGGTAACATTAATGAAACTTTCAACAACAGAAGGAAAAACTGCACTTACAATCCTGCCCCTCCTGCTGCCTTGACAGAACTCCTTGTGCCTCTTAACACTATTATTTGCATATACCAATGCCTTTCATTAAGTGGGTACAATATATCTTACCTAACCACCAGCTACACTCACTAGATACTTAGGAGGCTTCCAAGCTTACAAACTTTCTTCTATTAATTTTGCATTAAGCAGGTGCAAAACATTGTTCTTCCTCTGAATAATGCAAATCACTGAATCAGACAAACATTTTGAATGGCTTTGCCTGGCATTGCTGTTTTGCATTGCCATCATCAGCGTACATGTGGACCCGTTTTGCTACACCATCTCCAGCAACGAGTGTGTTTAAAATATCTTATTAATTTAATAGAAGCAAAATGCAACCTTATTGCTCTTTTATTTTGTATATTTTAATTATTATTGAGGTTTTCCTACGATTCTGATCGTGAAGACTCCCTCGTTCAGCATTATCATAGAATGTTCCAAGACAGAGTCAGCACCAGGCTCATGGGCTGTAAATGTAATAATGGTGTGCATATTATCAAGAATGTTTCAGAAGGTGCCATGTGGTTTTTTTCAGGAGCTGGTTTTAGGCAGAATTAATCCTTTTAGAGGGTTATTATATTGGATTGTCCTAGTTATGTCAAAGGATGGCCTGGGGGAGGGGACTTCTTCATTTGTTTGAACATTGCTGAACATTTAATTTCAAATTTTCTGCTTAGTGCATAATGAAAAGTGTTCACTGAATTTGTGGCAGTAAATATAAACTGTAGTTTTGACATTTGAAAAATCTGAGATAGAGTCATATTACAGAACTGCATTAGTTCTCTGTAGCATCCCTCCCAAAAATAGAACTGCTATTTTTTAGATAAATTACTCCTCCTCTTTTTCTCTTATTTTCTCTGCTGCAAACATAAACAGTCACTTTTTTAAAAAAATTAGCCATTAAAAGAAATTTACATTTTGGCAAACATTGCTTAATTTGCAATGCTAGTATAGACTTTCTCACAGAAAGCTGGGGTCCTGGAAAACAGAATGTTATTTTTTGAACTGCACTTTGAAAAGGGAGACCAACTGTAACTCTTGCTTTTCCAGGCCTTGCCATCCTGGGGGAGGACAAACAAAACAGTAACAAAAATAGTTTTTGGCTCCAAGTGCCCACCAATGGAAATGCTGTAACCCATGTCCTCTAAGTTCGTTTCTTCCCCTCCCAGATGACCCTCTGGATAAAACCTGCATCAGTGGTAGCCATTTAATGTGCTCCCACTTGGTACCCCCCCTCTGCTCTGTCCCCTGGTGGCTCAGTCAGCCATTGCTGCCTCCATATAGTTTGACCTTTTGCCCGAAAGCCACCTGCCCTTTGTCACTGCCCCCACCCTCCTGCCAGCCTCAGGTGTCTGCGGAAGCTGTTCTCGCTGAGAAGGAAAGGAATTTGTTCCTTCAATGCATTACAGCAACCACTGCGCAGTCACTCTCTGGTGAGCTCATGCCCTCAGAATCTTACAGGCCCTTTTCCTGAAAACCTCTACTCAGGTTCCCTTGGCCCTAGATCAAAGGACATTTCAGTGACACAATGTTATCACTGCCTCAGAAAAAGTCTCTCACCTCTCTTCAACAGCTGGAACAACTTGGATAGTCACGTGCAAAAGAATGAAGTTTGACTATTACCTACACCATACAAGAATTGACTCAAAATGGACCAAAGACTTTTAAATGTAAGAGTTAAAACTATAAAACTGTTAGAAGAAAAGAGGAAAAAAAATCTTCATGACCTTGGATTTGGCAATAGGTTCTTAGATATGACACTAAAAACACAAGCAACAAAGGAAAAAAATAATCCTGACTAGGAGTGTGGCCAGCCATCCTGTATGACTGCACAGAAGAACCACATCTGCTTTTCATTCCGTGGAAGCTCCAGGAACCTAAGAGGTGACCCTACCTAAGAGGTCTCTTTTAGCTCTGCACTTGCTACAAAAGCTACCTGTTAGCTCCTGGGGTGGGCTATCTCCTCCCCATGACCAGAGGGCCGCTCCCTTACATGCCTTTCCTGGCTAACCATTGATTTACCATGCCTCCAGCTCCTTCCCAGGCCTCTCGCCTTCACTTTCTTCTCCCTCAAATAGCTCACGGTACCACAGACTGCTGGAACCCACTTTCCTTCACACACCCAGAAAGGAAGGCCCAAGAAACTCCCACAGATTCTTTCTCCCGCGTTACAAAGCAGTCAGGGGAAAGATGTGAGGCTTGACCTCAGACTCCAGGCCCTAAGCCCAGGGCTCTTTCCTGGGTAGTTCACAGCAGGCCTCTGCTAACTGGAGACCTGGGAGGCTGGCGACCCCTGCGGGTGCCTGTCTGCAGGAGCCGATTTGCAGGAGAGCTTTTGGCTCACACTGACACTGATGGGAAAGGAAGGAGTTTGTTGCTGCCGAAAGGAATAGAGAAATAAGAAAAAGAGGGATGAAGGGGTTCTGACCCTTAGCCGGAGGCCTGTGGACCGGTTTTGAGCCCCCGAGGGAGGAGCAGGTGAGAAGTGAGGATCCTCTGTTTGTGAATGGCTGTGTGAGGCTCTGGGCGGAAGCAGTGCTGGCCCGGGCCCTGGAGATGAGGTGCACAGAGGACCAGGAGAGCCCACCCCAACGCTCCCACTCCAGGCTGGCACCAGTGGGCAGGTGGGAAGACCACACTCTCCCAAAGAAAGGGCTCCCACAGCTGGGGCAGTGAGGAGCCCTTGAGATGGCGTGAGCTGAGGAGAGTATGGGACTTGTTTCTGATCAGAGGTGAGACTGCACAGCCACGTGCACTCCCAGAAATAACTGACAAGAGGCCGGCAGTAGGCGGGGCT
The DNA here is from genome assembly GCF_002837175.3 of Physeter macrocephalus. Taxonomy (NCBI): domain Eukaryota; kingdom Metazoa; phylum Chordata; class Mammalia; order Artiodactyla; family Physeteridae; genus Physeter; species Physeter macrocephalus. The sequence continues at coordinate 51,975,735 of NC_041223.1, read as the reverse complement.
AGAGGGGGCTGGGGGTGACTGTCAGTGGACTGATACCGTGGAACATACAGGGTACACATCATGACACTCTGGCCCTGAATATCATCCTCTCAAGCCCACATTCACTTGTTCATTTATTCAACAAGTTATTTATTAAACATCTATATGTTCTGGCTACCATTCTCGTATCAAGGATACCCAAAGGTGAGCGAGAGGGACAAACCCTCTGCTCTCAAGTGCTTACCATCCTGCTTAGCTATGCAGTTCCATTCTCTTCTCCTTGGGGTTCTCCTCTCTAGGACCCAAATGAACAAGAAGTATAATATACAGTGAGAAAAATAATAACCCAAAAAGAGATGGTTTGGAGCATCTTTAAAAACTTGCTACAGAGGCATTAATCTTTCTTTTTGGTGAGGTTCTCGAAAACAAAGACTATCTGGGTGTGGGACACTGGTACTGAGGGCTCAGGGAACATGAAATGATGCTGTTCCATGCCGGATGAGCTTTCCTCATGGCAAATCATGACCTCAGAGTGTGTCCTGGCCAGAGAACTAAAGTGTGCTCTGCCTGGAGCTGTTTTAGGAGACCAGCTGGTACAAGATGCAATCACATGGCTTCTTAAGAACTTAAGCCACTTAGTGCAAAGCCTGGCAGATCTTTAGCGTTGGGTGCTAGGCTGAAACAGGAGGTGGCACAGTGCGTGGTGAGCAATGGTTGGCTGGGGGCTTGGCCCCTGCAGCTTAATTAGAGGGCAGGGGAAGGTAGGACCAGTGGGGGGTCTGGAGCAGCTGCAGCCAATGGGCAGAGAGTAGCAGGGTCCTGGAGGAGCCTGGGGGTCTCCACTCCTAGTAGAAAATGAGCTGCTTCGAACACTGCCATCTATGCCAAAAATTCCTTCTCTTAGTTTGAGTTTGAGCTCTCAAAATCAAAATGGTTTAAAAAATTGAAAAGCTTCTGTTTCTATCCATACCTTAATAAGAACTGTCACAATGAAGTTAAAAAAAAACACAAAAAACAAACCTGATTGACACACCGTTTATTTTAACAATCTCTGGGTGTGAACTTAGAAAACACCCAGAAAGAATAATTTCTCTGAGACTTTCAGTGCTGAAACTTCAAGTTTCTTGATCAGTCAAGGCCAATGCACTGTTTTCAGAGTTCAGACAGAAATTGTGTTATCCACACTGCATCATGGGATAATCATCCTGTTTATTTCTGAATTTATATTTCCTCTATGTTCCCATCATAGCTTTTCATTTTATGAGCCTTGTAGAGATGAAGTAGGAAGTGAGAGGGTGAAGTGGTTTATTTTAAACTGTTTACTTTGAGGTCTTGTAGATTCACATGCAGTTGTAAGAAACGATATAGTGAGGTCCTGTGTACCCCTCACCCAGTTTCCCAGTGGTAACATTTTGCAGAACTATGTACAACGTCACAGCCAGGACAATGACATCGACACTAACAAAATCCATCATTGTCCGATTTCCTGTTTCACATGTACTGGGGTGTGTGTGTGTGTATGTGTGTGTATTTAGCTCTGTGAAATGTGAAGTGTTTGGGGCTCTGATGCAAAGTGCTTTGCAAGTACACAGTGATTATGATGAGGTTCTCATTGGTTTGTGGCTTTTACTTTTGCATTCCTGGTAGATAATATTGTGGACCCAATTTATGTAATATCTTTTATCTGAATAGTATAAAGAATTGTATGATTCTTCTCATCTCAATGAACATAGGTGCTTAGCACCTTTAGCTCTTAAAAGATATTGCTATTAGCAGCCCAGATACTATCAGCTAGATTTGGGACCTGCTAGGATTCCTTCTGCCTGAAGGCTGAAACTCTACATTTCCTCGATCACCTGAATTTCCACAGCTAAATTAAACTTTTTTCCCTCTATTTAAATTTTCCTTCTTGTCATATTGCCAAGATAATATATTCTTGGGCTGGTAACTCAGTACAGAAGCACATTGTTTTGAAAATCAAACGAACTGAATTTGAGAGCCCCAAGAAGTGGCAAAGTAAGCCTCCTGGATGAGCTCCTCTAGGCCCACGGGTCTCCAGACTGGTTAGGGGGCTCCTTCTCAGGCCAACTCATTGCCATCATCACCCAAGAGAGCTGAGAAGCCTCTCTCTCCTAGAGCCTCAAGCCCTGGAGTCACAGCCTTCTCTGGGGCTGCCAGCTTCTGCGGGGAGACACTTGTACACGGGTGTTACTAGCACGAGTCTTGAGGAACAAACTACCTGACGGGTCAAGTTCTTCTCTCCCTCTGTCCCTGCCTTGTCAGCACTTCCTCTGCCCTCCTTAGACCCCCGGCCACCCTGACTTTCCCCGGGGCAGTGGCCAGCCAGGCCACACCTTGGACCTCATTGTCTGGCTCTCACAACTGAGCCACTTCTAAAATCTCTGGCCCTCAGCCCTCTCTCTGACTACAACCTCCTGCCATGGAATGCTAGAGGCTGGCTGTATCTCGAGGGTCATGTAGTTCACCCTCCACCTCTCACAGGTGAGAAAAGCGCAGCTATTCGGTGATGTGCCGAAGCTAAGGAGAGGCAGAGGCAGCATTTGAAGCAAGGTCTCCTGACTCCTGGTCCAGGACTCTTTCTACCGCAGCACACTCCTCATTCTCTCCCTCAAGCCTCCTCATCTGCTTTGTGCCCTGGCGTGACCTCTGTCCTCTACCCTCCCCCAAACCTTCAGACGGGCACACTCTCCTCTCCCTTTACTCCCCCATACAGCCTAGGCCTGTAGCCTGTCCCTTCAGCTTCATACTTCATCCTCTGGGCCAACCCCGGTCCTGGCCTTCCCCATACACACTATTTCTGCTCTTCTTCCTGGGCCACGGGCCATTGTACAGAAAGCCACAGAAGTGTCCTGACTAGATCCACCATGAACTTGACCAGTGGACAATGGGAGGCAGGAGGGAATGAGCAGATACATGTCATCGTCTTCCTCTCTCCGGTGGGCTACCCCAAGGTAAGTTCCACCTTGCAATCCTTCCAGAGGAGTGCCCGGTTTGTATAAACATCCCTACCCAGTGCCCTGGCTTTCTAAGGGCAAGGGACCATTCAAAGCCAAGGCAAGGAGGTGGGGAGCTGTAGGAGTGTCCAGGGAATGGCAGCAGTCCGGTTTGTCTGAGTACATGGTATGTGTAGGAACATGGCCTCCAGAATCACACTAGCAGGGCTTGAGTCCTAGATCCACCATTTTTACCAACTGTGTGACCTGGGCAAATAAACTAAACCGCAGTTTCCTTGCATGTAAAATGAGAATACTTGTAGAACTTCAGGGTTGAAAGATTTGCCAGTTGAAAGTCATCGAAGCACTTACCACACGGCTAAGTGCTGTTATACCCCCCAAATAAATCCTAGTTATTATAAAAAGGTAGAAGCAGCAGCTGCAGTACAGAACCCAGAGGATCTGGGATATACTTTGGTGCTCGATGGGCAGACATTGAGAGCTTGTGGGCAGAGACAGGCACATCCAGGACTGTGGGCTATGACAGTTACTTTGGTTGCCGCCTGTAGGATGCACTTGGAGCAGGAGGAGAATGGAGTGGGGTCGGAGGGACCAGGTGGAAAGTAGATATAAAAAGTGCCAAGATGGCATGGTGACAGGGTGGGGAGACATCAAGGATAGCACCCTGTGTCTCTGAGACTCATCTCTGAGTCATGCATCATAAGAGTTCTCTCTTTTCCTTCTGCTCTGAAGCCAAGGATTCTTGGGACATCTCTGCCTCCTGTTTGGATCCTGGCTGAGGCCTTCAGACAGGGGAGCTCTGACCTTCACTAGGGCTGGGGTTCTCCATTCTGGTTGCTGCATGTTATAGCTTCCTCGGCAGCTCTAAAAAACGCCGAACCCTTTGCCCTGTGCTCCCCTCCCCCAGCAACTGGACCAACATCGGGGTTGGTGCTGGGCACAGATGCTTTTTCTTTTTTTAAAAAATTAATTAATTAGTTTTTGGCTGCGTGGGGTCTTCGTCGCTGCGCGCGGGCTTTCTCTAGTTGCGGCGAGCGGGGGCTACTCTTCGTTACGGTGCGCGGGTTTCTCATTGTGGTGGCTTCTCTTGTCGTGGAGCACGGGCTCTAGGCGCTCAGGCTTCAGTAGTTTTGGCTCGTGGGCTCTAGAGCGCAGGGTCAGCAGTTGTGGCGCACGGGCTTAGTAGCTCCGCGGCATGTGGGATCTTCCTGGACCAGGGATCGAACTCGTGTCCCCTGCATTGGCAGGCGGATTCTTAACCACTGCGCCACCAGGGAAGTCCCCAGAGATGCTTTTTGAAGCTCTCTGGGTGATTCTGATGGCAGCCACGATTGGGCAGCAGTGAGACCAGGGACCACAGCCTCACTTCAGGACTTGGCACCAGAGCGCCCTGCCTGGGCATTACTCGTTTGGTTCTCTCGTTCCGATCAGGACGAGCAACTTTCAAAATCTCTTGCCTATCAGGAGACATTCTTCATTGGTTCACCCAGATATTGTGGCAGATGTTGTCGGCATTTACCCAACAGCCATTGCCCCTTCTCCCTGATGAACAGCCTCCAGTTTGGTTCACGTTGTGGAGGCAAAATACTGAGAATACTGGGCTCCTTCCCCCAACCCCCAGGGGATGAAACTCGATTGATCTAAATCAATCATAGTCGTAGTCATCCTCTTCAACTCTGCCAGCAACTGCTGTGGGGACACGTGACACAGTTCTGGCCAATGAGGTGTAAGGAGAACACAGCTGAGGCGTTGCTGGGACATTTTTTCCTTCTCGGTGTAAAGAGTGTATGGAGAGCGCTCTGCCCCTTCTCTCTCTCTTCCCTGCTCTGAGACGCTATCATGTGAGAACGCACAGGTCAGTGCTGCCACCACTGTCTTGTGACAATGCGGGGAGGAGGCATGACTGACACTCCTTATTGCCATCCCTGAGCTTCAGGGCCAACCCTGAAATAGCCCACTTTGAGATTTAAACAACATAATAAACGTCCTTGGTATTTAAGCTACTTTTCATAGAGTATCCTGTTATTCACAGCTGAAAGCTTCCAAAAGATATAGGCATCCTCACTTAGTAATGCCTCACAGGTGAGTTTGACAAAGAATGGGGGTTTTCTGATGGTCTCTTCTACAGGAGGTACTTCAGCAGTTGTTTTAAGATGAAGCAATTTGTAGCTAAGACTCCTGACTCAATCCCTGAAAACTAGAACCCTCTCCCATCCAGTGAAATACTAGGTAGTTAGAGACTCTTTGTAATCACCTGGTAATTAAATGGACCCTTTTCGTTAGCATCCTCAGGAATGCTTGACTTGGCTGCTCCTGCAGAACGTGGCCCAGGTGGTGCAGGTTCCATGGTAAGATAATGTGTTTAAAGGCAAACACCGAAGGTGCACAGATTAGAGCTGAGCTCCATTAAATAGACTTTTCATGTAATTTTTTTTCAGTGAATACATTTTAGGACCTTTCCACAGTCTTATGTCTATCCAGTTCCATGAAATTAGTTAACTTCCATTGCACTGTAAATTTTCACCAAGTTGCATTCTAATGTATTTGTACCTTTAAATCTGCATGCAAAGTCTGCATAGGCTATCAATTTGATGAATGCCTCACAGGGATTACGTGATAAAAATAATGAAAGCACCGAGATTCCATATTGGCAAAAGCAGAAAGTATCTCAAATGGAATATTAGAATTCTAAACTGGTGATTTTTATTTCAAGCCAGAAGCAATTGTTTTTCTCTGAGTCACATCTTTGTTATGGTCATAAAAACCATTGAACTAATTGTGAGCATGAAAGAAGTATTTATTTAACTTGTATCTTTTCAAGAATATGTCTAATGTATAAATAAAGACAGGTTATAGATATTAAATATGAAGTATATGTAATGTAAACTAGTATAAACTATAAAACACACTGGTCGTCTGTGGTTGAAAGTAGCTATCATTCTGTTGTACTTCTTAGGGTACGTAAAATTATATTATTACCTGCTCTACCACCTATATAATTCTCACCTTAACCCCAAATCCAGAAATCCAGCAGACATTTTCAAGTGAATGTAAAGATTCTTAAGTTCTTCTCGCTTCCTATAGCCCCACACAGGACATACTTTGAGATAAGTGAGGGGAGAAAATGAAGAGCATCTCTTAACAGCGTCGGCAGCCTAGGAGGTACCTCTCAATGCTGTGAACAAGAGGCCTCAGCCTGAAAAATTACATTTACATGTGTACAATGGTGTATGACGCGTGGGACCTGGGCATCAAAAACACCAGGTCTCAGATCAGTTTACTAGCTGTGTGACTGTGGGCAGGTCACTTACCCTCTCTGAACCTCAGTTTTGTCCACTCTCAAATTGGGATAATAATCCCCAAACCAACTACCTCTCAGGCTTACTGTAAACTCTCAATAAAACAATAAAAAGGAAATGCTCCAAATGAAAGCAGTTTAGAAACTATAAAGTGCTTTATAAATGTTAGAGACTAAATGCTTTCCTCTTTAATCTTTCTAAGGTATAAGAAATGTCAACAATTTTGTTTCTAAAATAATTCCACTTATAAGCTTAACTATGTCAAATTCGGTTAAATAGCCATCAGGTAACCATGGAGGAACAGCCAGGTCAATATAATAGGCCATTGCTATGATATCCTCAAGACTTTCCCATGTTGTGCCCTTCAGTAAGGTAAGCTGGGCAGCTTTATTGCTTTTAAATAACTGCTGCCTATAATTCTGCCCTTGTCATTCTTTTCAATCGTTCTGACTTGCCTGGCAGACGTTTCCTGGCCAACTGAGCCAGCCAGCTTCACGTTCCAGTAGTGTGCTTACGAGGTCTATTTTAGCCCAAGATCCTAGGGTGCAAAGACCATAGTTAGTAATTGACTGTACAACAGGTTTTTAAACTGAAGTTTCAAATGAGATGGTAATTGTATAATCATCAGTTCCAAAATGAAGGTGAGGCAAAGTCTCCATAGGGCCAGTTACAAAGAAACATACAGACTCCCTGGACCTAAGGGTCCAGGCTGAGGCTAAAAATAAGGAGTCAGAGAGTGGAGGAGGGGGAGGACATATGAGAAAATTTCTGTGGAGTGTGGGGTTGCCAATTCCCTCATCTCAAACTCAGCAAGAGGGGCTTCCCAGAGACTGCAGTTCGGTGGTCCTGGGAAAACTAAAGCTCCATCCTGGGATAGCATGGAGGGGGCTGCATGGGCCTGCACTCTCAGGGGCAAGAGATGTGTGGGATTTCCCTGGGATAAGATATGGGGCCATCTTGGGATCCATCTAAAGGGCCTGGAGTGAACCCTGGATTTCTAGGGGATGGGAAGGAGTTACAAGCAACCAATAGAACAGCACTGCATCCACCCAGAGTCTCAGGGAGAGAGGTCCCCATTAACAGGAAACTCTGAAGGACTCAGGAAGGACCCATGTGGGTTGCTTTAATCACAGGCCAGGCACAGCAAGCTCAAAGCCGTCAGCTCCAGGAACGAGTGCTCCAGCTCTTGGCTTCTCCTTTCCCTGCTTCCTGCCCACCTCCACCCAGGCTGGGTCTTAAGGAGCCTCTAGTCAATGGGGAAGTAGTGAGCCTAAGGCAACTGCATCCCCTCTGGGAAAGCCAATTACAGACCTTAAGCCTGAGAAGGGAAGAGAGGGATGAGGCCTTACTTCCAAGTTAAGTTTGATGCATTTGTTTATATCTTGTACCCAACATTAGAATTTTGGAACGAAGCTGTGGTTGAGACTTAGTTACCTGAGGACTGTCAGTTACCTATAAATGAGCAGAAAATACAACTCTTACCCAGCTTTCCATCCAGGGGCAGGGGAAGATAACCAACACTGAATATATTTTTAAATGGCAGTGAGACACAAAAATAAAGTTGCATTTTGGTCATATCTCACAAGTTGTGAACTCAAAGTACTAGTTATGGTTTATATTAAATGGGCAAAAGTCCCTTTGCACAATAGAGTCCAATGGCCAGTAAACGGGACTTGATATGATAATTCAGGTCGAGTCACTAGAAAAGATTTCAACCCTGAAGAATGCAAATGCTTTGTTTCAGGTCCTAAAATTACCCAGTCAACTAATAAGTATTTATTGTTTGTTATATGTGAAATCCTGTTGGGTACTTTGAAGAATAATTAGCTTCCTTTAGTTCAGGTTAATATCATTTCCCACCAAACACCATGCCTTACACATAGTATGTGATCAAAAATATTTTCAATTTAATTATTCTTTACAAGATACCTAGCACCAAGGGATGTGGCATTTTTCCAATGCTGACAACAACACTTCAGCTGAAAAATCCCCATATTTATAAAATGTGGTGCAATCCTGAATGGAGAGGGATTGTGTTCTCACTTGTATTTAACACTGTAAAGTGTTGCTGAATATGGTCTAACAGGAGAGAGAACAGAATTTAAACCAGAAACATATAAATGGGGTTCTTCTGCCAGTCAACTGTGATAATGCAGAGTAGGAGCAAAAAAATGACTGCTGATGGAGGCCTAGACTTGAATCTACCGCTGTCACTCACTAGACCTCGGGCCCCGATTTTGCTTCCTGTGAATGGGGATGCCAGGCTGGCTACCTCAGAGTGCCAGGGACGCTCAAAAAGATACTATCCAGTGAAATACTCTTTGTAAACTCTAAAGTGCTTCACAAGTGCAAGGTCTTAATAATAGCAACAGTTTAACATTCGTTGACTGCCACATGCATAGTAGCACTTTAAATCTGTTTTCTCATTCAGTCTTCACAACCACCCCAAGACCTAGCTAGGTACTATTATTACCTCCATTTTACAGATGAGGAGAGACTGAGAGGGTTAAACAACTAGTTCAAGATTATAGTGAACCACAACTTGAACCAGTAAATCCTGAATCTTACTCCTAAACACTAAGCTGCTGTCCTGCTTACTGCTATTTAATAGAGGCGCTGATATCTCATAGGGGCTCAACAAACGCGGTTCCGTAAATTGCTGATTTAAAAGCAGACGCCTTCCCACCCCCGCTCTTCCAAGCTTACCGGTCGCCCTTTCTCGCAGCACCTGATGCTGGTACTCCCGGCCACGGGCCCTCGCCCGCGCTCCTCCCACTCCCCGCCTGCTGGCGCCCACGCCTCAGTGTTTCTACGCATGCGTTGGGGAGACCTGCGCAAGTCCAGTGGCCCAGCGGGGGCTGAGGGACCTCTCGGTCACTCCTCGCCCGTCCCCACCCTGTTGGGCCCCGCCTGCTCTCGGTGGCTGCTGCTGCCGCCGCCGTCGCCGTCGCCGCCTGGGGAAAGCTGGAGGATAACCTGAATCTCCGCAGTTGTCACTGTCTCCACCGCTACCTACAGGTGCTTTGGGTCTGGCCGGAAGCCCGCTTCCCTGCTCCCACTCCCAGCTCATTCCCTGGCCCACTCCCCCTGTCCAGCAGCTTCCTGGCTCTGCAGGGAGGCGGCCTGGGCGTCCCGGGTAAATAGTTTGTGTACGGTTACCATGGAGACACTGGCCGGCCCGGGCGACCAGCGGGCTGGCTAGCTGGCTGGCGGGCAGAGTGAAGATGCTGTTGCGCTCTGCTCTGGCCTGGACCGGTGGAGGAGGGGGTATTGCCGGGAGTGGGGAAGCTGCTGTCTGCGTGGGAGGTGACGCATCCCCCGCCGGTTCACCCGGCACCCCTCCTGCTGTCGTCTGCCTTCTGTCCCCGTATGGGGAGAAGGGTGATGAGAGTGCACGCCTGTCGGGGTCGGGCCGCGGCTGTCTTTTATTTCTGTACGCTGAGCATTTAGCCAAGCGCGTGGTGCTTAGTAGAAACTCAGTAGTATTTGTTGAATGAGAGTGATAGACTAAGGGACTTTGTTTAGGCATACAGTGACCCAGCCAAGGTCACACAAATTGTACCTGGGCTCCTCTAGGCAATACATAGGGTCTTAATAAATAAGTGTATATGTAACAACATGCATTAAAATATATCGTACGTACATATAATGCCTTTTATAATCCATTTCTATGAGTATCACAGCAGATCTTCCATCTCACCCTGATTTAGAATTATTTTACTTGGTAGAAAAGCAAGTACCACTCTTTATTTGTATCCTATTTTGTGAATCTACAAAATTCTGATCAATTGTTGTTTTGACATAGCTGATATTCAATAAGATACTTAAGATTCTTTTTTCACAAAGCAAAACACCCTGGTTTAAATTTTAAAACTTATAAAATGTATGAAAACACTGAACAAATGTCATTTCCTTTCTTTTGCAATTTCTTTTTTTTAAATGCAGCTTTTCATTCATGAGAAAATTTTTTGTTGTATCCTTTTATCGCATAGTGCTTGGACAGTAATTAATGTTTTTTAAGGGCCAGGCACCAAGCTAAAGCACTTTACGTTAATTTTGTCATTTAATTCTCAAAACAATCCTATGAAGCAATTACTATTACTACGCACTTTTTACAGCTGAAGAAACTGAGGCTTAGAAATGTTAGAAGCCTTGCCCAAGGTTACGTAGCTGCAAATTGTCAGATTATTTGAACCTTTACTCCAGAATCTAAGCATTTAACCACTGCTTCTCTGGATACTCATATTAACATGAAAGTCATTCAAAATCATGGTAAGGGTCTTGAGTATTTGATTTGCAGGAAAAAGAGAATGGAGATGGCCAGTCTTTCCCCTGTTGCAAACATCCTGATAGTGTCCTGTTGCATTTAGCAAGAAGCCTGTTTCAGATGACTGTTAGCAGCAGAGGTAAAGACAGATCTTTATAATTAGGTATAAACTTATAAATGACAACTCACAACCTTTCCCCTAACCAATAAGAAATATTTTGTTTGAAAAGGTCGCCAGTTTCAAATTTCCTACCGCTGGTGGTGGTCGTCCTCTAGAGGTCCTGTGGACATCATAAACTCAAGACAGTGATGCAAGACAAAACTCAGCTGCTTCTTTCCCTTCAAAGTCCACATCCCCTCCTGTTTTCTTTTATTTTTTAAAAACATATTTATTTATTTGGCTGTGCCGGGTCCTGCGACGTGCGGTTTCTAGTTCCTCGACCAGGGATCGAACGTAGGCCCCCTGCATTGGAAGTGCGGAGTCTTAACCACTGGACCACCAGGGAAGTCCCTCCTCCTGTTTTCTTTTAAAAGGTCACCTTGCCCTCCCAACCTCCCTAAGTTTGCATACCCATTGTCACCTCTGCCCCCTTCCTGCCCTCTCAGATGCCAAATCCTGTTGGTTCCTGTGTTCTTGGCGCACCTTACTTGTTCTCATCTCTCTTCTTACTCTATTTCACCTTCACTCCTATACTTCAGGCTTTCAGTGCCCCATCCACTAATCACAACATTTATCAAGTCTTACTCCATGCTGGGCAACTTGAAGTGAAAGCAAGAAAGCAAAAAGGGGCTAAATTTGATCTCATATTACCCCATGGCATCAAGAATCAGATGCCATTTGAAATAAAGTCCCATGTGCTTTCTTAATCCACTGTAACAAATGCCTCCAATTCAGAAGCCATGCAGCCCTCATCTGGATATTTTCTGGCTTGGGTCTGTATTTGAAAATGGAGTCCAGCGATTACACAAATGCTGACTTTAAGCTGTGCTTCAGGTGAAGAGCTAAGGCTCAGAGTCTGGTGGGGCAATGCCAGGTGTGCGGGCAATTCTAACCCAGTGAGGGGTGGGGTGTGCTAACAGAGACCACAGGGGACCTTGCAGAGTATGGCGGAGGGACACCTAGTTGAGGCTGGGAGGGTGGGAGAGGCATGTCCAGGAAAGCTTTCTTGAGGACCTCTAAGAGTTAGCTGGGTGGTTATATAAAAACTGCCTGATCTTGTCTCTAGTTTTTTCCATCCTTTCCATCCTGCCCATTTCTGCCATCACATCATGCCTCAACATCTTTTAATTTGCTTATCAGCTTTTATTTACTTTCTTGACCTGCCATTCAGTTCTGTCTCTGCTACAACTCCAGTCTTCATTTGCAGAGCTCCTTCCTCTCCAGCGCACACCCCATATGTCCTTGATACTCTGCCTTGACTCACTCATTGACTTGGTTGGAAATTCCTCCTCTATTCCAGCCCCAATGTCAGCCATTGTCATTTGTTCAAATTCAGAACATTTTCCAGAACCTGGCTCAAGCATCACCTCCTCTAGGATGTCTGCCTGACACCTCCCAATCAGAAATCACTTTCTCTTTCATAATCACATGGTAGCTTCTCTCTATGTTTTGTATTGCCCGCATCAGTTTCTACCTTGTATTAAAAGCATGTGGGTACAAGCAGGACTGATACCCAGCTGGTTCACACCAAGAAAGCTGCTCTGATTGTGAAAACACCGGCATGTTTCTGTATTGGTGTGTAAATAGCTGCAGCCCCAGGGCCTCTGAGTCCCCACCTTCCACCACCCCATCCAGTGGGTAATAGTTTCAATATCAGCCCTGGGCATATGTCTCAGGTTGTGTGTGTGCGTGTGTGTGCATGCCATTGCTTAAGACTTTATCCGCCTCATAGAGTTAATTGAGATGATGTACTTGAGAGTACTTAGCACACTGCTTGGTATTAAAGTAAGTGTTGAACTAGCATTAGTGATTGGTCCTTGCCTGAGAGTGAAGACAGTGTTTATTCCTGTCTGTGTTCCCAGAGATCCAAGGGGAGGAAACAGTTCATCTATACTAGCTGAATGGATTTGTTCAGTTGTCAGGAGAATTTTTGTAAAGTTAAAATTTATGTGATACTATTGCGTTATGGTTCAGGCATACTTTAGTATAAATAGACAAGCTTTCAAACTCTGATCGTTTTTTAAATTGGCAAAAACCATCTCTAATAAGAATTTGTAATTTAATAATTATAAAGAAAATACTCCGCCCCTGAAAAAAACCCTACTTCTAACTCAGTTCACTTGCATTATTGAACATTTCCATGTTTGATTTAGTTACTAATATATTAATATTGATATGATAATAGATTAACTGAGCAGATACTACATTATTGAAACAGTGTCTCACAATATAGCTGCTAAAGTGGGATTTGCGGGGAAGACTGAGGCAAAGGGAGAGAGAAAGTTGTGTTAGAATTTGTGGTAAAAATTTACAGACGAAAAGATTTTTAAACCCATTATGTACATCGTTTCCAGAAGTATTTGATCAATCTAAACTGCTGTATGCCCAAATAATTTACAGAGGTCTTAGAATTTGGCCTCCTTCATTACTCTATGAAAGGGTATAGTTTTCGATGTAAACTAAAATACAGCCAAGGACAACCTTAGTCAGGAATGATGGTCCATTATTACTCATCCAAAGCACGTTCTGTAATCTTAATTAGTTTTGCCAGATCACCTTTGGACATCCCTAAACTTTTTAGTGCCATGTGGGGCTAAGGCCTCACAAACCTCACTTGGTCTCTGGAAGAAACTTGTTCATTGTACCGAAATGTCTTCTTTTCTTACTTCAGTGGGCCTTTTAAAAACAAACCAGCAAACAAACTTGCCATGGACACTGAAGTTAGATGTTGTGGTTCTGAATTTGTATTATTATGCATCAAAAATTTATATATATATATACATATATATAGTGTGTATGAAACACTTTATATGTATTTTTAATAATTAGCATTGAATATTTTTTAGTAAAGAGGCTATCATATCATATTAGAAGTAAATGTACCAGGCCTGCCACAGTTTTTGTTAATTGTTCTAATGTACATAATTCCGGAGACCTTGCTTAAATTGGAACTCCTATATCAAAAATTCCTAGAATAGTGTTGCTTATCTACTAATTTATTACTGTTTTACTTCAACACCTGGCCTTTCCATATAAAAGGAACAGTATATTGTTTGCAGTTATCATATTCTTTTCCTCAAAAACTCTTATGCAGGGTAGAACTAAACAAATGTTCTTGTTGTCTGTTGTTAAGTAACACCTTAATGTATAGAATCATAATACGGTTAAGTCCTCTTTAGTTGTCTAAGGAATCACCTGTAGATTCTACTTACAGAAATGGTGTCTTTTTAGTTTCCTTGGGCATATGTCACAAAACTTTTTTCTTTTTTGTAGAAGTTATTCTAAAATTGGGCAACTGAGATATATGAATAATTTACAGACCTCAGTCTCCCTGGAGATACAACATTGTTTTTTAATGAACACTAAATGTACTGATTAGAATTAAGTTTTTAAAATCTCGACTATTTTAAAGTGTAGAGCTGTCAGAGGTGTGTTGCCAAGTTAGCCAGGCCTCCATGGGACACATGAGCATAAAGAAGGATCTGCATGCTCATGGCCATTGTGCCTGACTTTAACTTTTTAACTGAGGGCGGTGGCCTGGGAAAGGATCATTTGATATCGATATTCGGTGTTTATTCACGTAGGACATTATCTCAGATTGAAGGTGATTTGAATCAACTCATTCAAATATATCATAGGCAAATGTAAGGCTGAACCTTTCTCTGGGTTTACAAGCTACATTTATAAAAGCTGATATAGTTTGGATAGAGGCCCCATCTGACTGACTTGAATCTTATACTAGCATTTTATGTGGAGGGCAGTGAGAAAAAAAAGGGAAACTTCGGTAAAACATTGAGCAGAACCCCTCTGCCCCGCCACCCAGTGTGTGTTTTATAGATTGGAGACGCTGAGACGGTTTTCCCTTCCTGGGGTGTCTTCTTTCACGATTTATCCCCTTTCTCTCCAGGTTTAGCCTTCACTCCAGGTCTCTTCCCTGCGCGTCAGTTCCCTCAATCGCATGTATTCCCAAAGGCATCACCGTGCACGTCAACCGATTTTTTGAAAGCTCTTTTCCCTTCCTGATCTTCTAACTGCGTGGTAGATTTTTAATTAAAAGTTGTGATTTTTTTTTCAAGTTTAATATACAGGAATGGTTTAAGTATGTATGGTTGGGTTTGAGCACTCCTTTCTAAATGACTGGATGAAAATAGTTGATATTTTGTACCCTATATTTGCAGGGTGTGGTGTCTACCTGAAGAACATTGCACTTTAAAAGGAAAGATGCTGTCTCCAAATGATAAAAAGTTAGAAAAGCTAGATCCGTTTTACCGACCTTCAGTGTCCGAGCAGAAGACTAGTGCAGAAATCATAAGTGAAGCACGAAATGCCTTAAGAACTGTTAGGACCCAAAGACCATTTACACCACGGGAAGACCAGAGAAAACTATTTGGACGTGCATCTTCAAGAACACCAGAAAATAGACCCCCGTCTTCCTTCAGGTATTTAAAATTTCTCTTGCCTATACACTCAAGTATGTATACGTATGAAGATGACATTTTCCCTTGATTCTAGTTATGGATAGTTGCTTTTCTAAGTGTGACTTCTGCTAATTGTATCTCTTGTATCTGTTCAAGATTTCTAAAGATATTTCCAGACCTTGGGTCCAAGAAGTTGCTTTGGTTTGGAATGGTTAATAATGATTGTCATACCAACTTTATAAATTGATATGAACAAAGCTTTAAAAAAATGACAGTATATATTTCTTCTTTTCATTATTCAATATTTACAATCCTCCTAAAAGCAAGAAAAGAGTTGTTAATAAAATGTTTAAAGTACTATGATTTTTAAAAATCGCTTCTTCCTCAAGGCTTATGCATTGAATGCTTTTACTTGTTTGGGGGCTAGACTTAACTAACATATACTAGAAATTTTAAAAAATGATTCTTTACAAACTAACACTTCTGTTCTATCTCCTATGCTAGCGTCCATGCATCCAGTTTTGAATCCTCTGATTCCAGGCCCATCTTTGGCACACGTCTCAGTCCACTAGAGCTTGTGAGTACTTTATATTACCACGGGTGCTATGAAATGGAATTGGCCCCAGTACTTGGAATCAGCACTTACATATGCTAAGAAAATGATCACATAGACCTAAATGTATCAATAATTTAATATGAAAGCAAATTCTTTTATACTTTTTCAAATATAATGATTTGTATATAATGAAACATGTTTATTACTCACCTATAGTTTCATAATAAAGAGGAATTTTAGAGATATATAGTAACTTGGCAAACAGAATGTTTCACAGTATCTCTTAAATTATGCATATGTATTTTATTTTCAGTAGTTACATATACAAATAAATTATAGATGCATGTACATAATCAAAGATTTGTTAGCAAAAACCTCCAGCAGTCTTCCATCCCCTTGTTTTTCATTCTCCACTCCCCAGTGGCTCTCACTTTAAACTCTTTTGGCACATTCTTTTGGTATTTACATCCAAATTTTTAAATAACACAGTGTCTTGCTGCTCTCTGACTTAGGAGCTTGAGGAATTATCTAATGACTTCCTGCTAGGGAAGATGAAGATTTAACCCTTGTCTGTCTTCCCACACACCTCCTCACAACACATTCACCCTTTCTGTCCCCACTGCTACTCCCAATATAGATATATCATAATTTTGGTTAGATCCCTTTTCTCTGACTGTGATTATATAAATCCTGTTTATAGCTGAGCCTTGAACTAATGATGATTGATGATGATTACTTCTCCTTCCCTGCACCACTCTTTGTTTTCCCTGGTGTTAATAATTGCCTTGCTTTTTTAGTTTTGTATTGTTTCAACTCCAAACTCTTCTCGAGTGGCCTAAATTTCCTTCATATATTCAGACACATGAGGTATTGATTCATCTCCTTGGAGAACTTTTCACACTCCCTCCTGGACCACTTGCCTTGGGCATCTGCACACAGCTTGCTACTCCTTCCTGTGCTGGCTTTTGTATTTCCTGTATCCCAAGTCCTCCTTTTTCTTGAATTACTCTTGTTTTAGCAGAGTACTCCCTCCAATAGCTTCTTGAGAAAGGGTGTATGGGAAATGAATTATTTGAGACCTTGATTGCTGTTTTTTCTCTCTGGAAGTTTGTAGGATTTTTTCTTTTTGTTCCCAGTGTTCTGAAATGTCCTGATGCTGAGCACTTTCCATGTGAAATCTTGTACCCTTCAGCTCTGGGAAATGTCCTTGAATCATTTTGATGTGTCTTCCCCTCTTTTCTGTTCTTTTTGCCCTTTCTGGAATTTATTATTTGGAGGTAGGATCCCCTGGACTGGCCCTTCAATTTTCTTATTTTCTCTTTCCTGGTTCTCATCATTTTTTGGATGAGGCTTTATCTTCCAATCCTTTTATTGAGTCCTTTTCATTTCTGCTATGATATTTTTAATTTCCTAAAGCTTTTCCCCCTCTAAATTATCTTTTTTTTAATATATAGTATTCTGTTCTTATTTCATGGTTGCAGCATCTTATCTCAGTATATTAATGGTAGTTTTTATTTTTTAATTGTTTTCTTCTCCTTTTAAAATCTCTGTTGCTTTTGTGTGTGTTGGGGGGAGGGCTTAAAAAAAAATTTATTTTCTCACAATTCTGAAGATTAAAAGTTCAAGATCAAGCTGGCAGCAGGGTTGATTTCTTCTTAGATCTTTCTTCTTGGCTTATAGATGGCCATCTTCTTCCTGTGTCTTCACATGGTCTGTCCTCTGTGTCTCTGTTGCAGTTTTATATTTGCCTTGGTCTCTCTTTTTTTGTAGAGACTCTCCTCTGATAGCTCATGCTGCTTGTTTGGCTGTTCTTATTTGAGAGTGGAAGCATGTGGAATGGGTTGGTCAACTCACAGGTGATACCTACCCAAACCTACATTTAGGGGGATTTGGCTGGGCTGTGTTGTTTGTGAGACCCTCAATAGCAATATCTTTAGGGCTTTCTTTGTGGGCTGCTCAACTCTCTGTAGAATATTTCTTAGAGGATGAAGCCTGGTTGCTAACTGTTGGGCTGCACCCTGCAGGCCTGCAGTGCCTGCGCTTGCCCAGCTTTAAGACTGAAGAAAGAGCCCAGAGTCGGCAATAGAGACATCAGTTATAGGAGGCAATTTCTCTGGCTCATTAGTTACCAGGGGAACCAGCAGAGGTGCATGCCCTTCACTTCCCCTTTGATAAGCTATCAGGTGGAGATGTTCTGATCTAAAGACTAGAACAATCACCAGCTGGGTCAGGGGCAAATATGTAGGAAGGTCAGTCATGTGAGTGTAGGGTGTAGGTGAAGCAGATGCTGCTCATGCAGGGGATGTACAGAGAGCAAGAGATCAGTCATTTTGAGTGGCCTGACCATACATACACTAACTTCTAGGAGCCAGGAGGAAGAAGGTAGGAATGCCTAGCATTCAGTATGTAAATATTCAGTTAATATCTATGTTTACATTAAGTACCCTGACTCTTGACTGTGCCTGGTTAGCCTGATTCAGAGACCCTCTGTTTCATCCTCTCCGAAGAACACACTCCCCATCTAATCCTGGGTTCAGTAGCCTGACTGCGTAGAGCTGGGAGGGAAGGAGTTACACAGACTTTCAACCAATTTTCCTTAGGCACCCCTGCCTTTATGCCCCTGCTACCGCAAGTACCTGGTGATACCAATTCCTTAGACTTTCATGGACCTGGGGCGTCAGTCAAGCTGCTTCTCAATTTTTATTACTGTTTATATGTGTGTATGTTTGTGTGTGCGTATGTTTGTTTTTGATAAACTATTTTAAAGTAAGTTGTAGACCTTATAAGACTTTTTCCACAAAAATTTAAGCATGCATCTCATATTAACAGGGACAGTCTCCTACACCACAATGCTATCATCACAGCTCAGAAAATTAACATTACTCAGTAGTATCATTTAATGTATAGTCCATGCCCAAATGACCCTGATTGTTTCAAAATGCATCATATATTCCCAAAGTACTCATCAAAATGCCTCTGTGAGGAAGATTATACTTGTTCTTATATTGCAGATGACAAAAATAAGATTCCAAAATAGGAAGCATGAACCAGTGTGCAATAAGTATTGTACTTTGTCAGCCATCGTTGACGTATGGCTTCTTTCACCTACAGCCTTGGAAACCACTTGGGTTTTGAGCCAGCAACAGCAAGAGGGCCCCCGGCTTAGCAGCCCAGTGGGTCTGCCTTGTTGAAGAGTGGCTCTCCATTGTACAGTTCTGTCATTTGACTCCTATGCTTTGTTTTTAATATTGCTGTAATTTGGGGGGACTCACTCTTTCCTAAAAATCTAAATTTCTAGAGTTCACATGGTCCCTGTCAAAGTATAGTTCTTGGACTGCAGGATTAGGTGTTAGGCAAAGATAATGTTGGCATTTGCCTCTGTTTAGGATCACTGCAGTTAAATTTCTTTACTGCAGAATGGTTGGGTGCTATGTGCAAATCAGGCTAAGAATAACTCCGTTAGTTTGAGTTTTTTTGTTAGAGTGGATTATTTAAGGGTCTCAGGTATATTTCGTTTTAAACCATAATTAAAGTTTGGAGCTCCCAGTCAAAAAAAACCTGAAAGTGGCCTCATAACCACCTCCCCTTCCACCTTTTCTCCTCATTTCCACTAGACCTTTTAAAGAACCCTTTGACTCTAGTGGCCACTAAATTGACAAAGAGGGGAGATCAGGGGCAATGAGAGCCCAGGGAGAGGGGGGGAGGTAACGACCCCTAGAGGGTGGGGCAGGGGTGGTACATACTTAAGTCCCTTAAGGATGCAGTTGCTGAAAATTTGTGAAGACCTAAACAATTGAATTTCAGCACTTTTTGGATCTGGGACACTTTCTCAGGCTGGTTTGCCTTTTAATAGTTCCTCACTCAGCAGTCAGGCAGGAAAGAGGGACCCATTCCAGCTCCTACATTTAACAAATCCTCTCAACTCTTGGCACCTGTAGGCTGACCGCTGTCTCTGTCCCCTCCCCGTATTCGGCCTGTGCTCCTCCCACAGCCTCCAGCAGGGGTGGACTGCCTACACTCAGAAGCGCCCTGGGCTTCCGAGAATGACAGAAGAACTGACACTCCTGGTCCCGGCTCACCAGGGTTCCCGTTAGCACCTGTAATCTTATAAGTCAGGGGAAAGCACTGCAGTTTGCAGTCTGCCATGAGCATTTATATCCACCTTCTATGTAGGTGTGCCGTGCACAGCTTTCTCTTTCTCAGCAGCTCTCCCCCTTCCCACGACAGCTCTGAGACATGGGGCTGTCGTGTAGTGATAGTTATTTCCATTTCCATTCTGCCACTCGGGTTACTTAGCTGATGTTCTGATTTATAGGGTTGTATAAAGTGAGGAAAAGAGATTGAGGAAATAGGAAGTTTTGTCTTTCATCATTATCATTGTCAAAACAGAGTTCTCCTTATGTTTCTGAAACTTACAAAGCCTAGTTATTTAAGCTCCAAGTATTTTTTTTTTTTTTGGCCGCACTACGCGGCATGCGGGATCTTAGTTCCCCGACCAGGGATGGAACCCGTGCCCCCTGCAGTGGAAGCATGGAGTCTTAACCACTGGACCGCTAGGGAAGTGCCCAAGTATTTTTATTAATTAAACTTTTTATTGACATACTGAAAAGACACAGATCATAAGAGTACAGCTTGATAAATTTACGCAAACTCCACAGACTCGGTAACCAGCATTGAAGAAGAAAGAAACAGGTCGTTACCAGCACCCCAGAAACCACCTTCCCAGGGTGACCACCGTCCTGACTTCTCACAGCATAGGTTAGTTGCAGCCCGTTTTTGTATTTTATAGGAACCGAGTTCCAAGTATTTGACAAGTAAAACAAAACTGAATATATTCTAGAAACAACAAATGCTGGAGAGGGTGTGGAGAAAAGGGAACACTCTTGCACTGTTGGTGGGAATGTAAATTGATACAGCCACTATGGAGAACGGTATGGAGGTTCCTTAAAAA
>NC_041223.1:51921720-51954689 GCF_002837175.3 Physeter macrocephalus | reverse complement strand
GGGAGACGCAAGAGGGAAGAGATATGGGAACATATGTATACGTATAACTGATTCACTTTGCTGTAAAGCAGAAACTAACACACGATTGTAAAGCAATTATACTCCAATAAAGATGTTAAAAAAAAAAAAAAAGAAAGGGACTTAGAAGCCCATATATACCTTTGGACTAGGGGAGGTCCAGGGTAAGAAAGAGCAGAATGCGAATGTCAAAGCAGTGTTTTTTCTTTCACTGTTTCTGAAACGGAAGGGTGACATTACAGCAGTGAATCACATGCTGGGAGTGACAGAGGAGCCCAGAGGACCTGTGGAGAAAATCATAGTAATAGAAATGCACCTACAATTGCCACATCCAAAGGTTATATGCTTGGGGGAATTTTTAATACGTATTTGCTTTGGAACTTCCGGGAGGTGTGTGCGTGTGTGTGTGTGTGTGTGTGTGTGTGTGTGTGTGTGTGTGTGTGTTCTGTTGCCTTACACATTAAATCACAGCAGCTTTCTGAGATGGGAGGTCTTGGACCCCCTTTTCCAGTCTTCATGTAGAGTGGGACCCCACCTTCCCAGCTGGTGATCCGGAGGAGCCAGGTCAGAAGCTGGTCAGGGCCCACTGCTGGCATGAGAGTCAAGGCCAGCCAGACCCCTTAAATATTCTAGGGGGTTTGTCTTCGTTGATTGGGTTGTTCTATGAAAATAGTCTTTCAGTCTTCAAGGGACTCTAGCAGTTTTCTCAAACAGGACAGATCTTGAAATCTGACTTTTCCAGTACCTTGGTTATACCCCAGTCACTGGCTAGTATTATGACACAAAACTTGAGGGAGGTAAGGTACTCAAGCGAAGATTTAAACCCACTTGCAACATTCTCTGAATTATAAAATGAAGTGAATTTTACAAGAAAAAATTTTTACTCATGTGCTTCAAAAAAGCCATTTTGCTCCACAGAGTGAAAGAACATTTTGTAGAACCTGGCATGATAGAAATTGATGGCTTGTTTCATTTTCCCTTGGAGAATTAAAAATGCTTCACATGCATCACTGTATATTTTAAGTAGTCCAATGAGGTATATGTTTAAATGGGATACATAATTTAGTAAAGGTCAGTAGTAAAATGGAACTAATTTTTTATTATGCAAGCAATGACTAATTTTGCACTAGGAAAATAATGCCTTTTATCAAGGAGCAGTTAAGGGGATTTATCTTGCCATCCAGAGATAATTCAGTTATTCCCTTCTGGGTAAAAATTAGCGTTGCAAAACCACATTTTCTGTTTTGTAAGATCGTTTATTTAGTACCCAAAATATTTCTAATAGTTAGGGCATCTGTAAAAGCAGCCATTTACTTTGTCTGCATTATTATTATTTGGCAGACTTCTCAATCTTTGTTTCAGATGCAAGGTACCTGCAGAGTACAGACATTTTGAGATAAGAAAACCTTGAATCCACATTCAGTGTTGAGAAGGTTATACTTATGTATTTCATCTTTCATAATTAAATGTAAAGCACTTATTTGCCTATATCATACTCTTAGATTTTTTTGTTACTATTAGTTTCATGGCCTAAGTCACATTCTTATGAATATTTTGCAACAAATTAAGGAGACTAAAAAGTAAAGCGACTCTTTATTAAACAAATATAACATAATTTATACAGATAGATGAGTGTTGTCTCTTCAGAATAAACCCCTCTGAATTCGGGATCTTTTTTCCAGCAAGGTTGCCTCAGGATCTAGGGCCTTAGCTTTTGAGACTTAAAAGTAACTTGGAACCAAATCTGGTAAATACATAAAGGGTGAGCAGCTTACCGAGATATGCTAAGGAGGGAGCTAGCATATCTTGAGTCTCCATAAAAAGTCTTGTATATATATCAGTGTCCCTGCAAGAAGGGAACTGCTGTCTCCATTTGATAGCTGGGCAAGTTCAAAGAAGTAAATGGCCCACCCAAGTTCACATAACTAGTAAATGGGTTTGATCTCAGAGTGATTTATTCTTCCTGTCTATTGTGCTGATTATTTTATTTATGCTTTTTCTATCTGTGTTTAGAAGAATGTATCTCTATAGTTAAAAAATCGATTTTTTTTTGGTCTGGTTTATGAACCGTTTACAGATGTAAACGAACAAGAGGATATAAAAAATATTTTGAAAAATGTTACCATTATTGAAATAAGCAGCTTCTTGAGAGGAGAACACTAATAGATGTCTGTGTTCTATTAATGTATATGAGAAAATGAGTGAAATTCTGTGTCATATATGATAGATGACCTTACCCATTTTTCTAAATTATCTGACTTGAATGTCACACTGGATTTTTAAAAAATGTGTTAATTAACCTATTGGATTGAGAGTCACTCATTTCACACAGTATGTAAGTGACTTGAGGAACTTTAACTCGATTACTTTTGGCTAGAGAGCTAGAAGCACTTGCTGCCATAAGACTGTGCTTTCATAGACAGATAATCTTGTTGCCTTGGACCACCAGGCAACACTAAAAGTGGGAGTTTAGGCCGCTCTGAGGCTGCGGCCCCAGGTTGGGTCGGAGGCCACTGCCATCTGGAGGTTAGGTCAGAGGGTGCTCTGGGTGGCACAGTGCTTGGTGCAGGTGGTTTTAAGTCTTTAAGGAATTGGAATTTTGCTAGTAATGTCCCTTTTCTAAGGATATCAGCGTAGAATTTTTGAGATGTAGCAAATAAAACATTTTCATATCATAAGTCCCAAGACTACTTATTGCTCTTATGTTTTGTGACTTTTTAATCTACATTATTAAAATTTTTTTATATCATTAAAAAGATACTCCTGTCAAGTCCAAAATATGTAAAGGTGGTATTTAAATTCCACACAGTCCTTGGCACATATGGGTGCCCAAAAAATGTTTTCTGAGCTGAATCGAACACAAAAATTTACAAGGTATGTTGAATGTACTATACCATATTTTATAGTCTCTTACAGAGATCTGTTTGCTGGCATGGGTAAACTTTTTTTTCAAATACACTAAGCAGGACAGTAGAGTATTTCATACAATATAATTGACAAAACGATGAAAAAGTGTTATATACCTAACACATTAAGTAAGGTGGGCCAATGAGACGGAGAACCAGTGGGCTGCGGAGAAGCCAGGCAGGAAGCCCTGTGCTCCTCTGGAAGTGTCAGGGCCAGCTCCAGGTGGTGAGTCTTATTCAAGACAAAGTCATGCCAATCATTTTAAAAAAATCTCTTTCCAGAAACCAAAAGCTCCAGCATCTCCTGCCACAGAAGAGGATCCCTGCCCTTCCTTTCCAAAACCCCCAGTGGACCCCGCGAAGATTAAAAGGATAAGCAGTGCCCGGGCGCGCTTACTCAGGGCGGCCTCGCAGGGGCCTCTTCTGCCAGACAGGACCCTTCCTCCTGCTCAGCGTAAGGCCACATAACATCCTTTAAAACCTGGGGGCAAGCATGTTTCTTGAGTTTGCACGCAAGAGTTATTTTTATATGATGTTTTTCAAACTGCACATGATTTTTTATGTTAACTTAGTTAATATTGTGCAAAAGCTGGTTAAGAAACATTTTATGGGTGTTTATAAAGAATACCTAAACAAAGTTTTTTTAAAAAAAGTTACTTGGTAGAAAAAGAATATTAGGATAAGTGTTCTTTAATGAATGCGTTCACCTATTGATATATTGGAAATCATTTCTAAATTAGAGTTCAAAAAGTTGTTAATTTCATTAGGCGTATTTAAGATTCATATAATGTACACTAAGCTTAGGTCTTTGAAAATAGCTTTCTGATCCCATGTGAAAATGTAAGCACAAGTCGAATGGGGCTTATCCTGTGGCCACAGAAGTGCTGGCATGTATCTAAACCTGGAAACAGAGAAGCTAAAAACCTCAAATCCTAAGGAATGCCCCCAATAATTGGAATCACCCCCTGTCAGGGCACACTAAGAGTTTTTCAAACTGTAGGAAATGTCCCATTAGTTGGATGACAATCGATTTAGTGGATCACACCAACATTTAAAACAATGAAGTAGAATAAAATAGAATGGAAACTATCAGGGCACATTGCAGGCAATAAATGTTAGTGTGGCTTCAAGGACTTTACTTCAGTCACGTACATGTGTGTTCAGGATCATATTACAAGTTTACTATACATTATATTATAAGTTTATCATTACTATATGTAGCCCCAAAAGTTAGAAATCCACTTTAACAGGGGCTGATAGAATTGGCCCTCCTTCAGTCAACAGGATTGATGAAGAGGAGGGATAGGTTTACATTCACAGAGAGGAGATAATCTGAAGATGATCCCGAAAATTACAAGCCACCACCTTAGGATCCTACTTGTTTGACATACGAGCCTTTTCTTTTAATTAGTCACCAACATTTAAATGTAGAAGATCTCACGGAAGAATCTAGATGTGTGACTTTTTGTGAAACATTGGAAGATCTGTCAGCGCTGGGCCCTCCTTCTGTGCAGCCCCCATGGGGAGTGATTGAGCTGAGTAGTCTCCAGCCCCATTAGCCCGGGATATGATCTGCAGTCCCCGTGTCTCCCCCGCCCAATGCACTCGTTTTCCTGTCTGGTCCCTAGTGATCCCTGACGCAGCTGAAGAGGTAGAATCAAGGAGAAAGGAAAAGGCAGAGGCAGCGCAGGGTGTGCGTGCCACACCTCGATGGCGAATGGAGTGTGTAATTAGGCAATCTGCTTTACCTTGATGTCCCAGTTTGTTTCTTTTCTAACAGTCAATCAGATATTTATTGAGCCCCTACTAACTTCCAGGTACCAGTCTAGGCCAACAGAGTCCTGCCCTCAGAGAGCTTGTGAGGGGAGACAGGCAGTAAACTGGAAAAGCCAAGAAGTAAGACAGCAGTTGGGTTCTGAGTGTTAAGAAGAAGGTGAGCTAGATGCTGGGCTGGGGAGCGACTGTGGCAGGAGGAATCGTGTCACCTCTGGAAGGTGTCCTTGAGGTAGACTCTGAGTTGAAATGTGAGTAATGAGGAGAAGGCAGCCTCGGCTGGTGGAGGCCAAGGCCCATGTGGCTGGAAGGGGGAGGGAGCTGAGGACACAGGGCCCATTCAGGGCTGGGCCAGGGGGGACATGGCCAGGACTTTATTCTTCCTGCAGTGAAAAGCCAGGGCAGGGTTTAAGCAAGGGAGAGACGTCATCTGATTTCTGTTTCTTAATAGTAGCTGCACGTTTAGACCCACCCGAGGAACTTTTCAGACGTTGCACCACCAGGGCCCCAGTCAGACCAGTTACATCAGAAAGGATTGGTACGTATGGGAGCCGAGTCCTTGCCAAGGTGAGAGGCAGTGGACTCGGGAGCCACGGTGCGGGGTGAGGTCAGACTCGGATAGGAACAGGGTCACTTCTTGTAAGCAGGATGGCAGAGCTGGAGTGAGGGTTGCAGAGCTGTTGTCTATCAGATGTTTTTGCTTCTGAGCCTTAATGCCGCACACATTTAACTCTCGGTGGCTCCCACTTGAAAATCCTGCTGCTTGCTGAGCTGTTGCCATGTATGTGAAGGTGACAGGAGAGACAGATGTTTCCCCACCAGCCGAAGCGTGTCTCTGTTTCCGTTCTCCCATCCACCCTGTTGGCGGTTGCCCCCTTCACCGCTCCCATCATCCCTGAGGTCTGCGTCAGCACCCAGGAAACAGAGGCAGTAAAAAGTCATTGTCTTTTAAAAGCACACATCACCCAATTTAAAAAAACATTCTAATGCTCCAGCCTTGGACTCACTGTCCTCTGTACAGGAGCTCCCTGGGCTTGTTTCAGAGTCCCTATTGTTTAGAAAAGGTGTCCTTTGTTGGGTAACAGGCTATAAAGGCCTGTGGTGGAGACTGAGACAGAGGGAGTGTCCCTGCCCCTGGTGTGAAGTCATTAGTAGCTGACATCTCCCCAGGCAGGGCTGTTTTGGTGCCGTGGCAGGTTTGGAATTCTTGTTTGAAGAAAGTGAAAGGAGAGATGTGTGTCGTCATATTCGTAGGGCCAGCAGTTTAACTGCTTGTGTTCAAATAGGGTTTTTGGCTGGAGGTGACCGTGTTGCTAACGCCCCCGTTACTCCAGCTGGACGGAGACCTCAGTGCAGGCTCCACCTTCTCACGATCTCTGTCATCTTAGCCACCACGGACAGGCTTCCTACGTGGGCTTCCTAAATATCCCTGGGTTTGTAACCCACTTGTCCCTGGTCGTCCAGTGCTCCTTTCCTGCCCCACCCTCCGCTCGCTGGGGGGCTGCATGTGGGTCAACACAAGGACCCTGGCCCTTGGAGCAGCCAGCAGAGCGTGGGCACCAAGCGCCCACGCAGACATGGCTGTGAGCGGCGGCCTCGTCCCTTCATCCCAGTGGGCCGTGAAAGATGATGGTTTTCTCTCCGTGTGCCATAAGGGACAAGAGGTCAGGAAGCAAATAAAAATTAGATTGCATCATCTTCTTGCTGAAAACCTTTCAGAGGGCCCCCCGTGCCTAAAGGAGTGCTTGCCAAGCAGTTCCAGGGAACACTTTTGGCAAAAACATTAATAGCTTTTCCTTGGAGGAAGGGTCCTGTGCTCAGTGTGTGCCTACTTCCTCTCCCTCCTGGAGAGCCACAGTGCACGTGAGCATATTAAAGGGTGGGGAAGGCCATCTAGTAAAGTCACCTGTTTCATTTTAATTCAGCCCAGCATTTTACAAACCTCCTTGACTGTGGAATCTGTCTTTTGGGGAACACAGTTTGGGAAACACCGACCTAGCGCAGAAGTTGGCAAACTTCTTCTGTAAAGGGCCAGAGAGTGAATATTTTAGACCTAGTGGGCCATAGAGTCTCTGTTCAACCTACTCAACTCTGCCATTGCAGCAGGAAATCAACCATAGGCTGATTTATGGCCGCTAAAAGTTGAATTTCATATAATTTTCACATGTTACAAAATATTGTTCTTTTGATTTCTTTCTTTTTTTTCTTTTTTTTTTTTTTTTTTGCTCAACCATTTAAAAATATAAAAGCCATTCTTAGCTTGCAGGCTATACAGAAACAGGCGGCAGGCCAGGTTTGGTGGGGCTGCAGTTTGCTGACTCCTGGTCCAGGGGATGAAGTCTTCACTGTGCAGCGTGCATAGTTCTGCCCCAGCCTAACATTCCAGGCCCTTCTCGCCCCTCCCCTTTGCCTGCCTACACCCCCTGCCCCTGTCTGCACACCAGCAATATGGAACCCTTCCAGTTCCCCGCACCCATCCTGCTGTTTCATGCCTCATGCAGTCTCTGCTATGTAATTCGCTGGACCCAGGCATAAAGAGAACGTGGAGCTCTTTGTTCAAAAATTGTTTAGAATTTCAGTATGGCAACAGCAAAGCATTAAACCAAGTGCAAGGCCCTTCTAAGCATGGGGCCCTGCTTGACCGTACAGCTTGGACACACTTGAAGCTGACTCTCACGCCAGACTTTTGTTCCCTTTTCTCAGAACTCATTTTTGGCCTCCTGTTAACCCTTTGGAATGCTTTTCAGGCTCCACCTTCTTTATGAATCTTTCCCTGACCAACTCCAACCCCTCAGGACTCCCCTGCTCTCTTACTCGTCCTTACCTGGCGCAGACCACACTGTACTGAATCTCTTTCTGGACGCATCTGCCTCTCTGTTTCCCCTACTAGACTGGACAACTTCAGTAGGAAAAGGGGTTTTCTCTCTTTGAAGCCCGAGACCTTGAAACAGGGTATAGTCTATAGTAAGTGCCAAAGAAAATATCTGTGAAACAGGACAGTTCCTACACGGTAAGGCTACTGGTTGTAGAATCCTTTTGAAGTGTACCATGATCTGTTACAAAATTGGTACAACGTGCTGCACATATTTTCCAGAGAGGCCCAGAGCATCGTTACTTATATTCAGTTGAATGGTGGACATCCAGCAGGAGTAAGAGTGAGCCCCGGGGCCACTCTTCGCTGTAGTAATAACTGACAGCTCGCTCCAGTAGATTGTGAAGACAGAGGGGCTGCAGCTCCTCCGTCCACAAGGAGGGTTGCATTTTTCCCTCTAGAACAGAAGCTCCATGGCGGCTGGGACTTCTCAGTTCACCACTGGACCACCAGCCCCTGGAACAGCATCTGGCACATGGCAGTGGATACTTCATAAATGTTTGTGGAGTGAAATAAATGAATACTAACATATAGGGACAGGCTAACAATGCTTTGTAATCTAAAATGAAGTATGTGCTTTGTAATTCAGTCCTAAAGATATTTAAGGTTGTCTGGTGCTGTGGAGAGAGCCCAGGACTAGAAGTCAGGATTCGTGGGTTCCATTAATAATAATGATCCTAACTTCTAGGTTTTGAGTGTGCTAGCACCATGGAAGTCACTTTACCAGGCCATTATCACTTGGGACCACTTGAGGAAGGGGAGAGAAGCTGAGTGAGCTGCCTGCATCACACAGCCTGTACTTGACCCCAAGTCTGATGGAACGCCAAGCCCATGCTCTCCCCACCGTACAGTCTCGGCTCTCCCCGAACCTGCTCTGTGACCTTAGACTGGTCACCTTACCTTTTGGGTTCTCCATTTTCTCATCTGAATGATGAAGGTTAGACTAGCCAATCTCTAAGGTTCCTTTCTGTGGTAAAATTCAGTGTTTGGAAAGCATGGAGCTTAGTCAGAGGAGCAGACAAGGTGGATTTGTTATTGTTGTTTTTTATTGGTTTGATGGTTCAAGTGCAGAAAAGGAAACCTTGAGTCATTTTGGAAAAGCTTGCAAAACTATTTCTCTATATGAAGCTCATCCCTCTTGCCCCTTTGCAAAACGTATTTTATCACGGACTAGAGAATAGTAGCAGCATCGTGGGTAAGCTATTCCTAATGTCAATTTGCTGATGAAGAAACAGTGTTGTATTTTAAGTCTAAGGATCTGTAACCATAAACACAGTAGGTGTTTCAGTTCAGAGACTGGACTTCTTTTCTGCAACTTTATCTGATTCCTTTTTAGAAAGCCTTCTAAGTGTTTCAGTGCCCTCCTGTGTCCCCGCCTGGGAGTCGTCTGCTGGGCCTCCAAGAGCCGGCCCCCGTTCCTCTGATCACCTTTCTCCTCCCCTTCCCGTCACGCACTCCACTTGAGCATGCCAGGCACACTCCTGCCTTTGGGCCTCTGCACCAGCTGTTCCCTCTGCTGTAAATACTGTCCCTCACCATCTGATGGCTTGATGCCTTACCTCCAGTAAGGGTTTGCCTGCCATGCCCACCTGTTCAAAATTGCTACCTGCCCCAATTCCCAATCCCCTTTTACCCTTCTCCACTTTTCTACTTTTGCTTTTTTCCATAGCACTTATTATCTTATATACTTCATTTATTATGGTCTGTTACTTATTGTCTATTGTGTAAACAGGTGTACTGTTAGGATGTAAGCCCTATGAGGGCAGGGATCTTTGTTCTGTCACTAATGCATCCCAAGTGCTTAGGACAGTGCCTGACATCAGTAAGGCACTCAATAAATATTTCTGAATGAAAAATTACTAGCATGATCAAATTCAGGAAGAAGAATTGTTATGGGACACAGAAGTATTTATGTGGACTTAGGTAGTTCATAAACCTCAATTAGAGTATTTACCTACAGGTAGACTCAAAGCTAATAGAGCTGAGATTCTATTCATTTTTACCTGCTATATTGATGATGTCAAACCTAAAATAGTGGTGAGATCTTGCATATGTTCAGGGAGGGTTTATCCATACAATTCCAGACTTGATTACTATAAGTCATATGTAGTTTTAAAATTGTATAAATTCTTGGATTGAAAAATATATTGAAAGATAGTGATTCCTAAAATAAGAAATGCTTTGACAAAACGTTTCCTTGGTTATTACAGCAAAGAAGAGAGTGGAATCCAAAGAAACAGTTACGATGGGGGACTCTATGGTGAAAATACATAGGATTTATTTAACAGAACCAAATGCCATTGGCCACTTGAGTCACCCACTTCAGCTAACGTATGATGGAGACTTCGGTGAAATCAAGGAGCAAGAAATTTTCAAAGGGGCAGCATCCTTGCCATCTCATCTCAGAAGTGGAGGGTCAGTATTCTTTGCATTTAACTTTCCGGTCAGGACAACTATGTCATTTACCAGTTTGCTCTCTGTCTTATGTAGATGATTGATTTGCATTTTCCCCTTTTATATAAGCAAAATTTAAGTTAATGATGCATGAGTAGGAGAGATTTCTTCTCACAGCTGAATGGGGTTGATTTTACATCTCCCTCTTTAATCCTCAGGAAAACATTCATACCTGCCAAAATGCTGCTTTGATAGGACTGTCAGAATAACGTCTCTGCTTTATTTGGGCTGTTCCAGCAAGCCCTTGAGTGATGACTGATCATTCTGTTTGTGTTACTTGGGATCCTTGCCCGGGCTGGAATGTCTCATTACCTCCCTTTAGGTTAGTTCACTGTTGTTGACTCCACCAAAGAGTGGACACTTGATTTATTTTATTCTCCAGTAGAAACTTGGATTAGAATATTTATTTTGGAAACTAATAGTTAAAACAGGAGAGTCCTATGGATTTCTCTTATCTATAATATCTCACTACTAATCCCTCATAAAATGAATGATTGAGGATTACTCTATTTCATACCATGTTCCTAGATAAGGCTTTTTTCGCCCCAGTCTGTGATCCTTTCACCCCCATCCCATCTAGGAACCCCTAAATTCATACCGTGTTCCTGTATAGGGCTTTCTAGGCTTCCCCTAGAAAATTGAGGCGCAATTTTCCTACCAAATCAAGAAGTTGTAGAGAATATTCACTGTATGGACTGTGTGAATTCTTACACTGGTGTTTTCCTAGAGAAGCCTTGGAACCAGGGTGGGGAATAGAGCAGGCTCTGTTTTCCAGTCCCAGCCAGCAGTGATGCTAAGATAGGCAGAAGGTCTTGCACTGGACAGGGGCACTCAGAGATATTTTTCTACGACTTTCCATTGAGTCATTGTGGGCAACTGCCCAGTTCGAATTTGCTTAACAAGATTAAATTCCATGGGCCATTTTAAGACCAAATGCTTGTTGCCCTCACTTAGATTTGGGTCTGACTTTGGCTTGTCCACATGTGGTGTGCTTAAAACTCCTCCCACCCCTACTGGCTGCTTGGCAGCTGGTTAGTTTAGCTGAACTGACCTTGTCTGCTGACACAGCCTGAAGAGCTTCGCACACACAGAATTTATATTAGGCAACCTAGTAGTCCTTGTAATGTCGCTTTGCATTCAGAACATTTTTTAAATTAAAGTAAAAATGAAATGTCTCCTTAAGTGGAAGAGGACTTCAAATTGGGACTTTGGGAGTTGGGCACAAAACATCAAACTAGCCATTGCGACAAATCTTTTCCAGTTAGTGAATAAGAATAGGCTGCGGACCTCAGCTTCAACATAAAAGGCAGCAGGAAAACTTGTGTTTCTTTCAGCACTGAACTGAAAAGGAAACATTTATCTTGCTGCACCCATCCTTACAGTAATTAAAGTTGACTAGGAAAAACCAGACGAGAGCTGTTTTCTTTTTTCTTTTTTTCTTTGCAAGCCTTCAGATTTTGCAGAATAATCTGGCAAGCCAGCGTTCATTATGTCTTCCTCAGTCTGGGACAGCAAAGGCATTTTCAGTTACGTATTTTATCCCATGAACAGCAAAGGAGAAATCAATTAGGGACTGGAGGCACTTCTTCCTGACTGTCCAAAATTATGAGGCACTGGCGGCAGCAGTAATTGTTTTCTTTTTGCCTTGTTAGGACGGCTTTTGCATCGTATAGTGATTGTGTCTGTTTTGGGTTTGCCATACACCCTGGCAAGTTTAACTTCCAGTGACATTTTGGCTTTTGGAATCTTTACCTCCTGTAGTCATTGGATGGAACTTTTGTTGAGGTGATTCCCCCACAAAATATTTTTATATAGTAGGATTATAACAAACCAGAAAATGGAAACTATTCGCAGTTCTTTCACTAATTACATTTGTGAATCAATCTGGAACACTTGATAGTTGTTTCTGGTAAACATTTAAGTGAATAATTCCAAGAAATGATCTTTGCTCTGCAGTGGAGTATTCCCAGTCTTGATGCTAAAGCCCTACCCTCAATTAACATGTTTTCATGTTTACACCAGAAAGTGGAAAATGAAGACTCTTGTCAGTGAACTGGGCTGGCAGGAGAAGGGAGGGAAGGGATTGCCTAACTGGAACAGGGGGCAGCAGGAGCTGACAGCGGGTTGAGGGCTGAGAAGGAGTGTGAGTAGCTTGTGTAAAGGGGACAGAGGAAGTGAGGTCACGTTCCCCGCGCAGGGTCCTTGCTGCCAGTCCAGCATGGGAGCCTCCACCTTCATGTCAGGGCTTCTTGGGCCAGGGAGAGAAAGGAGTAGTTTAATTCAATGAAACCACATTGATTTTAGGGAAACCTTTAATTTAGAATAAGCTCAGACCTGGGATGGACTGGAGTTTAACTTTATGCTGGTCATGATGGAAAAAGGACTTGCTGAGCAAGGCATCATTGCAAGCAAGGTGGGTGGGGGGCGGGGACGGAGCACTCTCTAACTTTCCAGAAGAGAACGCAATCTCTAGCCCTTATTGAACTGTCGTCTTCAAACAGCGTGCCAATTACGACAGTCCAGTCCGTGTGTCCGTTTGAGGATTCAGCAAGGTTTGGCAGGCCTGCTCTTAGCAACACCCCGTCTTCTCTTACTTTATGTTGCCATATGTTTTGAAAATAGCTTCCGTTAGAATATGTATGTGTGTATATCTCCATCCATCATCCATCCAGTGATTCTATCTGATGAACCCCTTTATACATCTGCTTTTTAAAACCTTTTAAGGCTTTCTGTATAAATATTGTTCAAACTCTCGTGGTTTGGAAATGTGATTTTTAGGAGGAAAGCCCAACAGCAGTCAGTTGTGGAGAGTCAAGAACTCTTTGTTGGGGGGCCAGAGTCTGTGGATTTAGGATTGGTTCTCTCTCAGCCACTTGATTCAGCTGTATGTTCTTTGACAAGTCTCTGAACACTTTCAGGGGGTCAGTTTTCTAATCTGTAAAGTGGAAAAAACTGTGCTCCTTCACTTCCATCTCCTCCCAGCCCTCACTATAGGCTGTGAAATGATAGCAGTTGGTTTAGAGGTGGGTACATGATCCAAGCCAGACCAACTGAATCCTCCCCTGGGACCTTTGCCAAAGCCTTTGGGGAAAGTGCTCTTTCTCCAAGTTCACAAGCTGTAAAGATGATGTTGTCTTGGAGCCAACAGTGGCTATTTCATTGCCTTGTGGAGGGTGAGTCTGTCTGGGAAGTGATGTATAAACAAACAGAGCCGAGGAATGGAGACAGTGACTGAGTTCAAGGATGACATATAAACCCCTAGATCCAGCTGTGCCTGAGGCCACCACATCCACACTGCAGACTGCTCTGTTTCATGAGCCAATATGCTCCTTTTTCTTTCTCTCTCTCTTACACTCTTCTTCCTTCCTTCCTTCCTTGCTTCTTCCTTTTTCTTTTCTTTCCTTTTTTATCTTTCTTTCTTCTTTCCTTTATTGATTTATTTTGACAGGAACAGCTTATGGTAATTAAGATTAGGTTTATGTCACTTGGAATATTGCAACCAAAAGAGTCTAGTTAACCTGCTAGACTTTATGAAATATAGATGAGGACAAGGGGGTAATTTGAGAGCAGACACCTCCTCAGACTTGAGCAAGAAACAAATTTCACTAAAAGCGAGTCTCTTAGTTAAGAAAGGTGTATCCAGTAGTCTTTAATTAAAGAAATGAGATCTAAGGATGTGGGCAGGCCACAGGAGAAGTGGGGAAGCCACAGTAGAGGCCCCCTTCAAGATCCAGAGTGTGGGGAATTCCCTGGTGGTCCAGTGGTTAGGGCTCTGTGTTTTCATTGCTGAGGGCCCAGGTTCAATCCCTGGTCAGGGAACTAAGATCCCATAAGCTGTGCGGCACGGCCAAAAAAAAAAAAAAAAGAAAAAGATCCAGAGTGTGAAGTGACACAGGGGGAATGGAGCTGAGGGTGACACTCTCTCCTCGTTTCCTGTGATCCAGCCAGTTGGTGTGTGTGTTTATGGGGGAGGGAGTTTGATAGATTAGAACCCAAGGAACCTAGCCTGTAAAGGGGCTTTTCTGTGAGTCATGAAACCTGGTACATACAAACCAAGGGAACACACACTGCAGGTCAAGAAAAATAACAGACCTGGTGGATGGATATTCAGGAAAACTAAAGTTGAAGCTACTGAGCACCCCAGTTCTCTCCCTCCGTGGACCATTTTCATTCTTCAACACATACATGGCTCTGTTTCAAGATAAATAGTGTTAGCACAAGAGTTAACATGGAACTTGAGCATGGGCTTTGTAAGGAACATAAGAAAAGACAGATGGAGGAAATGGATCACAAAAGGATCCACCCTCCAAGAATAAGGAGAGTTAAAACAATTGTCCATAGTGTCAAAGAAATTACAGATAATGTTGTTACCCTCCTTTTAAAAAAAGAGGAAAAGAGCTCTTTGTTGGGTTATGAGAATTCAAATTAGAGATTTTAAGCCCACATAAAGAATGAAAATATGCTCACAGTTCTCAGAAAAGAAATGAAAGAAAAATGTATAAACATGGAGAGAAAAGCCACATTAGAAATTAAAAGTGAGAATAAAAGCAGCTGAAAATGCAATCAGACATGGTGGATAAGCTAGAGGAAATCATACATAAAGAAATGAATAAGAAAATAGAAAAATGATCAGAGAGACTGAGATAGGTATGGAAGGAATGACACTTGTATTCCTGAAGAGGAAAGTCGTCCTTGTCCTCCCCCTGCCCGTCCTCCATCTTACTTTGACTAAGTGCTAGGCACTCTTCCAAGTGATTTACATTTATTAACTCATTTAATATTCACAACAACCCACTGAGAATGGCAGAGATAATGAAAAGAAAAATATCAACATAATAGAAGACAACTTTCTGAAATAAAGATTTGAATCTGAAGCTCAAATGGACACACCATGTCCCAACAAAATTTGATATGGAATAATCCACACTAAGACATCTCCAATAGTGCTCAGCACCGGAATACTACCCAGTACATAGTACACACTCCATTAGTAATTGTTGCTTGGCTGGGTAAATGCGAGAAGGTATCCTATGGCCATCAGGCTAAACAAGCAAGTCACATAGAAGGAAAAAAAGGCAGGCTGCCTCTGGCTTTGTTAGAGTTCCTCTCGGTGCCAGAAGACAGTGGAGTAAGGCTTCTGAAGTCCTAAGTACAAGAAGGATAACCCAAGAATTACATTGCCAGCCAAGTTCCTTCAGCAAAAAGGCAACAGACATTTTCAAATGCGAATGGATTGGGGGACTATGGTACTCATGCACTTTCTAGAAAACTTTTTGACAACAAAGTGATGAGTCAAAATTCAGAACTCAAATGGAGAAGCTATGGTAAAAGCATTCATGGTGAGTACTGACTTTGTTTTCGTACTGAATTAAAGCTAAACAACTCTGAAAACAATGGTTACGGAACAGAAACCTTGACAGTGTAATATTAGCATAAAGAGCCAAAACTGGTACTTGCGAGGAAGTGTGAGTACTAATTGCTTCACTTCATAGTAGGGAATAGATTTGTCAGTAGCTACAGTCTGAAATTGAAATATATAGTTAACAAAGAGTGATTTCAGCCTCCTAACGTTTTTCATTCTTTTCTTAACTTTAGAGAGATCTTTTAGAAACTAATGTCTCTTTTGAAGACCCATTCATCTGAAGTTCTACAATTCCTTCAGTTTCACCTCAATTTCTGTTTCTCTGCCATATTCAAGTAAAATTTATACTTCATACTTTTTAATTACAATGACACATATGGTATGATCCCATTTATATGTACCTTTTATCTGCCCTTCCCTCCAAGTTGCCCTTCTGTTCTTTCATTCTTTTATCTTTTCATCTGAATATATGCAAAATATGTCTGGAATGATGTTTGCCACACATTAACGATATTTATTTCTGGGTGGTGGGATCGTAGATGTTTTTCTAAATCTTCTTTCTACTACTTATATTGCCTGGCCTTAAAAAATAATAAATATATCATTTTTCAAAGATAATGAAGTCATTATTCTTTTAAGAAATTAAGTAAATGTGGCTGAGAAACTGTTTGCATTTGGAAAAGACAGTCATTGATCAAAATGACTTTGTAGAATCCCACCTTATTTGACAGCTTCCATTCGATAAGAATTTGTTGATAAGCAAAGCCCTGCGCTAGCGGGGTTGGGACATACACGAATGGACCCTGTCCATGAGAACCTCACCAGCATGTCAGGCTCTGAGGCTCAAGCGCAGTCCCTAGACCAGCAGCGTCAGTATCACCTGGGAGCTTGTTAGAAATGCAGGATCTCACGCTCCACCCCAGACCTGCTGAATTAGAATCTGCATTTTTATAAGGTATCCAAGTGATTTGAATTCACACAAAGTTTTCGAAGCACTGTTCAATGATTGACTCTAATGCTGGAGGAATGAAAGGAGAATTGAAAGAAAGCGCCTTGGGAGTTTAGAGGTGAGAGCACCTAACTCTGACTTAAAGATCAGGGGAGGTTTCCTGGGGTCTGTGGAGTTTGGGATGCCCCTTGAGGCTGGTTTTCAATAGAGGTGGGGCTCTGTGTTCTTTGCAGTAGGAGCAGCATAAGCAGGGGGGGATTTGACTTGGTGGTGGCAGGTTCAAAGAAAGGCAGATGGCCCAGTGTAGCGGAAGCATGGGTCCTGAGGCTGTAGACTACGTGGAGTGCTGAGAGGTTTTCAGGAGAGTGACGCTGGCAGCCGCGTGAAGGACGATTGGAGGCGGGAGAGCAGTAGCAGTTCTGGTGGGAGATGGTGATGTGTGAGCTGGAGCAGCCCACTAGGACATTGGGATGGAGAGCAGATCGTGGAAGCCGGTGTGGAACCATTTCCACAGTAACGCCACGGAAGAGGGTAGTGCCAGCAACTCTCCCCTGTGCTGAAGTACCCGTAGCTGCCGCGGTGAAAAGTTACAGCGCTCTTCATGTGAGGCGCCTTGAAACTGGAGCTGTGAAGGTGAAGGGGAGCCTGAAACTGTGGGCTTTTACTCTAAGCTAAGGGAATTTAAGCCTAACTAAGTTAAGCTAATGTGGTTAGCTACGAAGCAGTGTCTAATCAAGTTTCTGCATATAGAACTTGAGTAATAACCAGTTAGTGATCATTGAAAAAGGTACAAGAATATATGCATAATCTTTAAAAATGTATATTTTAAATCTTGGACCACCAACCCAATGCTGTGGTTACCTTGGAGGACTTTATCAAAATTCTGATCTTAGGACCATTCCTTTAAAATCATGCTCTTTCATCTCACTGTGTTTCTATTTAACCATTTAAGTAGAATTCTATTTTAGTGTTAGTTTTTAAGACAGAGTGCTAATGTCTAGAAACTGTGTATCTGGTGTTTAAGGCTATGAAGACATGATAAAGGTACCACCACCTTTTGGTGGTGGTATTCTTCAATTGCAGTAAAAAAAATCAAAGAGCCTACAAAGCAGGGGCCAGCAAACTAAGGCCCATGGGCCAAATCCAGCCAGTTACCTGTTTTTGTAAATAAAGTTTTATTGGAACACAGCCACGCCCATTCATTTACCTACTGTCCCTGGCTGCTTTCACACTATAGCCACAGAACTGAGTAGTTGTGACAGAGACTGAGTGACTGCAGAGCCTAAGATATTTACTACCTGACTGGAATCTATACAACTTGAGTCTAATTCTAAAAATGAAGTGTCATCTTCTTAGGGCAAGGAAAATGTTAGCTCAAATTTCCTAAATTTCTTTTTATCATATATATCCTTTAAAGTTTCCTTTTCCATTTTTTTACATGTAATTTTTTCCCAAATGGAAATAAATTTATTATATTTCTTTTCTTAATTCCAAATCCTACCATTTAGTCTGCTTCTTAATATCTTTTTAGCTATTGCTCCAGAGAAGGAGTCAACAAACTATAGCCCTGGAGCAAGATCTGGCCAGCCATCTGTTTCTTTGTTTGTTTGTTTGTTTGTTTTACAGCCCTTAAGCCGAGAATTTTTTTCTGCATTTTAAAATCATTACGTTTTAAATGGTTACAAAAGTACCTACATTAATAGCCTCTGTTTTACCACTTGGCCCACAAAGTGTAAAATATATACTGTCTGGCTCTTTAAGAAAAAGTTGCTGACCCCTGACTAAAGAACCTCAGTCATAATAATTGGAAGAACTGTCTGAATTATAGCAAAATACGAATTTTGGAATATTTTTAAAGAAATATACTTTTCTTTCTTTGGAGTGTAAATGATCCAGAAGTAGATGTTGCCAATGTGACTGATGCATGGATGGGCAGTAGTACCTCAGTCAGTGTATGACGTTGCCTTGGCTACAGAGCTTGGTTCTGGTTGTTCAGAGTGAAAGGTGGGACTCTTGTTAATGATTGGGAAGAGAGGACCTTGTTTTTGCTCTGAAACATGTGGGCTACAGCAGAGAGACCTGGGAGTGCCATACCCACTATGCTTTCCTCAGGACTCCAACCTGATTACAGATGGAACCAGAGGAAGGGCAGAGCTAAGCGAATTGCAGAAAGATGGAGCCAGTGCCCTGATCACACCACAGCTAAAACCCACCCCTAGTGCTTGACTTTTGGGTTACATGAGCCAATAAATTCCATTTACTGTTTAAGTCAGTTAGAATTAGGTTTCTGTTATTTGTAGATGAAGATATCCTAATGAAATGGTCTTATTGGGGCTTTAAGAAGGATTTCACAAAAGAGCTTTAAAGAATATTTTCTGGAATTGTTTTATTCTTGGTACATCAAAAGATATTCCAAAAAAATTTAATTATGGTCTTTAACAGCATGGAACAGAAAGCTGAGAAGAAGAACAATTATACTGGATGTTTGAATCGAGATCTAGAAACATTTAATAGGCAGAAACCCTTTGCCAAGTATAACACTGAAATTTAATAAGGAGTCCAACATAGATGGGGGAAATCTGCCTTTAGCTGCATATGGAAGAAAAGACGAGAATTGACCAACACTGTGATGTGACCACCAATACCGCTCACACAGTTTTAGGCTGCATCATTTAGAAGCTCTCCTCTTTGCTCCTCAGGCCATACCTTTAGCTCAGTGCTGGGTTCCAGACAAACTGACACTCAACTCTGAGTAACTGAACAGGCTGACGAAGAGATTTGATGAGGAACAGTTGAAGGGACTGGAGTTTGTTAATGACAACAGTGATGACAGCCATGATAATAGTAAACACTTGCTGAGTATTTACTGTGTGCCTGGAACTGTGCTAAGCGATTCCACATCATGTCGTTTAATCCTCACAACGGCCTTACGTTGAGGGGCACTGTTATTTACCATCCCCTCATATGCAGATAAGGAAACCAAAGCTTAGGTTAAAAACTTAACCCGAGGTCACACAGCTAAGAAGTGGCAGAACCGTAGGATTTAAGCCATAGGAGATGAACTTAAGTGGTGACCACGACATATTTAAATATTTGAAGGATGGTCAAGAGGAAGAAGGATAAAGATTTGTTTCATTAGTAGAACCAAGATCAATGGCTAGAAGTTACAGTGAGACAGTTCTTCTTTGAGTACAAGGGCATCTAGTCTTTAGCAGAGAGGGAATTTCTTTTCTGGATGCCTCTCTCCCCGCTTCATGCTTTCTCTGGGTCCTGAGCTGCACTGCTCCACGGAAACCCTGTTAGGCTTACCCTCTCCAGATCGGACAGTTCTTCCTCTGTCCTCATCTTCCTGGACCTGTCAATCATACTCACTTTCTCAACATGCTGGACTGCATGAGAGCATATTTTCTCTGTCTCCTTTCTTTGGACTCCTTTTCCCGTTTCTGTCCTTTCTGCCTTTTCATCTTTCTTCTGCCTGAAATCATCCACTGAATCCTATCAACTTTTCATTTATAGGGTCTCTTGAATTTGTTCCTACTTCTCCAGTCCCACTATCACCTTCGAAGAATTAGTCCTCGTTACCTCCCTCCAAGTCTCCTAAATACTTTTGTCGTCACATAACTCCAAATCTCACTATTTCCTCGTATAAGAACCTGGGACAGATCCTTATTGCCCATCTAATTGGGTCCATTGATTCAACGCAAAGTTTCAGACAGCTGTTCCTGATCCCTGCCAGCAGAAACCTATGCCTAAATTGCTCGCCCTGTGCAATTACCCCCTTACCCTGCCCACCAGGCTTCTCGTGCTCCTCTTTACCTTCAATCATGCTACTGTCCCCCACTGAGAGCAGTGTTGTCATTTGTTGGTTTGACTTTTATTCTTTTAAGTCCCACCCTGTGATCCACTTCTCCCTCTCAGTAATCACTTCCTCCTCAGCATCCCTCTAGTCCTTGTAACCTGCTGAATTTCACGTTCTAGTAGTTGATTAGAGAATCCATTAGAATTTTCCATTAAAAAAAAAAAAAGCAACTTCCTTAGTTCCTCAAAGTAGATTTTAAACTTCTGGGCAATGTCTTATACGTTCTTTATCACAGTAACACCCAGCCCTGGGCTGCCCAGACAGGTGCTTATTGACTCGGAACAAAAGAGAAAAAGAATATTGACAATTTATTAAGTTCTTCAAACGTACCAGTCACTGTGCTAAGTAGAGACATTGCCCTCATTTTAAGAAAAGGAAAACAAGGCCAAGAGGTTAAGTAACTTACCAAGGCCACATGGCTGACAATACTTGGACCCAGGATTTGACCCCAGGTAGTTTGGGTCCAGAGCCTGCACACTCAACCACTGTACCATGATGATCACACAGAGGATTAGTGGATGCCAACCCTGTGCTCTTCTTGAGAACCAGTAGGACCCAGCACTGTCAAGGTTTGGTATTTGATGAGAAGGACCCTTCTTAACTGCCCCTCCAGATGGGGACGCACAAATGTGGTATTTACGGAGGCAGCCTCATCACGGCCATGTCCTCAGGGAGGATGGATCAGGGACTTGCATTAGATGCCATGTCCTCAGGGAGGATGGATCAGGAACTTGCATTAGATGCAAACTATCCTGCTTGATTTCAGTAGCTGTTTAGGACCGTAATGAAAAGAAAGGCTTGTCTCTATGGTCCTCAAACTTTCTTGTTATTTCTAGAATTGAAGTCTGGGAACTTCCTTGGCCTTACACCCTGCCAAACTTTTGGTATTTTACCTTTTCATAGAGTTGATTTTCTTTATTTCTGTCTTCTCTGAGATCTCCATTTGCATCTCTACTCTGAGAGTGTTGACAGAAAGGATCCCATCCCCATTTCTTTCTTGGATTGGCCAGAGCATCTTGCTACCAGATCTATGATTTTACTGTACATAAAAATAAAGCAATTGTTTCAGAGTATTAAATAATTAGACCCTTTTGGGGAGAGTAACTCGATCTTTTCTCTATTGAACGATAAAAGGAAGTGTTAAATCAAGTGTTTTTTTTAAAAAGGAAATGTTTATGGAAAAAATGATATTTGGAGAAACTAATCCTTGGGGCAGAAGTCAAGGCCAAGGGCCAAGACACAGCACTGAACATTTGCTGCAGATCTCACTACACAGGAAGCAGGAGCAGTGGACAGACACAGATGTTCATGGGTGACCCTGGCCACACGAGTGTGCATTCTTTATGATTTTGGGGGCAAATATTATATTTGATGGCGAAAATGAAATTTTTGTAGTAAAACTTGCACTATTATTCTCTAAGTAGTTTTTTTTTACCTTGGAATTTTGTACAGATATTTACAAGTAAGTGTTTTAAGTATCAGTTCTAGCTAAAGAGAAGTTATGTCCTTCATAGACCATCTCTACATTGTATATAAGCTTCAAAACAAAAAACCCAGGCATATTATCCTGCTGTTGGCCAGCCACCAAATTTTTATTTGAAACACAAAATATTTGTCATCTGGGGACTGCTTGAATTTACCTTCGATTTTTTATCGTGTCAAATATTTCTTTAAAAAAAATTTTTTTTAGAGAATATTAATTTTAAAATTATAAAATGGAGACAGGAGAGTTAGTGATTTGGTGGAAAGAGCAGTGAAGTGGAAAAATGAGACGTGGGTTCCAGATCTGACCCTGCTGTGTGATCCTCGTCACATCTGACCAATTTGGGAACAGTCTTCTTGCCTGGAGCACGTGTGTACCAGAGTGTGAGAGAAAGAGGTCTCTTCCAGCCCCTAAACACTGCTAGGCTTTTGTGATTCAAGCATACCAGAGTTCTTTCTTATTGCAACAGTGCCCTCTTGTGGTGTAGATCCTTAATCAGTTTTTTTGATTTGCAAAATAAACTTTGGATTTATTTTGTTGTTGTTTCTAGTAGCTGTATTTCATATTGTAAAGCAAATCTGACTTGTCTTTAAAAGATAAATCTCAGTTGAAAATCAGAGATTGATTTAAGTAAGGTATGGAGTACCAAACTCCATTTCTGGTTTCTTTAGAAATTATATTTAGCCAACTCTTGACTCTTGACACTTACAAAAAGAGAACTGCTTTGGCTTTTGTGCTGAGTGTTGTGTGTATTCCTCTTCCTCCCAGGGGCCAGGGGAAGAGGCGTTCAAGGGCCTCCTTATGCTCCCGAAGCTCAGACCGGAGCAGGCTAGACGCCAAAACAGGTGAGGCTCCCGTGTTCTTAGAGGTCCCCAGCACTCCTTCCTCTTATCCTCAGAATCTCCTTCTATAGGATAATCATTTGCGCTAAAGATGTCTGATGTTGGCTCACTCTTTGAAAATTCCAGGAACTTAGTCCAGCTTGGTCACACGTCAGCATTTATTTTAATAAATTTTTATTATTTTCACAACAGTCTTAGCACTCTTACCGTTACCCAGCTCTAGTGCCTCAAGCATCTGTAGATTACAATCTTAATGATTGCACAGAAATTATTTTGTAAAAGCACTTGGAAGGTTGCAAAACTTGACATCCACATTGTTCTTAAGTTCAATACTTGAGTCAAAATCATGGCTCCCTTAAATGAAACTATATTAACTATATGAAATCAGCCCTTTGCAACTTTAAACTGTTTGAGAAAGTATATAACAATATAAATCACAGGCTAGAAATGCTACAAAGTGTATTCATACAATGGAACATAGCAGTTAGAAAAATGAACCAGAGCACATTTATAATATTGAATGAAATGACTACAAACATAACATTACACGAAAAAATTAAGTTGGAAAAACAATGACATGTGTTATTTATGGTTACAGATGTATGTGGTAAACATGTAAAGTCAAGCATGATAAAAATAATCATTCAATTTAGAGTGGTGG
Organism: Physeter macrocephalus; assembly: GCF_002837175.3. Taxonomy (NCBI): domain Eukaryota; kingdom Metazoa; phylum Chordata; class Mammalia; order Artiodactyla; family Physeteridae; genus Physeter; species Physeter macrocephalus. The sequence goes on along the minus strand of NC_041223.1, from coordinate 51,931,510 downwards.
TAACGCCTGGGGAGGGGAATGGATGGGGTAGGCACACAGAGAGCGTTAACAATATCTGTAATGTTTATTTCTTTGAAATAAGGAGGAGAATGAAAATACAGTTAGTATTTGACCAAACTATTTGTGGGTACACAGGTGTTTGTTATATTCTTCATACTTTTTTTTGGTGCACATGAACTTTTATGAAACCAAACTAATATTCAGTTCCAAAATATTTTATTACCTTCAGAACTAATTTCTTATCAATCAAATGACTTTTGTGACCAGTGGGAATTTCTGTAGTACTCAGGAAAATCTTAGATAGACTGATTTCCGCATCACCATTGTTGCTAAGCATCTTACGTGTACATGCTAAAAACAGCAGCCAATAAACATTGTGTCAAGTTTTTGTGTCCAGAACTCGAAGCTGCGGTTAAGAACTATAACAACTGAGACAGCAAAATCTTCAAAAACATGCTGAAATTTCTGCTTGACTTACCCAATTTCCTGTTGAATCATAATTTTTATATTTAGCAAACTGTGAACCTAGATGAAAGTGCTTTCTAAATGGGTTGTTGCCCAGGACTGAGACAAACTGTATTTATTTGTCATCTGTGGATCTTAAAAAGTAGTCACATGACTCCAGGCTTCAGTTTCTAGGGTAGAAGCTGGGTTAGTGTATAAAATGGGGTTTTTGTGGAGAGCAGAGTTGGAGGAGGTGTGTGAGGCGAAAGGCCATAGCCGGACACCACTGCTTGCACAGGGGTTCCTGGGAGAGGGTTGAAAGCAGACTTACACCACAGTGTCTGGCAAACTTCTGTTCTGAGAAGAAACAAGTCTCAGAAACATTCAGAAGGACCTACGAGGGCCTTTCCTTTCCAAAGGCTAAATAAACTGCTCTGTGATTTCTGGCTCACCCCTGTAATTCAGCTCTTCCTGGGGTGAACATGTTATCAGTTTTGTTTGTCCTGACAAACGGTTTGATAATCGTGGTTTCTCAAAGAGCGGTCCTGTTAAAGAACATGTCACATAGAAGGTGAAAAGGCTGATTTGAAGCGATTGGACTTGAAGTCTGTATTTCTAATAAATTTAAGTGTGTCATAAATAGTTGTCTGTTATATTTTTTGCCTGGCTTATTATCTCCTGGCTTTCCCCTTGCCTTGATATATGTTGAATTTATTCGCATACTGTGGACTTTGACTATGTCTGATACCTGGGAATATGAGCCACTGTGGCGCTTTCATATTGCTTGAATAGTCATGTTTACTTTTAGGATCCATAGCCATAATTTATCAATGTTAGGGAAGATTCATAAAAGTAATAATCCAAAAGATGGAGATGGTGGTCTGCAATCCTGAAACCCCAAAAGCTCTGAAAGCTGAAATACTGCACAAACTCATTTAGTGGCAATGCCTGACCCGCACTGATGGGAGGCCATTTATAGTCTTTGTTTCCTTAGTGTGAGTATGTTTTGCTGCAGGGTGCTGCCTCAGGAGACCCCGCTGGTGGTGGTATGTCATGCAGTGTGGGCACCATATTGCCTTACTCAAATTCAAAATTTTCTGAATCCCCAACCACGTCTGGTCCCAAAGGTTTTTTTGGCTAAGGGATTGTGAACTGATATGGACTGGTTTTGTCCTAAAGACAATTCAACTATGTGTTTGGGTGAATTCTTCCTTTTGGGTTGGGCAGATTCTGTGCAACCTTGCTCTTAAAACCATTGACAGCACCTACATTGTTTAATAACAGCTTTGTTGACATCCTTTCTATCTGCTTTTGCTGCTCTCTTGATATTAGGAAGGTTTGATAAAAGCAAGCCTGGACTCAACGGCAGCTGGGGGTGGCCGTTTCCAGCACGGAGTGTCAGGGAAAGGCCTGTACACTGGGCGGGAGAGCTGTCCAGGTTCTCCTGGGTGACATCACCACTGCTTGGAAAATTTAATATGTGCTGTGTATTTTTTTCTCAAGAGTAATACAAGTACATGAGAGGTTTTGGAAAACACAGGAGCACATAAAAGAAGATAATAACCCTTAATCCCAATACTTGGAGATGCTCATTGTTACCCCATTTTACAGAGGGAAAGTGAAGCAACTTGCCCCAAGTCAGCTAGTAGGTGACAGAGCTAGGAGTCAAACCCAGATAGTGCCTCTAGAACCTGTGCTCTTAACAGGCTTCCCTGGTCAGCTTGTCTTGGTTTTGAGTTAAAACACCCTAAAAATATACAGGCCACACACCCTTTCACTACTCTGTCTCTCTCTGCAGAACCCTCTGATTGCCCCTATGATTTCTTACTCTCCGTGTGACATTTTTAGGGTCCAGGCACCTACTGCGGGGGCACTTAATTGGTACCAGGTCCGCACTAAGCAGGCACGGACTCCCTGAACCAGTATAGGTTGGGTGCCAGGTGAGGGCCTTAGGGTTTGGCCTTCAGAGAAGGAAGGCTGAGGATTTTGTCTGTAGCACTGCTTCTGAGTGCCTGGCACAGCGGTGCCCACTCCGGCTAGACTGTCAGTGTTTTAGACCTGGAGATCTTGCCTGCGTGAAATGTAATCATGATTTGCAGTTGCTAATGTGATTTACATTTCTCCCCAAAGTTACCTTCTAGTTTTCCAGTTTGCTTCAGGGCACAACGGCCCTGAAGAGGTCAAGTGCAAGGGCTATGGAGCTCTATGACCTTGGGCAGGTAACTTAATAACCCTGAGCCCCACTTTCTTCATCTGGAAAATAGTGACAGTTTGGGGACTTCCTCAGAGTGTGACAAAAATTAAATACAGGCCTGCTGGATCTAAAGTACACAAGCTGTGGGAGCTATTACTCTTCCACAGCCTGCATCCTCAGGCAGCATCTCTTCTCGGTGATGTGGTGACATCATATAGCCCGATACGCTTCAGACAGTGATGATCTGTATGTTGGTTTTTTAATCAGGGAAGTGAAATCCATATTGATTGAGTGTTACTAGATGCTAGGCACTGGGCTCAGAGCTTTGCCTATATCATGTCTTTGAATTCTCATAACCCCGAAGGCAAATATTTTAATCTCTGTTTTGCTGATGAGGCTCAGAAACGATAAGAAACCAGACCCCTGTCACCCAGTGCATCAGTAATGGAGTTGGGATTTGAACTGAGATCTGCCAGCACCCAGAGCTCGGGCTTCCAACTGCCCCACACAAAGCCACGGGCGTGAACAGCACTGGCCTCACAATAATGTGGACATTTTATTTTCTATAGGAAAGATAGTCCCTGCAGGCCTCCCTTTCAGAAAATTTTTCATTAAACATTTTCAAAATCCTTATTCTTTTCATATCAATAGTTTTCTATTTATTTTATATTACAGAGGGATATGTTTAAGTAAAAAAACAAACAAACAAAAACAACTCCAAACTCTTTGCCTCACTGATAATAATTTCAACATTTACAAAGCTGAAGACTTTATGCAGTGTCCCAGAGTTTAAAGTTCTGATTTCTTTACATTATCTTATCTGAGTTTAATTTGGGATGATTTGATTAGAAGAAATGTAGTTCTAATTAGAATTAGTTGGGCTTGGGGGGCAAAGCGTAATGTAATTCTAGAGTTTGTTAATTATAGGGATGGATAACACAGTCTCATGGCGGTGCTCCAGTTATAACTCCTTTTTCATGGCTCTTTCTCCTCTTCTGGGTTTCTATTGCAGACTCAAAACTCGACTTGCAAGAAGAGGATACAGAAATAGAAGTAGGTGAAGTCTTTTGGAATACAAGGATTGTACCGATTTTGCGTGAATTAGAAAAAGGTAAAAAAAAGAAAAAGTTGTTTTACATTAAAAATATCTGCATTTATTTATATGTTCCTCATTGCCCTGGTATTTTCAGCACACTTTGACTATCATTTCTGTGAACATGTTCAAAAACAAATGAAGTCATCTATTTTATTTACCCAGTAATGTATGTATTAGATATTATCAATACATGTAAACTTAATTTTCAGTGAGCAAAATTATACTTTAAATGCAGCAAAAGAACCTACTTCTGAAATTCCCTTTGGAATATAAATTATCACCTCCTCTTCCCAAGGAAATGCCAGTTTGAACACTGTAGAGTGGCAGTTCATGAAAAATGGTGCAAAATTAAAACAGATTTCAGGCCTCTGAAAGTTTGACTAAGTCTCATAGACTGGCATTCTTGGCAGGTGTGCCTGTGGTTTTCTAGATCCAAACGTATACAGTGGACCCTCCATGGCTGCAGGTTCCACACCCTCAGATTCAACCAACTGCAAATGGAATTCTGATCCGTGGTTGTTTGAATTCGAGGATGCAGAACCCGCGGATATGGAGGGCCGACTGCACTATGTCATTTTATACAAGGGACTTGAGCATCCACAGAGTTTGGTATATGCAGGGGTCCTAGAACCAATCCCCTGTGGATCCTGAGGGAGGACTGTATGTCCTCTTTCCTAAGGTTGAGCATGTGTGTCAGGGAGGCCACTCAGAACAGGAAGTGGCCTGGGATATGCCCAACCCTTACACTCTGGAATGCCCCAGCAAGGAAGGCTCACAACTCATGGGTCTCTGCCAAGGTGACCTATGGAAAGCTTGACCTGTGGAATGCCCGCCCCCCCTTCCCACCTTCTGCCCCCTTGCTGCTCCTCAGGGATTCCACTTCTGAAGTTGAAATGGGCTCCTCTGGAGCTGCAGTCCTGGCCCAGGGCCGAGCCCAGTGCCTGGCCCACAGCACACATGAGGCCCTCACAAACAACTGTGGAATGAGTGCTCCTTGGATGAGCGAACCAGCATGGTAGCCACGGGAAGAAGCCCTGCGAGAAGCAGGGTAAATGAGTCCTTCCCACCAACCTACCAGGGAAGTTGTGCAAAAGATGTACTTCCTTAAAGGTTCAAATGACCTCACCCCTCCTGGGCTCTCTGATGGTGCTTGGCAGTGTTTCTGGTTAATGTGGGAGCCCTGGATGGGGTTTCTGGTCCTGGTGCTGCTAACGAAGCAGATGGCTGGGAATCACCTGATCTCTGTGCGCAGAGGTGCTCTCAACCTGCCAGGTGAGGCATAGCCGAGGCTAGAACATCACCAAAGTCCACTGCAGCTCAAAACCCTGAGAATAAGACCATGATGACTTGATTGTTCCCTCTAGGGTCAATCATTTTCACCCTCTTGATAGCCTGGTTAACATTGGGTCCTTTATTTTAGGAAATGTGCCTAAAAACTAATGGGAAGAGCAATCAATCTGGGCAAAGGTTAAAGAAGAAAACATACCAGGAGGAGCACGCTGGGGAGGACAGGGGCAGCACAGAGGCCTGTCTTGGAGAAAGTCTTCAGCTTGTAGGATTTTAAGAGTGTTCTGAGGGCTCTGTCACCACAGGCACTAACAGAGAAAACTTAGCAGGAGTTTGGGATTTGAAATGTGGATGAATCTCCCTTCTTGGGGGATTATTAAATGCTGAAGGATGACATCTCTTCCATAGACAACTTTAAGAACAACAAGTGGTGGTAGGACTAGGTTACTTGACCCTTTGAGATCTTTCCTTCCTCCCTTCCTCGTTCCCTCCCTCCCTCCCTTCTTTCTTTCTTTCTTTCTTTTACTTTTTATTTTGACATAATTTCAGACTTCAGAAAAGTTGCAAGAATAGTACAGAGAAATCCTGTATGCCCTTCCCCCAGATTCCCAAAATACTAACATTTTACCACATAAGCTTTATCATTCTCTCTCTCCCTGCCTCCCTCTCTCCCTCTTGCTCTCTTTTGCTGTACACCCCCCCCCAACACATGCACACATTGTTTTTTTTCCCTTTTTTGAACCATTTGAGAACAAGTTGCCATCATGATACCCCATATCCCTAAGTACTCTAGCATGTATTTTTAGAAACAAGGGCATTCTGTTACGTGCCTGGAAATTACAAACCTTATTCAGATTTTGCCAGTTACACTAATGATTTCCTTTATAGAAAGAAAGTACAGTTGTTTGTCATGTCTCTTTCATGATCTTGATGTATTTGAGGAGAACAGGCCAATTATTTTATAGACTGCCCCACAGCTTGGGTTTGTCTGTTTTTTTCTTCCCATTAGATGCTTATTAGGTATTTGGGGCAGTGTGCAGCATGAGTGGTGCTGTGTCCTTCCCAGTGTATCATATCAGGAGGCACGTGATGCTGATTTGGTCCTTTACTGGTGATGTGGACTTTGATCACTTGGGGAAGGTGGTGTCTGCCAGGTTTTTCCACTGTAAAATCACTGTTTTTCCCTTTCTAATTAATAGGTATCTTATGGGGAGAAGTTACTGAGTCTACCTTGTTTTCTGTTACTCATCAAACTTTCACCCACTAGCTTTAGCCCCTTGAGAATCTTGATAGCTCTTAGATTCAAGCTGTCTTTTGAGGCTACATGGCAGTTATAACAGACCAACTGGTAGAAAGAGGTAATTTGATCAATAGTTTAAAATTTGACCCGGGAGCCTTCCTTTTTAATTTCTTTTAAGCTAAAACAGCTCCTCTTAAGTAGAACCCACCAGGCTGAAGAGTTTGTGGAGGGAAGTATTAGAAAAATACCTTGAAGTCTACCCACTGCCACAGAGTAGCCCTCAGCCTGGACTCGGGGTTTGTGAAGAAACTGCCAGTAACAGAAGAATAAAACAACAAAACAAAACTATTTCTTACAGTAGAGCTCAGGTTTTCCCTTTATTTAAAGTTAGTCTAAGTCATTTCCCATCAATTCATTTATTTAAGTGCATAACTGAAAGGCATGGAAGGTTACTTAGCTATTGAGGTTTAAAATTTTTTCTTAGATGTTATTGTTGAAAAGAGCTAAAAATGGCCTGAGTCATTTCCTTCTGCAGGCGCACACTTCCTCTATGTGGGCTTTCAAGAGCACATTATGGTATTTATTTAAGATTGGTTTCCTACTTTTAAATTTTGTGACGGAATCTATCAGAGATAATATTTTTCAAATGAATGCCTTATACCCTGGATCCTTATATTCCCCTCATGTTCTATTTTGTGTGCTACTTTTCTTCCTCGTATGCCTGTTGGTAGGGCTACCACTTTCAAAAATTGCTTTCCTCAGAAGTCTAATTATAAAATGAAGTGGTCTAGGTCTCCCCTTTCCTAACTAAAGTCTCCTTTTTATTATCCTCTTTGCTATTACCCACCTCCAAATAATGGTGGATGTGGTGACATTTTGAGATTTTGTTCCACTTGCACCTTCCTTTCTCAGATAATGAGCATTATTCTTATAGGAAAATGTTGATCATCGTTTTTATCAATAGACTTATTAGAAAATGAATCTGCATTAAACTATGTTATAGGCTGTCAGTACAGTATTTTCACTGCACCATGCACTATCGGTACAAAGATGTGTCAGACATGGTTCCTACTCACTTAGCATGACATCTATTTGAGGGCATTGGGCATGTAACACACATGCATATATATGTGAAAAATAACAGTATTTGTTGAATGTTGCATGGTACACTTTTTCTAGAGGAGCTAGAAAGTAAACAGAGCCTTGAAGGACCAAAATCAGTAGGGACGAGGGTAAGGAGAACATTCTGGGCCCTTGGAACCGTGTGGCAGAGGGTCGACGGCAGAGACGTGAGTGGAATGCTCCTGGGGCCCTGAGCAGAGCATTGGTGGTTGGCTCATCAGGAATAAAGGAGAGCAGCTGAGATAATGCAGTTCCACTTCTCAATACACTCTTTGAAAGACTGTGTGTTTTAGATAAGCTAACTGATTAGTAAAGAAGTCAACATGGTAGGAGATGGAGCTACAAAATGGAAAAAAAGAATCAGGTAGATGGAAATGATGAGAAATGGAAAAAAAAGAAACATAGTTCGGGAATTTGACGATGTCTGGGGAAATAATTATGGGGTTTTACTTACACCTTCTGAGTTTGACACACTTGTAAACTTGACCTCAATGAGTAAGTCCTGCTTTGCTCTCTTTGCCCTGACAGAAGAAAACATTGAAACGGTTTGTGCTGCTTGCACACAACTTCATCACGCTTTAGAGGAAGGAAACATGCTTGGAAGTAAATTTAAGAGAAGAAGTATTCTCCTGAAGACCCTATATAATCTAGTTGATGTTGGCTCAGACTTGCTGAGCCTTAAACTTGCAAAAATTATTCTAGCAGTAAGTTTTTCTTTCCTCTGATCTCGTAGACTGTAGCACCTAAAAGTTGTTTAATGCTTTATTTGTAAATATTACAAAGAAGATTAGAAATGCAGTGTGTTCGTTTAGAATCTTGAAAAGAAATTAAGGTGGTAAACTGACATCCCAGAATTTTGACCAGAAAGTACCATCTAAGGAACTAAGGCTGAGTACAGATAAAATGTTCAAATAAACGCTTACACATGGACTGTGGCAAGGTTTTTTAAAAAAGTGACAACAGGCAAACACATTCAAAACAGTCGCTCAGGTAACCTGACTGGAGATCAGTATCGGAGAGCAGACTATGGGTTTCTGCCCTACGGTTTCTGCTGGATGCTTGGTTCTATCACGTGATTTAATAAATAACTTCAGATAACTTGGGCTGTGGTCATAGTGGCCAGGTGCTTTATGAGGCCGCGTGAAACAGAACCAGCTGCTTAGTGGTCATGGGAAGGTGGTCATAGAAGGCTCCTGTGAGGTGTTAGAAGAAAAGGCCAGACACCTTTAATAAAAGTCTGTAGAAGCTCTGTCTCAAACAAAATGATATCATTGTTTGAGTGCAGCCCTTTGTTGTCACAGCCATAAACAGTTGGAACCAAAAGATAAGACACAACTATTATAGACCGTTCTAAGAGAGCCGCTAAAACAAATGAATGAAGCTTTGTTTACCTGGTTTCTTAAAAGTAAAAGCTATTAACACCCATAATTCATATAATTTAAAATCTTAAAGTACACAGTGAAGGTAAGGGTTGGCATACTTACTAATAGTTTAGTAAGGGTGCCCACTATTTCTTACTTTGAAGGATTCATAAAGCAGAATATTCTGACTACATATTCTATGCAGTTTTTTGGAGAAGTACGTTCTTATTTAGCTGCCACCCTAAACTATTCACCCTCTTTGTAAAAACTGTGATATGATATGTGATGCAGAAAGCAACATTTCCTTGAAATAATGATTTCAGTAGTAGTTTAATCCCCTCTCATTGATGAAAATGGATCAGTTTTAATGAAACAGAAAGAACATAAACCACAGGGAGGATTTAAAGTCAGAAGTTATAAGTAGAGATGAAAAGATAGCTGCACCCTTGTCCAGCTCCGGATTTGGGGCACCTCCTGGCCCAGGAGACCCCAGTGTGAGGCTGGAGGGCTCTACTGGTGTAGCTGCCCTGGGCTGCACCCAAGCAACCAGCTGCCCAGGGACTGCCTTTGTTTTTCATCCTAGACATTGTGCTCTGTACCAAGTAAGTAAATAAATAAAAGAGAGAAAGGAAGAAGGAAAATGCCATGAATTTGTTAATGCTCTGCAGAGAAAATGTCATCTTGGTTATTAAAGGTGCCATTCGAATTAATTATATACATGGCACAATTTAAGTATTTTAGGGCAAAAGGCTGTGGTCTACCAGGCAGTGAACACATTCTGAACGAAACATGTTTAGATAAAGCCCTTTCCATGACACTGACCGCCTGGCTGAATCGGGCAAGACCGCTAGGCTACAGTCCAGGGTGCGGAGGTGGGTGGGCCGTCCTTTTGGATTGGCTGTAGATGGCGGCCAGGACCGACCAACAAGTCCTACTTCCCATCTGCCATGTGAATCTTCTGTAATGCTCCAGGCAAGACATTGCTTCCCTTAGACCTTGGTAATGGGGGGTCTGTGTAAATTTTTTTTTTTTTTTTTTTTTTTTTT